>NC_082385.1:20800465-21126715 GCF_031168955.1 Gadus macrocephalus
TACCATCTGTGGCTGGAGCAGCCTCCAATAAGGTCTTGCTCCCCTTGTGGCTATGTATAGTATTTACGGCTTATATGTTTGGTCCTGCTTCATTGGGTCTATGTGTGGGTAGCTTAGATTCTTAAAATACGTAACAGTGATGTGGCCACGGAATTTGCTCCAATGCATGTAAATTACACTGTTATTCCGTGGCTCACACACGGATCCCAGTTTAAACGAGCGAGTCGACCACGGGCGGTAACTCACAGTCCGTGGTGGTCTCACGGAATCACTTAAATTGTCCGTGATGTGGCCACGGAATTTGCTCCAATGCAAGTTAATGACACTGATATTCCTTGGCACACACCAACCCGGTATCACGCCAAGGCATGAAATAGATACGTTGGTCCACATCGCAAGGCGTGTTCAGGGTCACGCTTTGCCTGACCAAAGCGTGACCCTGAACACGCTTGCTTCTCCATGAATGGAGGAATAGCACCAACTAGACGTTCTCCTAGCATTTGGCAGACATGGGGGACTCGAGTCACATGACTTGACTCGAGTCAGACTCGAGTCGCAAATTTGAGGACTTGAGACTTGCTTGACTAACACTGATAAAAGACTCGACTTGACTTTGACTTGGTCTTCATGACTTGAGACTTGACTTAGACTTGAGACAGATGACTCGAAATGACTTTTCTAAAGTTAGATTATAGGTTGGATATGTGATTTGCGATACGCCAGCAGATTTTGAAAAGACGCAACTCAAATGGTCCTACCCCCTCTCCTTCAACGCTGACTCTGACTCCACCCATTCCAAGTACATGGACGCGCAATCACACAAGAGCGCGAACACAGATGCGCGAGAGTGGGCCAGGGCAAGCTAGTTAGGTTGGAGTTTAGGGTTGTATTCTAGCGCTAGGTCCAAATGTGGGTTAGCTAGTAAACTAGCTCCAGTAGCTACCGCAGGATAACAACAAACAGAAGCTTGCTCTGGCACGAGCTTTGAGTACGTGCACGTGCACGAAGAGGTCACGCGCGGGGGGAGGGGGAGTGCAGTACGACCGTTTGATTGACGTACTTACTGTCCAATGCCACTCGGTGTTTCTGAAAATCATTGGCTGGAATTTTTCGAGCCCTGCCCGTTCCACAGATGATTAACTTGTTTAATTTTCATGTCAGTAGGCTACTTCTAACTCAGTGGTTTTAAGTGTATTTTTGTTCAAGGTGGAGGTACGAGTTATAGCAGTCCCTGCATCAAGTGCACCTCTTGAACGTGTGTTCAGCCATGGTGGGGTGATAATGTGACCGCATCATTCAGAACTCAGTGACAAAGTACTGTCAAATTATTTTTTTTGCAAATGCAATGCATTGTAAGTCGATGTATGTTGCGAGGCAGCAAGATTGCTACCAGCTTTCAGGCTTGTTTATTACTATTTCCCCTTCCTACAGTATGTGTATGTGATATTACTTTTGAAATATTCTTTTTTTTTCATGTCTGATGCCATGTGTTGCAAATAATATTCTACAACATGTAGGGAGATTGAGTGATTGACTTGAACTGTTGTCGTATACAGCTACCTAGAGGTTATATTTGATTCTGTTCATAGGTTGGAGGTAATGGTCATAAAAAACATTTTCAAACTATGCACATAATGGTTTTGGAATGTTTTGAATAGTTTGAGTTATTGTTATTGTTAAGACATTGTTATTGTTAATGTAAAACTCAACTTATGAACCACTCTCTTTACCGATTTTTAAATGTGGAAACTGGGTTAGATCATCATATTTTTGTATGACTTGACTTGTGACTTGCTTGACCTGAGCAATGACTTGACTTGTGACTTGCTTGATTCTCACCACAGTGACTTGGGACTTGCTTGAGACTTGAAGGTTATGACTTGAGACTTGCTTGTGACTTGCACATGAATGACTTACCCCCACCTCTGGCATTTGGTGAAATTGTTACGTAGCCTATATTAATCTTTATTATCTGAATGGGAAATGCAATATTTTAGGTAACAATACCACCTTGAATTTTACCATTAAACGTGTTTCTAATAACATTTCTAGCGAGAAATATACCTTTTCCTTGCATAATCTCCAGTGTATGATCTTTATTCATCTTTATTATCTGAATGGGAAATGCAATATTTTAGGACAGAATCACCATTAAACTTGTTTCTAATGACATTTCTAGCGAGAAATATATACTTTTTACTTGCATAATCTTCAGTCAGTGATTGTGTCTGATCTTTAATTTTATAGTTATCAGGAAGATTTTATCGGCTCGCTCGCATGTTTCAACAACGTCAGGTTGCTAGGGACGCTGCTTTCGCTAAACTAGTAGCTCACGTGTTTCCTGCGTTTGTGTTATTAAACCGTTGCTTTATGTACGTTTTAATTATATCATCTTGTTAGAAACACGTTTATCTGAAACCAACCCAGCCGCCAAAAGCATACGCTGACAGTGTACGTTTTCATAAACACTAGATTACGTCGCATTTCAACATAAAATAGCGTGGTATACACACACACACACACACACACACACACACACACACACACACACACACACACACACACACACACACACACACACACACACACACACAATGCATTTCTCTGCTAAAACAACAACAGGTGGTGAAATGCTCCAGATCTGGATCCACCATGGCCAAAAGACTTGTATACCCCCCCCCCCCCCCCCTTAAATAAATTCTATGGCAGAATTAATAATAAATTCATGCATTATCATTCAACGTGAACATGTGTTTTTACAGTATAGAATGGTGGAGGGCTGACGAATGTTGGCAAACCCGGAAGTGAGCGTCGCCCTGGGTTCCCTTGACAAAAAGCCAACGGGTTTTTCCATTGGATTTTGGATTATTGCAGAAAAATTAGCATCTTTGAAGCACCTCCTCAAAAACTGAAAATAAATAAAAATAACTGTGCTCCAAAGAACGAAATGTAAACCAATGCATTCTGAATGGGAGTGTTTCTCAGATTTTTCCATGCTACACAGAATGAAATGTAAACCCATGCAAATAAAGACTTCATGGTCAGAATCAGTGACGGCTGGTGGTGATTTTGGGTGGGTGGGCTAACGCAGTGATTTTCAACCAGTGTGCCGCGGCACCGCGAGAGATCGTCAGGTGTGCTGTGGGAAATTTTCTAATATCACCTAATAAACCATTGTCGGGTGTCTGTGCTGTAATAAAGTGTCGCAGATAATTTACCGTAATTTTCGGACTATAAGCCGCGCCTTTTTTTCCCATTTTTCGATTCTGCGGCTTATATAACGGTGCGGCTAATCTATGGATTTTTACATTTAACGGCTACTAGGAAAATTAGTATTCAAAGCTTAAATCAGTATTCGGAGCTTCGTTGTTTTTTTTCCACGTACGTGACGTTACAAGAGCGAAGGAGGCAAACTATAAGCGTCAGCGACACCAAGCAGAGAAGCGAGAGAGGTGGAGGAAGAACAGATATCTTGTTTCCCTTTACTTTATAACACAACATTAACGGGATCTCGGAAGGAAAAGTAATACTTGACGAAATGCAAATTAGTCGTTTGTTTACGTTCGCTGTACAGCACCGCACCATTCAACTGTGACTGGCTTGCTGCAGAGCGTGAGCTTCTTGGGAATACCCGGACAATATAATGGATATAATATGGACACATAAGACATTCAATATTCGGTATTTGTTATGGATTTATTGCACAAATTCCCTGAAAAGATGCACGTTCCAGGATGAATTGAAAAGCTCCCGTAAGGGCTGAGATGGCAGAGGACAGCTGATTTGGAATGGAACAACAGCTGTTCGCTTTCACAGGGAAAAACTAAAGAACTTCAACCTACTTAGGCCTACTAATTAATGTTCAAAAGCTATTAAACATTCAAGAAAATATGCAGATACTGTCAAAATCTGTTCCAGGGAGTATATAGGGATTATTAATGTTGTTTTTTATGGTGTTTTTTTCTGGAACGAGTATTCGAATATTCGCTCGGAAAAAGAAAAAAAGCCTGAAAAATGGCATTCGGGCCAGCCCTAATGGTAATTAAACATTAAAACAGAGAGAGACAGAGCTGTTGAGGAAGAGCTTTGTGTGTGTCTTTCTACCATTCCTGCCAGGATATCCATTTTGTGTTAATCGAAACAGGCCCAGGTTTCACACTAAGTGAGTATAAATACATTTAGAAACTATGTTATTAACTATATGTGTTGGAGCTATGCAGTTCTTAGATTTAATTGTAAAACATTTATTTAGTTTGTTTGCTTAATATAAAATAATATGACTTTCATGTTTATTTTCTCGTTTGTATTATAAATTAGTTAATTTGAGTTTGTTTATGCTTTTGTTTTGAAGTTATTACTAGCCTATATATAGAGGGGGCGGGCATAGGTAAGACAGGCACTGGGAAGGGTCATGTTTTTTTACCAGCTGTACGAGTGAGACAAAGGAGTGAGGCTGCTGGTTCACACTGTTGCACATTTGTTTTGTTTGCTTGGAAGATCGGAAAATAAACCTGCAGAAATCTAAATTCACGACTGGACAGTTTACTCTTTCCCCTGCACTGCATAAGATTCGTCCCCCCTGGGGCCTCAGTGGCTATTTTGATTACGTTGCTTTGTTTGATTTCTTAATTTTCAAGTTATTGTTTCATTGAGGACAAATCGCCACTACAATATGTATTATATGTACTGTGTTAGAGTGTCATTTTGTGTCATTTTGGTTGGTGGTGTGCCCCAAGATTTTGTAAATGTAAAAAGTGTGCCGTGGCTCAAAAAAGGTTAAAAATCACTGGGCTAACGATTGCATTACATTTATCAATAGGCCTACTTCACAGGGCTCCAGACGCCATGAGGTCACCTTTATATCTCTGTTCATAACTTTCATATAATGTGAATGATTTTTAAACAAGAATAAGGTGTAGAGAAATGCGTGTCTTTAGGTATTTGAAGCACAATTATAAATAAAAAGAAAAATAAGGTGTTTCAAGTGCTTCACTGAACTGAAATTGAACATTTCGAACTAAACCATTAAGCAAAATAAAACTTTTTTTGTGCTTAAAGTATTAAACAATTAAAATGTTGACCGGTCTCCCTTTGCGCAAAATGCGGCTGTGTACGATCACACACTCTTTGGTAGAGACGTCTGTGTCGCCGTCAATCATGAAGGACATCTATGTGGCGTTTCCGACGTCAGCAGCTGTCTTTTGCTTTAAGGTGTCGCCTATTATCGCAATGAATTGTGCACATGCCATCTCATTGCTATACGTCGGGTTGACGTTTAATCCATTTTCCTTCATGAGAATAATTTCGGAAAATTTAAATTTGGTGAATGGCAACTCCTCTTTGGCAATGTTGTATGCAACATTAAATTAATCATTTCCGATTCCTAAGAGAACCTTATTGTTACTGCCTGTCGCTGAAATGCAGCTGGGAGAGGGGCCACTTTCTTTACACACTTGTCACGTCATGTTGGGTTATTTAGACATATGCTTTTTTAATGTTTCGATACGAAACGTTGTTGACCCGCTTACAAATGCACTATTACCGGCCATATTCTGACCGCACTCAGTAAAAGCAGTGCGTTCCGTAATGCACTGCGTAATAATAAAATGTTATATAAATGAGTCAGCATTTAATTAATTAGTGTGATGTAGGCTACATCGTTTGGATGATGTGTCCCCAATCTCTTCACTTCCAATTTTTCCTCCAAAGACATTAAAGAAAACCGATTAGAAATTAAATAATCCACTTCGTTCATTTTCATGCTAACGCCCACCATACTGCTACTGTGCTGTGATTGGTCGAAGGTCACTGTGCTGTAGCTACTGTGCTAGCTGGTCCAAGTTCAGCCTTTGGGCTAAACTAATTTAGCCCAAATGGGAAGCATATGAAGGGGGCATGTCAGGGCACCTGTCAATCAAACGTCAATGGAAGCTGATGCTACTGTGCTTGGGCTAAATGAAATTAGCCCAAATGGGGGCGTGTCACGACACCGGTCAATCACAATGAAATGGCCGCTTACGCTACTGTGCTTGGGCTGAATGACTTTAGCCCAAATGGGAAGCATATGAAGGGGGCGTGTCACGATACCTGTCCATCAAAATTGAATGGAAGCTTACTCTACTCCGCTTGGGGTGAATACATTTAGCCCATTCACAGGAAAAAACCCAAGATATATCATATATCCTGGGTTTTTCTGTCACTTTTTGTTGCAGTTGCTGCTTTAGGTTCTACCAAAATTTAAAACAATATGTTCTAAGGTTTATAATAATATTTTTCCATTTTTACTGTAAAAGGTAGGGAGGGCTTAGCCCTGTTAGCCCATGTATACCAGCCGTCCCTGGTCATAATAGTTTAAATATCATTAATCTCCTGAGTGTGTAGGGTGGTATTCTATTTTTTTCAACGGGGCTGCATCCAGTCACTTGACCGTCATGGTTGCTATGGTGGTTGCTATTGATCGCCACCTCTAATCCTTACATGGCTCTAAAAACCACGCGGCAAAGGAGCTGCTGTCAATTGTGTTGTTTTTGTAGTAAACTAGGGTCCGATGGTTAAAAAATAGACAGATATTCCAAGGTATCCTTAAAAGGTATGGAGCCAGTTTCCTGCCATAATTCAAACCTGAAAAAAAAAGTTTCAAAGCCTTGTAAGTCTGGGTTTGAAAACTCAACACCTTGTAAAAAAGGATTTGCAACACTGAAAAAAGCGATTATAACCTGAAAAAATTCAAACAAAAATTCAAACATCTGTAAACATGATTTTGTGTTCTATTTTTTCTTGTTCATCATTTTCACCAACACATTTTCAAAGTATTTTTTTTTTCACAAACATCTTTTCAAAGTTCAAACAATTTCACCATCGCATTTGCAGAGTTTCAAATCTGGCACTGTTCTAACAGTGTATTTCATTGTTTCCCGGTTTTGAAACCTTGTAAATGCACTGTACACCCGAACATTCAAAGAAATTAAATAGATTAAGTAGTGCATACTCAAAGTATAATAAAAAGTTATACTAACTTAATTATGTCAAGTTGGTGTAACATGTTCTTCCTTTTTGAGTAATTGTTACTAATATTTTTTGATTACATTTAATTCATTACATTTTTCATTAATTTTGCGGTGGTCACTATACTAGCAATGAATGCCCTGTGAGTCGGTATTGGTGAAAAAAATGCTCTGGTGCTCCTGTTTCACGCTGTTCTAGTGCGGGGGAGGAGGTGGGCGGGGAGGAACGACATGATTTTGGCTCTTATGATTTAGACTGAGGCGGCTCTTCTTGCTGTACTCAATCGCCGTTCTCCGGCCGCGAGTTCCGTGGCTTGCGACGGCCCACGGGAAGATTTATTTATTTATTATTAAGATGATAATTTTTTAATCAACATTAACTTTTTTCCGGATTATGTAACCACAGTTTATAAATGTAAGGGTATTTACAACTCTACAGTTTCAACGTCAATTTGTCTGACGTCACCCGCAACGTCAGGCACAACGTGAGGCGCTACGTGGGTTTCGGTTGGAGCGATAAAGAGGAAAAGGAGCTTCGAACTTGAACGTCAGTCCAATCTATACTCATCTATACCAGTCTACTACTTATTTCGCCAACTATCAGCGCCATTTCATGAATTGTAAGTATTCAACATAAAATGAAGACTTATTACATTTTTTGTATGGAATTTCAACGTTTTTTCATACACGTACAACGCAATCCATATTAGCCATGTAACTTGACACCGCATGGTTAGCTTGATAACAGAGCAAGTCGGGGGCTTAGATAATGCTGACGTTTTTCCATACTTCTCAATTTTCCCCAACTATCAGTGCCATTTGATTGTACGAATTCAACATAAAATTAAGATTAATTAAAATATGGAATTTCAACGTGTTTTTCATACACGTACAACGCTATTCATATTAGTCATGTGACTTGATACCGCATGGTTAGCTTGCTAACAGAGCTAGTCTGGGGCTTAGATAATGCTGACGTTTTTCCATACTTCTTAATTTCCCCAACTATCAGTGCCATTTGATTGATTGTACGAATTCAACATAAAATGAAGATTAATTAAAAGATGGAACTTCAACGTGTTTTTCATACACGTACAACGCTATTCATATCATACTACTCCGTATCCATAATCCGACTCTTGACACCGCATGGTTAGCTTGCTAACAAGGCAAGTTGGGATCTTTAATACTGAAATCCATGCGTTGTTTGCATTATGTAATGGCATGAAACAGTTTAATATGTACTCAAGGGAATCGCATGATAGGAATATATATATTCCGATAATCGGATCAGAAGTGTCCATGTAAACGCGGCTAGCGACTCAAAATGAAGACCATAAATTGTCATTGGACTAGATAAATAGGACATGCCTTCTTAGATTGGATTTCAGTGATTCTTGTATTTAATGTGAGCATCTTTATTTTCTAAAGAAACGGCTTTATTGTTGATTAACCATGCAGTAAAGTTCAAGCGCTGCTGCTTTTCTTTACAGTAATGTTAGTTTTGCTTGACCCCCCCCCCTTGAGTCGTGGTTCTGGGTTCACTTCCTGTCTTTCTCCTTATCGGAGCTTGACAATACCAGGTATTCCAATGAATTTGAATTCTTCTATTCCCCCCACCCCTTTCACTCTTAATACAAATAACTTAAATTGCACTCCCACATAAACATATCATCGTTTATTCTACTTGCCTGTTTTGCTGTATTCAAGTCAACAATTCATGAATGTGTTCTGTTCATGAATACCATTTTCCTAATTGATATTTAACCTTTGGCACTGCACAGATCATATTTTTGCTTAACTTCGTATTTGCTTGCAAAACGTATGATCTAAAAAAAATGGTCTAAAAAATGAGTCCAAAGATGCGTATTAAAAACTAATACATTTACTTATGCTATTTTCCATCTATAGACGTTATATAAAACACATTGTTTTGAGGAAAACATGTTGTAATTTTAAAGCAGTGTAGGCTGTACCATGATCATGTTTTGGTAAGCTAACAGTAATTAACTTGTGGTTATATTAGGTAGTAAAAGCCAATATTTTTTTTAAAGTTTTAGATCGTGGTCTAAACTTTTTTTTCTTTGCCTTTTAGGTTGCTGGTTCAAGAATGATCTGGAACTGTAAGTTGTGCGCAGGTTCTTTCACCTCCAGAATACAGTTATTTAGACACTACAGGCTGCAGCACAGCCACTATTCCAGAATCAGCCCTCTTCCATGCCTCTACACTGATTGCATTTGTACATTTCAGACACTTAATGCACTCAGTACTCATCTGTCAAGATATCATACAGCACAATCTAGCAGTTGTGCAGAGCAGAGTCAGGGGACTGTGTTATTTAAATGCTCTTTATGCACATATCAGCAACCCTTTTCTAAATCAGACGTTTTCAGTCATCTCAGAAAGCATTTGAAAAATCATGAAACAGTGACGTGCCCATATAAGGATTGTAGCTATCGCATAAATGTGTACTCCTCATTTAATTCCCATAAAAGTAGAGAACACCAAGAAGGTCTTGCATCAGACTTTCAAACTGATATTGTCAGTGAGGATCCCCATAATCTTCAAGCCAGTATTTCTGAGGGAACTAGTGATTTGCATGAAGAATGCCCAGGCCCGAGCAGAGAAGTGGGGAATGATGATCAGTGTGAAACTGGCAGTCTAAGAAATCAACTTAAAAAAAACGTATCTTCCTTATTCCTAAAGATGCAGGCTATCCTCCATGTCTCAAACACAGCTACTCAGGAAATAGTAGACCACTTGAATGACATCTTCTCCTTATCTGAGCCGTTGATCAAAGAGGCAGTTAGTGACATACTGCAAAGAAATGGTCACATTATTACAGAACCTACACTTAGTGAAGTTGTTGCGGCTGTCATGGACTGCAATGTTCTGTCTACATCAACCTCTAAAGGTGCCGAGTTGAGTTCACACAAGCGTAGAAAAACCTTTATTGAGCGCAACTATCCTTGTGTTATGCCAGTGGAGTATCAGTTGGAGGAACCTGGACATACCAGCATGTATGTTCCTATCCTTTCAATGATTCAAGAGCTGTTTAAAAACACAGACATTCTTAACAAGATCACTGAAAATAATACTGCATCTGGTCAATATGTATCATGCTCCAATGGCTCTCATTTCCTTGAAAATGAGTTGCTGTCAACAGGGGATCTCATCCTACCACTCCAGCTATATATTGATGATCTTGAAATTTGCAATCCGCTTGGCACATCAAGCAAAATTCACAAATTTTGCGCTGTATATTGGGTCCTCGCTAATGTGCCACCAAAACACAGGTCAGCATTACATGCTATACAGCTAGCAATACTGGTAAAAGTGACAGACGTCCGTAAGTATGCATATGCAGCTGTACTTGCTCCATTGCTGCGTGATGTTCATACCCTGGAAAATGACGGTGTCTTCATCGAAAGCATTGGTCAGAATGTCAAAGGCACTGTCTTTTGTGTTTCTGCTGACAATTTGGCTGCTCATGGATTAGGTGGCTTTGTAGAGTCATTTAGAACAGGCCATGTTTGCAGATTCTGTATGGGCTCAGTTGAACAGTTTCAAGTAACTGAAGTCAGAGAGAGAAAGTTTCCTCAGCGAACCAAAGCTAGCCATGACCCACATGTGCAAACTGTGCAGGAAAGTGACACGTTGAGCAGCCACTTTGGTGTTAAAGGTGGCTGTGCCTTGCGAGAATCCCTGAATTACTTCCATACAATCACAGGGTTTCCTCCTGATATACTCCACGATCTTCTGGAAGGTATCGTTCCCATGGAGCTTTCTCTTTGTATAAAAGAGATGTTCCGGCGGAAGTACTTCACTTTGGAGTATTTGAACAACAAGATTACACAATTCCCATATCAGCACGCTGATAAAGTGGATAGACCTCAGCCACCTCCCAAAACGTTTCTTTCTCGAGGAACAATCGGAGGTAATGCACATGAAAATGCCACTCTCCTCCGACTTCTTCCATTGCTTGTTGGCAGCGTAGTACCAGAAGGTGATAAGGCATGGGCAGTTTTGATGGAGCTGAAAGAGGTGGTAGAGTTAGCATTGTGCCCATCATTTACAGATGAAACCTTGGACTATTTTGAGTGCAAAATCAGTGATCATAGACAGGCACTGCTAGAGGTTTTCCCTGAGGTTAGGCTCCGTCCTAAACATCATTATGTGGAGCACCATCCTGCTCTTGTCAAGTGCTTTGGGCCCCTGCTGCACGTTTGGACCATGCGGTTTGAGGCCAAGCACCGCTTTTTCAAAAGAGTGGTGCATGACGCTCAAAACTTCAAAAATATTTTGAAGACAATGGCAATCAGACACCAACACATGATGGCATATCATCTTGCTGCACCATCATTTTTCAAGCCAAAAACTCAGGCATCCAGGATTGAGTCTGTTCTTGTTTCAGCTCTACCAGAGGTTGCTCAAGTACACATTAGAGGACAAACAACTAGTGACACTATCTACAAGACATCAAATGTGACAATTGATGGAACAGACTATGTCTGTGGAATGTTTCTGTCTGTAGGAGACAGCGGTGGACTGTCCAAATTTTGCAAAATAGAACAGATCCTCCTTGTAAATCCAAATGTATCTTATCTGTGTCTTGATTATGACTCCTGGTATGTAGAACATCTACTGTCCTATGAGCTGTCAACTGCAAATACAAGCCTGTCGATCCACCTGCATTCTTGTCTGAATGATACAGTCCCTCTCTCAGCATACAAAGTAGACGGCTCGCTGCTGCTGACCCTCAAGCGCTTCATTGTAGTGAGACAGAACTGAGTTCAGGTAATAATGGTTATTTTATTTATCAGTTATTGGTCTTTATTCACTCTGTGGAATTATCCAATTGTATGGTACTCTTTAACAACCTGATTTTGTCTTTTCATTAGCACAATGGCAGCTGCATCCCCACAAGACTCCAGCTCTATTGCATCTACTTTCAGATGTGTCATCTCCAGAGCGTCTCAGCAGGTGGCCTCCAGGTCCTTTTCCAGTTCCAACATTTGCATTTGATGTAGAACTGAAACTTAGAGATGGAAATGCAGAATATGAGAAGAACAACACACACCTTAAGCTGACAAGAGACCTAAAGCACGACATTTTAGACAAGCTTGCATCTATTCTGTATGGTTTTAAGGCTTACCCAGGCGATAAAGAGATCGCAATGGTTGCTGAGGCTCTTGTAGCCAAACATCCCTGCTTGAAGGAAGCGGGATCTGAGACTGGCTGGAATGGATGGAAATACAGCATCAAGTTTAAGATGGGCAATTATAGGAACAAGATGAGGCGGGCTGGATGCCAAGAGGTCACTGTAAATTCTGGAAAAAGAAGTAGCACTAATCCCGAAAATGAACCTTCACATTCCAACATTAAAAGACCCAAGCGAGCGGATGTCAACTTCCTACCTAACTTTGCCCAAGGAAAGGATCCTTCAAGCCTTGAGCAGTTGAGGCAGACAATTGTTGAAGAAGTCAAGAAGACTGAGAAGAACCTGCCCCTCATTAGAAAGATGATGGAGACCACATTTCCCCTACGCCGACAGACCATAATGATGTCCTCCCCACCAGTCAACGAGCTTATGGACCTCTGGCCTGCTCTCAAAATAGAGTCTGAGGTAATATGGATCAGCTCTTTTAAAGTGAAAATTGTGATTCTTACTCATTTTGAAATTCTTCCAATTTTTAAGTCGTGTTGCTGTATTCTCCTCCTGCTGTTTTTTCAATGTAGTTGTATGAAGAGTTCCAGCGGATTACGAATCAGAACCTGCCCAACACTTTCTATGCTGAGCTTGATCACCATCTTCCTCGACTGATGACCTTATTCAGACAGAAGGCATAAAAAACTGGGAAGACAGCAGATGCTCTGGCTGAAATTTAAAAAATCCACGATGAACAGGTAAATCGATTATTACACATTTCCTAGGTTGAACCAGTGGAACATTGAACAGGTTCAATGATTTAAATGAGCTTTGTGAATTTTGCAATTATTAGTCCACTTTGTGTTTGCCATTTGTCTGATTGCATTAAAGATGTGAACAGGTTATTTTTGGACATATCTTCTGATTGGACTGTTTAAAATCAGCTTTGTTCAGTGAACCCTTCTGTATATACAAATCTGTTTTTATCTGAATAGGAAATCCATGACATCCACACCAAGCGCACTACAGTTCTCCACTGCCTTCCTGTATATCTGCGCGAGGACGTTTCTGGATTTTTCAGAACCTGCACAGTAAGTCTCCTTAAGTCACTAACAGATTCTACTGTGTATTATACAAACAGTTAATCAAAATACTAACACGTTTTAGGACTTACCTTTATATAGTCTACCCATACAGTTTTAGTGTATGGTTTTCTTTCTCCTCACTATAAAGGAACTGTATTTCATTCAAAGTAATAAGATGTAAAATAATTTCCTGTAAATGTCATTGAGCTTGGTTTCAGTCTCTCACACCGCTTAGATTTATGTGTGCAGAACATGGATCTATTGCTTTTCACCTCTTACAATGAGACCTAGGTCTCCCTTATTGGATTTCATTGGGACTTGGTTAAAGAAAGAAATTATGTAATCTGTTCTGTTCCATGTGTTAGTTTGTGATTAGTATCTCTTTTTCATTCATTCAGGACGAGTCTGAGCCAGAGCTTGAAAGTGTTGCAGTGGGCCGCCTTACCGTCATCAGTGACCATGCCACAGTCCAAAGTCCAGTTCACTACCAGCCTGTGAGAATCTCTGTCATCATTGAAAGTTATGCCATGGTCGGCCTCCCCAGACTAGGCGACGCCTTCCTGGTAATCTTTGGACTGATATATGCACTACACCTCAGCTATCCGAAAGCACTGACCAACACTTTTGAATTCATTCAAAAGATTTTACTTGGTCTAGATGGTGGTAAACTGTCACCCAGGTTGCAGACCCTCAAGAATGACTTGATGTAGAAATTCATCTGAAAGAATACCAGCCTTTTATAATGCCTGGTATTATAAAAAGAGCCTTTTATAATACCAGGCATTATAAAAGGCTAGTTCAAAGTTTCCTTTTGTCTAAATAATGTCTCAAAAAGTTACTGCACTATGCAGGTGTTCAGCCAATAGACCCAAACTACACAATATGCCTGTTTTCATTAAAGTGTAATACCGGAGAAAATTGAACCCAGGGTCTTTTTCGACATGAAAACACATAAAATAAGCCTAAGTATAGAGCTTGCCCGGAGCAACGCTAACAGCCCAAATGGCTTCAATGTTATGAGGGGCAGTGCGAACGCTTCCAAATCAGCATTTTCTAACCACTAATATTGCTCAAAATAGCACCAAACCTGTGCAGTAGCATGACTAAGGTCCCTACACATAAAACGAAGCATCAACAACTTAGTTAGTGTACCGGGAGTTTATTGAAAAAATACTGTACCGTAAATAATATAATAGAGGCGCCCCTCTTGATACTTTGCGGTTTGTGACAATCTAGCGAGTGTTGGCGCCTCTATTATATTATTTACGGTAGCCATTTACGTGCGAGTGCGCAGTGAGTATTGGCAACGTTCGTGTAACTAACCGGCGTCGGCGCGGGGTTTGATTTTGTTTTGTAAACATGGACCTAACGGTAAGGCACAGACTTGTAAAACAGTATTTTTTAATAAACTCCCGGTACACTAACTAAGTTGTTGATGCTTAGTTTTATGTGTAGGGACCTTAGTCATGCTACTGCACAGGTTTGGTGCTATTTTGAGCAATATTAGTGGTTAGAAAATGCTGATTTGGAAGCGTTCGCACTGCCCCTCATAACATTGAAGCCATTTGGGCTGTTAGCGTTTCTCCGGGCAAGCTCTATACTTAGGCTTATTTTATGTGTTTTCATATCGAAAAAGACCCTGGGTTCAATTTTCTCCGGAATTACACTTTAATGAAAACAGGCATATTGTGCAGTTTGGGTCTATTGGCTGAACACCTGCATAGTGCAGTAACTTTTTGAGACATTATTTAGACAAAAGGAAAACTTTGAACTAGCCTTTTATAATGCCTGGTAAGCCTGCAGCGTTCTTTCAGATGAATTTCTGCCCCTCATGGAAGCCATTTGGGCTGTTAGCGTTGCTCATATTTAAGAGGGCTTATTTTATGTGTTATCATTACGAAAAAAAAAAGTGTATGTTTTAATGTTTTTCTTAACCATTGTGGGCTGCGCAAGATGACCCAAATTCCACTGCATTTGATACTAGTTAATACATTTGCATTTTAGAGTTTTAAGTGAAGATGTTCTTAAATGTCCCATGACATGCCACTAGGTGTGGTGTGGGTCATAACTCTGATTCTTTTCCTGACTATCTGATTAGTTGTGTGATAAATATCTATTTCCTATGGACTTTACTGACCAGGAACACATTTGGTTTTTAGTTTACGTTTTGAGTCGCATGTTTTTAAACACATATGTGACTAATGTGTACTTAAAATCAATGAACAACTAATAAACAGAGTTTTGTTAACATAAAATGGTGTTGTTGTGAACTTAATATAGTGGTTTGTAAACTGGAAACGTTTTAGTCATATTAACTGCAAATATTTGAGTTGCCTCAACAGAAAATTGTAAGTCATATTAACTGCAAATATTTGAGTTGCCTCAACAGAAAATTGTAAGTCATATTAACTGCAAATATTTGAGTTGCCTCAACAGAAAATTGTAAGTCATATTAACGGCAAATATTTGAGTTTAGCTAAATGAGCACTTTAATTCAACTGTTATCAAAAGGTTCAAATGGCAAGTCATCCAACCTTTTAAGTTCTGGAAAATTTTGACTTTAAGTTAATCAACTCAAAAAATTTAGGCAATCGATTGCCTCAATTTTTTTAAGTTCTGGTAACTTATTCGGGTTTACAGTGTGGGATTCTGCAAACAGGTGTTCATACATTGAGAAATAAGTTTTGAAAGGTTGAATATTTATTTTTAAAGACTTGTAAAGGTGTACGTTCACGCCATTGCAATGGATTTTTTCAGAACTGACTTTTCAGCATTGACTTTTCAGAGATTTGACCACACAGGCGCAAGCTTTGAGTCACGTGAATATTGGCAGTGTTCTGTCGCGCATTTGTTTTGAAACTCCTGACAGTCAAAGTCTGAAGAAAAAAAAAGTTCCTGGGGGCGGGACCATTTAGCTCTAAACCTATTGGTTGCTCTCGGCTGACATACATTCCAATAACATTCATGTCATCGGCAGAGCACTGTCAATCACGCACAGCCCGGTGAACGGCACATGTACATCCTTCGTCCCTCCCTTATCCCCATGCGGGTGTTGGCGGATGGGGGAGTCTGGGCGGTGGACTGCGACGGTATGATAGTTGTCTGACACCTTGGAATGTTCTGACGTACATTCCAATCACATTCTTGTCATCGGCAGAGCACTGTCAATCACACACAGCCCGGTGAACGGCACATGTGATTGGAATGAACGTCAGCCGAGAGCAACCAATAGGTTTAGAGCTAAATGGTCCTGCCCCCAGGAACGTTATTTTTTTCTTCAGACTTTGACTGTCAGGAGTTTCAAAACGAATGCGCGACAGAACACTGCCAATATTCACGTGACTCAAAGCTTGCGCCTGTGTGGTCAAATCTCTGAAAAGTCAGTGCCGAAAAGTCAGTTCTGAAAAAAGACATTGCAATGGCGTAAACGTACACCTTTACAAGTTTTTAAAAATAAATATTCAACCTTTCAAAACGTATTTCTCAATGTATGAACACATGTTTGCAGAATCCCATTTACAAGGTTTCAAAAACAATGAAATACACTGTTAGAACAGTGCCAGATTTGAAACTCTGCAATTGCGCTGGTGATATTGTTTGAACTTTGAAAACATGTTTGTGAAAGAAAAAAAACTTTGAAAATGTGTTGGTGAAAATGATGAAGAAGATAAAATAGAACACAAAATCATGTTTACAGATATTTGAATTTTTGTTTGTTTTTCAGGCTCCATAAAAAGGCAGCTTGGATTTTTTTATTTTCTGCAGTTTAGACTTCTTCTATAACCTATTTATGAAAGCAAAACACCAAGTTCATTGATTTAACGGTTATTTGAAACAATTTATTAAATAAATATTTGTGAGAGGTCATTCCTTCTCCTGAGTTTGCTTCCTATTTATGTCTAGTGTACACCCCTACTGTCCACAAGCATCCCCCCTCCCCATATGGATTTGGAGAATTTTTGCCACGTCCCAGTGGTGGAGGTATCATATATATGAAAGAGGGCATTTAATTATGCTACAATGATCAATTAGGAGGCAGAAGCCCTAAAGGAAGTGATGCAATAGGTGACTGAGTCGAGAACCTTTAAGTAAGCTTGGGGTCTCTTATATATCAAAGGGGGTCTCAAAGGACGCATACGCTTCAACCCGTGGCTCCAGCAGCCCTACAGGAAATAGCTAGAAATGTACATTTTACTTTCATAATGTTCACTCGGTGAATGTAAAGGATGTTTGGTTTGATAGTTATGACGAAGAGGGAACGCTCCATTCACTTGCATGGGCAGCGTCTTTGGTAGCTAAGCAACCTCAACGTCTTAGGCGGACTATTTCTCTGCTGATCTACACTATGAATGCTGGTAACGAATAAATTGTAAAAAGACACACCATGTGACGTTATTTTCGAAATAAGATTTGAAGAGCTTTGGAAGTTTATTTACAACACTATTTACATGTTTTCGGAGTAGTACACTTTGACATTTTAATACAGTTCAGCGAGATAGGCGATGAAAAATAAGAAGGGGGCGTTCCAGTCTGTGTAAACGGGAACCCCCACCACACGAGAACGCCCATTTGTGTCTGCAGTGGGATGATATTGTAATACATAGCCCAGTGGTTTTCAAACTGTGGGGCGCGCCAGAGTTCTTCAGGGGGGGCGCGACGTGAGAAAAAAATAAACCCGAAAAAAAACCTGAAAGTCGATGATTCAAATCATCAGTAGTACTTCAACTGTAGAAGTAACATAACTAAATCAATTTTCAACCGTTTATCTTCGTGCAAACCATTTAACAAATCTACACACTTGTATCTTCACTAATATCGAAACAGAATTTTGATATAATTTAAAATTTCTTCAGAATTACAGTCATTCATACCGCTTCGTTTTCAGCTGTTTTCATTGAAGACGTATGCCCATTCTGATACACCTACTTCTAGACATCGTAACTCATTCCTTTTTCAACCGTTTACCATCGTTCAAACCACTAAACAAATCTACACACTTGTATCTTCAATACTATGCTAATTTTGAAAGCATTGATACTTTATTCAGAATCACAGTTTTAGTTTCAAACCGGAATCGTTTTCAGTTGCTTATAATAATTTAGGTCACCATAGCAACACCGGCAAACCATCCCCGCCGAATAGTCAAATCACTGGACTGAAAAGGCAGATCTGATTCGACTGGCAGTTTACGCAGATTAAGATGTTCAAATGTATTTAAAAAAGGTTAAGCTAAAACATGCTTAGATAAAGTTGTTAAATTGTGTTAAGAAATGTGTTTAAAAACGCACAAAGATGTTGTAATGTTTCAGAAATGTTAAAAATGTTTAAAAAATATGTTTCAAATGTTTCAAAAATATGTTTCAAATGTTTTAAAATAATGATCAGAGATGTTTAAAATGTGTAAAATAATTAAAATAGCTTTCAAAACACAGGTATTTAGAACATTTTTTTTTGGGGGGGGGGGGGGGGGGGCTCAGCTGAACATTTTTCTCTGAGGGTGGGCTCACTCTCTCACACTTTGAAAACCCCTGACATAGCCTATGTGGACCGTACTCCCCTCTCCCCTTTCTAGACCTCAGTCCCAACGTCGACTCTTGTCCTCGGCTATGGAATTGCAACAATGTTGCAAACTAGGGAGGGAGCATCACTAACGGCAGGGGCCCTCACCCCTGCACGTGCTGCTGCCTGACACAACAGAGGTGACCTAAAATAGTTAATCAATCCATTAGAAGTATGAAAATATCTTCCTGGTGGCGTAACAGGGCAAACAAGGTGTCCTTTGACATCTACGTTTCGAGGCGATTGCAACGGTGCCACACATGACCATATCTGAATATGTTCGGGGTAGTAATTAGCTGTCGATTTTGGAGGCCTTTATCAATAATGACCAGCTATAGATTTGCTTCCCAAAGGAGATTTTTAACAAATGACATGTGGTTTAGCATCTACACGTTGAGCTGAGTCCAATGAGACCAAGCTCGACCTTGTGCCACACCGAGATCATGTCCTAGACCATAGGTGTACCATGTCAAATACATGTACCGTTTTGCTAGAGTGTCATGCTTGGTGCCATTGGACTCAACTCAACACGTAGATGCTAAATAACATGTCATTTGTCACAAATTTCTATCGGGAAGCAAATCAATAGCTGATCATTATTGATTAAGGCCTCCGATTTCGACAGCTAATTACTACCACTAAACATATTCGAATATGCTCATGTGTGGCACTACATACTTACATACTTCTGATTGACTAATGAATTGATTCAGCTATTTTAAGAGACCGCTGTTGTGTCAGGTAGCAGCAGTCCAGGTGCAGGGGGGGAGGGGCCCTCCCCTTGATGGGCCATCAATTAAGGCTGAGCTGAAGGCAGAGATGCTGTCGAAGATTTAACTGAGATATAAAACACTTAGACTAATTTAAGAGAGAGAGAGTAAAAGAAATCGAGGGGTCCGGAGCAAGAATTGACAAAAGACTTTATCGTGAAGAAAAACAACACCGATAACAGCCGAGTAGGTCTCAAGAGTCACTGCTCGTCAACAGATTCAAGCCTCTTCTTAAACACACAATAGCACAGTCCTCAGCAGTTTCTTGTTTTTTAGGTGTCCACACATAATCAAACACAAATACTTCTAAACAGATGGTCCCCGTGACAGTCTGGGGCCCAGGAAGTGGAGTCAGCATGCATTGTGTCAGTAGCTTCCTGCTCCTGGGGGTTTGCGCCCCAACCCCCTGCTCTGACCCAAGACTCCCCGGCCTCGTGACCAGCCCTGGATCAAAATCCAAGACGCTTTACATGTTTTCTACCATTAGATATATAGGCCTAATAATAATCATAGTTTACCATAGAATATAATCATTAATTTCTACCACACATCCCCCTTTTGTGACTGCTAAGATCACAACAAAAACATAACAGTCGTTTAGGTCAGATTTTTTGCACTACATTTGATCATCGTTAAAAACCTTTAAGCATGTTCAGGGATCTCAACCTGCATAATTCTCAGGAATTTCAACCTGTTTTTAAGGCAAAAAGATCTATCAAATGTCTAACTAGAATTCACACATAACATAGTATTTTCAGCATGCATTGAAAATTAGCATTTCAGAATATATGACATAAAAATATGAAACTCAAAAAATGACATTTCAAAAAATAAGTAAATAATATAAATTAAAAACTAAGATTGTCAACAAGCTTGCATAGATTTGGATAGCTCTGATTATCGTCATGTACCGGTATACTATATAACGTGGGGGGTTTGGGCATTGTAGTTGCTGCTGTTCGCAACCACCACGCCCTGGAACCCATTAGTCTAATGTCCATTTGTTCACACTGTTCTGCAATGGTTGTGGTTCACATAGAGAGGTCACCAGTTAAGAAAATAGGACCTCCTTCTGATGTCCGATTCTCACATTCCGGTCTCCTCTCTAGTTTCACTCCAATCTTTCTCCCCATAGAGCATCCTCTCCCATTCACTCGACTCCTCTATGCCAGTCACCATGAGGGCCATCTCCTTAGAAAGCCTGGATGCTATTATGGATCTGACTATGGGAATGCAGCAGCAGAAGATCAGACCCATTACTGTTAGTACTATTAGGAGCACTGCACCTATCTTTGCAAACATCATTCCCCACATACCAAACCTTGTTTCAAGCCATCCAAACATTCCCTGATCATGGCCTGCGTTTTCCTTTAGCTCTTTTCTTAAACGTTTTAGATTGTTCATCGCAAGTGTGAATGATCCATCTGGGGCAGTATTATTTGGAATGAAGGTACAACACATTTCACCTATGAGATCACAAACTCCCCCCCTTTCTGCTAAAAGCCAATCTAAAGCCTGTCTGTTCTGCCAAGCCACAGCGCTTGTGGCTGTCAGCTGTTCGCCCAATGCGGATAATGCATCATCTGTGTAGTTAATAAACCTTTGTTGGTTGTAAAAGATATAATTGATCCATTCCGCATTTTTAGCAATTCCGATTGCTGGCAGTAGTGCCTCAAATCCTGCTGCTACTTCACTTCGTGCCTTAAATTTATCGGGTATTCCCCTGGGTTGTCCTATTTTATAAATTTTTATGTTCTCGTCTGCCTCGTATGCTCTCTTCCGCCTGTTTAGGTTATCTGTTTCTAAGTTACTGACAACATCTTTTATTGATGGTAATATTGCAATCTCTGTAACCACTTGGACTTTTGCGCATCGTCCTCTCCACATTTTAGCAAGTATGGGACGAAAAATGTTATTACCGCAAAGCCAAAACTGATCTGCCACCACTCTGTCCTGGCTCGCGAATGCTCCATCACTCCACAATATTGACATGTAGGTCTCTCTAGACTTCTGCTGAGAGCCTGGTAAAAGCTGAACATTTTTAATCGCAGGTGGTTGAAATAACATTCGTTTCCCGTTTATATCGAATAGTGTGACATTCCAAATTATGTCACATTGTTCCTCTGGTATACTACCTACATCGCTGGCATTTTTGTTTCCTTCGTCATTTTGAAAGCATTCTAATCCCTCTTCAATTTGAAAATTGGTTTGTTTCGGCCGTGTTACTTCGCCTATTTCTTGTGATAGAGTTATGTCAAATTCTCGGCATCTTTTCATGATTACGTTCCATGGCTTTCCGTCATATTTATCTTCAAGATATTTGTTATGTTGACTCGATCCTAACAGCAGAAAACATTTCATTGAACATATAACATACTTTTTCTGATATGGAATACCTTCTGTTCGTGTTCTATTTAAATTGACCTCTATATCATACTCCTGCTGTGTCCGTTCTTTTAAGCAAAATTCAAAATCATATTTAGTATTTACGACATATATTGCATCCTGACGATTTTTGCTACACAAATAACAGCTGTCTGCCTCTATTTGTTTTCCCGTAAATTCGACCCACTTATACCACCTATTTGCTTTGGCTTGTCTGAACAACTGGTCAGAGGTTTTGACCCTGATGCGCCCACTGGGATCAGGTTTATATTGTTTTAGGGTCGCTGTCGAGCGGCGACCAATGCTTTTAATTTTATTACCCTCCTGAATAGTTGTCTGTTCTACAAGAGTCTCTTCAAGAGACATTGATGTCGATGTTAAGATCCTTGTCGCCATAGTTTCTGAATTTGCCATTGATATTGCGGTTGCCAGTGTTTCTATATTATCCTCTTTAGACATTATCATTGTGGTCACCTCTACTTTTGCTAGTACTGTTGTCTGTATTATTTCACCCTGAGCAGTCGCTGCTGTACCATTTAGTTTTATTTTACCCTGAGCAGTCGCTGCTGTACCATTCGTTGTTAGTTTTTCTATTAGATCACTCATGACTGTTGATATTTCTCTAATTGGAGTTACGTTAGTGGTTGCTTCTCCAATAGAAGTTACATTTGTGGTTGCTAATATTGTTGTATCCTCTCTAATATAAGGTATATTAGTGACTGAAGGTTGTGCTAAATCTCTGATATCAGAAGTTTCATTAGACTTACTTGCATCTAGAGTTGAATTTAATCTCTTAGTGGTTACCAACGAATTTATCCCATTATCTCTAACCAGAGGTTGTTCTACTTTATCGATGGCTGTGGTTACATTTACTTTGTCATTATCAGAAGATTTTAGTGGATTGCTTTGATCAATCTCAACTACCTTACCCGGTTGATTTTTGATTACACAAGGGTCTTCTGCTTCTAATGTAAAATTGAATGTTCTGTCTGTCACTGCTTTAATAAGCATATATTCTCTCATATTTAATGTATATTTTCTGTTATAATCCCATGTTTTTCCTGACGTTACTGTTAAACACCATTTCATTGGGTGAGGTTGGATATGTACTTCACACTGATCTTTCATATGCGCATGTTCAAAATTCTGGCGAAAGGTTAATGTACATAACGGTGGGTAACCTGACATAACAGTAAATATAAACAAATTAACTTGGTTCTGCGGTGGTATCTGAGCATATAAGACTATTTTCCCTTTCTTGTTAACTAGTCCTGAATGATTTGGCGCCGGTTTGTCCTGTGTTCCTCTCTGGCTTCCTTCAGTACCAGCCCCTGATTCCTGGCTCTTCCAGGTCTGTGTTATCTCCGTGGTCTCATCCTTCCTCGGGGTCTGTCCTTGTGCCAGCGGAATCTGGCACAACCCGTAAAGGATCAGGAACAGGCTCCCCGTTTTCAGCATCATCATGTTGCTGTATCTCTTGGCTCGACTGGATCTGGTCCTGGGGCAGCTGGTCAGCCCCAGGTGTGTCTGCGTCTGGCTCTGGGTTTGGGTTGAGCGGCTTTTGTGCAGTGGTTGAGATGATACCACGTGGCACTTCCTTCCACTTGGATGGCTGTTGGTGTTGCGTTGGTGACTTTGTATGGTCCTTCTCTCCTGGGCTCGTTCCACTTTCTCCTGAACACCCTGAGGTACACGTGGTCACCCGGCTCCACCCCCCTTGGTGGCTCCTCCTCCAACTCTGGAACTCTGTCTTTCTCCTGTTGAAAAATAAGCCTGTGTATGCCAGTTAGTTGTCCCATATAGCGTCTTAATTCAGTTTCCAATTGTTCCAATGGAGGTCCTTTGTGAGGCCCTCGAATGACAGGTGAAGGCATGGGTCGACCCGTAAGCATTTCATGCGGGGTTAGATGCGTCGTTCTGTTAGCTTGCATGCGATAACTCATTAGTGCCAGCGGTAGTGCATCAATCCAATTCAAATTAGTACTTGCACAAATTTTGTTAATTTTTTTTTTGAGTGTCCCATTAACTCTTTTCACCATACCTTGTGATTGAGGATAGTAGACGCAGCCTAATCTTTGTTTGACATGCAAATGCTGAATTACTTGTTTCAGTGTTTTCTGAATAAAAGCAGCCCCATTGTCTGAACTAATTTCTGACGGAATTCCAAACCTTGGCATGACTTCTCTAGTTAGAAATGTAATCACTGTAGCTGCACTTTGGTCTTTTGATGGGACTGCTTCTACCCATCTGCTAAACCTGTCTATGATAACTAACATATACCTTTTACCACCTATACTTTTAATCATGTCAACATAGTCCATGACCAAATGTCTAAATGGTCCTTCAGGTGTAGGAATGTGCCCCAATGGAGTAGTGATTGTTTTTCTTACATTGTTTTTTGCACATACTCCACACTCATTTAGCTGGTTATCAATCATTGTTTGCAAGTATGGTGAAGAAAAACCTTGTTTTCTAATTCTCCTCAAAACCTCCCCCCTTGCGCAATGGTCAAAACCATGCGCATTAGTGATGAGTAACCCCAACAGTGCCGTAGGCGCCAACATCATCCCGTCATGAGTTCTCCATAACCCTGTGGAGGAGCGTATAGCACCTCTTTTCAGCCACATGTTCTGCTCATAGACACCAGCTTTCTCCTGCATGCGGACAATGTCGTCCTCACTAGGCGCGGCCTCAGGCATGGATAACACTGACTGGATTGCCCTTCAACTGTCTGAAGCTACTTTTGCAGCCTCATCTGCAGCGCTATTACCTTTCGTGATATTATCAATGCCCTTTCTGTGCGCTCGACATTTGATTATTGCCACTTGTTTTGGCAGCAACAACGCCGACATCAATTCCACAATCTGATTACAGTGCAATATGGGGGATCCATCAGTTTTCTTAAACCCCCTCATTATCCACACTGCCCCGAACAAATGACATACGCCGTATGTCATTTGTAGAGTCTGTGTAGATGTTCACCGATCTACCCGCACCCTCTTGACAGGCCGCTGTAAGAGCCTTCAACTCAGCCAACTGGGCTGAGCATGGCTGTGCGCACTGCGAACTACGAATAACGGCGAATGTGTGGTCCGGATTCTGTCTAACCACTGCAAAACCTGCATGGTTACCCAAATGATCTCTGAAACATGATCCATCCACGAAGAAATCCGCTTCTCCCCCAACCATGGGCTCAGACAATAGATCGGGCCTTAGTTTAGTAAAAGTGAGAGAATCAGCCACACAGTCATGTGGTGTCCCTTCAAAATCATGTGGAATTCTGTCTGCTGGATTCACCGTGAAACATTTTTCTATCGTTACATCTGGAAATGTTAGTAGTGTCAAATAATCCAACAACCTAGCGTCCATTAACACAAACTTTCCTTTCTCAATCAATTCGGTGATTTTGTGATGTGTCCGAATCGTCACCGGATACCCCATTGTGATGGATGAGGCCTTGTCATAGGCATATTGTACTTCAGCCAATCCTTGGTAACATGGTGGGTAGCCCTGTGCTACCGCATCCAGCTTTGAGCTGTAGTATGCTATTGGTTGACTCTGCCTACCAACACACAAGTCCTGCATTAACACTGCCGATGCATAGCCCTGACTCCTATTAGCTACATACAACAGGAACGGCTTGGTGTAATCTGGAATTGCCAATGTGCTTGCCCCTTGCATTTCACGTTTTATGCTTTCGAATGCCGCTGATGCATCTATATTCCATGTTAACCGAGCTTGTAGGTTAGTTGTTCCTGCCTCCTTCATGATGTCTCGCAATGACGCAGTTTTTAAAGCATAGTTCTCTATCCAATCTGAACTAAACCCTGTCATCCCCAAAAAGGTCATCATGTGTCTGACTGTTTCCGGTTTGGGTGCTTTACCAATCCCTTCCAGCTGACTAGGAGCTATGGTTTTAGTTTGATGTGCTACCAACCTGCCTAGATATTCAACCTCTGTCTGACAATATTGTAATTTCTTCTCTGACACCTTGTGTCCGCCCTTTTCCAATTTTCTTAATACAGACATGGAGTCCTCGTGACATTGTTCCATTGTGGGGGAACATATCAGAAGATCATCCACATACTGTATCAGAGTTCCATGCAATTCTAATTCCTCCAAATCATTTTTCAGCACTTGATTAAACAAATGTGGGGAATGTTTGAATCCTTGTGGCATCCTTGTGTATGTGTATTGTTTACCTTTATACGTGAATGCAAATAGATATCTGCTTTCCTCCGCAAGCGGCACACTGAAAAATGCTCCACATAAGTCAATTACTGTAAAGTATTTAGCATCTGGAGGGATGTTGGTCAGCAGCGTGTGTGGATTTGGAACTTCTGCATGCATATCTTCAACAACATCATTTACAGCTCGTAGATCATGCACCAGCCGCCACTTTTCTTTGTCAGCTTTTAAAACTGGAAGCAGAGGAGTGTTACAGTTGCTTTTGGTCTCTACTAGTACTCCTGCTGTTATTAGACCTTCTATGGTAGAGGCTATTCCTATCTCTGCCGCTGGTTTCATGTAATACTGCCTTCGCCATGGTAGCTTAACATTTTGTCTAGTCTGGACTACCACTGGGTTAGCTGAATGTACCAAACCCACATCTGTATCGAACCTTGACCACACCTTTCCAGGTATGGCTGCCAACATTTCTTTTCTCATCTCATTCTGCCTATCCCATGGTTCCTCTATTGTCATCTGCCGTTGTTTTTTCTGAACCACCTCCACTTCCTGTAAGATTCCTGTCATATGCGCATAACACAGAATCTTCAAAAACTTCCCGCAACATGACATGAGAACCAATGGATTCTCTGTGTTTTCCCAAGTTTGTTGTTTTTCATTAAACATCATTTCCCCCAGATCTTTTGCTTCAAATCCCCTGTTTATCAACAACGTAACATGGGCAACTTTGTTAGTGTCTTTAAACCAATCCTTTATCGCTGATGATTGATCTGCATCTTGTATCATCATGGCTGCTCCTTGTGGCCCAATTACCATGTACTGTGACTCTATCTCTGATGCTTTTCCTGCCGCTTTCTCCTGCCATTCGTTTTCCAAATCTGGGTCCTGTGTTGGGTCATACATTAGAGTGCAATGATATCCTATCCTTGACTCCCTTGCATTTGGGATCTGAGCCTTGATGTAGCTACCCCATTTCCCCACTGTCTCTTTTACCTGGTCTTGAATTCTCCCTATCCAATATACATTTGCAGTGTCAGGCTTTGATAGAGTCATTTGAGATGCTGTTCCTACGGTTTCAATCATTATGCCCTGTGGTGTACATAATATCTGCAATCCTAATTTACACAATGCATCCCTTCCAATCAAATTAACCGGTGTAGTGTCTGATACCAAGATGGGTAGCTTAGCTGTACGTCCGTACAGTTTTAGCATTACTGGAGCTGTCATAGGTATTAACTGCGTGTGTCCCGAGAATCCTACAGTTTTGGCGAATTTTCCTGCCATGGGGAGGTGAGAGGCATATTTTGAACCTACGCAAGTGTAAGTGGCTCCAGTATCAGCCATCATTGGCGTGCCTCTATCATTTATCAGAACCTGCAGTATTGGTTCCTCATCAGCTTGTTTTGTGATTGCTACAAGCTGACCCTCCCCCTGTGGATTCTCTGGGCACCCCTAGTATCCCTGACCCATGAAGGGACCCTGCTGTCCCTGGTTGTAGTTCCCTTGATCTTGCCTCCCCTGATAGCCGTTGCCCTGTCCTTGCTGAGGTGGAAAAGGGTTAATCAAACAATCTTTCTTAACATGCCCTTCCTGGTTGCATCCAAAACATATTAAAGGACCTCTGCGTTGTCCTTGGAATCCCTGCTGTTGATTATTTCTATACTGTCCTTGGGACCCCTGCTGCTGATTATTTCTATACTGCCCCTGGTGCTGATTATTCTTATACTGTCCCTGGGGCCCCTTGTTGTGATTCTGCTTGTTCCCATTGTTATGTGTGTGTATATTTATGGCAGGTGGAGTGGGTGACCATTGGCTCTGAAGCTGTTGTACTGGGGGGGAGAATGCCTGTTGAGGAGGTTGGGTTTGAGGTGCGCCCTGCTGGACGGCTTGCAGTATTGTATCAACAGACTCTGAAACAACCGCCTGTTTTTTCTTCTCCTTTTCTCTTTTTGTGAGTTCTTCCAACTGAAGCTGAGATAGCTTCTTCTGCACCTCTTTGCTTTGTTCCTGTATTTTGTGTTCATTTTGCCAATATTTGTCCACTGCATGAACCACATGATCGCAGAAGTCTCTATGAGATTTACTTGTGACCAGTCCAACCACATCATCTAGCTTAAAGGGGTGGTTCGGAATTTTGGACATAGGGCCTGATTCCCAAGTGAGCATTGGTATTCTATATCACTGGAGACAGTTTTCAACACATTTCATACAGTCCTTCTAGTTGCAGAGTTCGCTCGTGCTAGGCTAGCGCAAGTCAACGGGCAATGCTAGCCTGCTATTAAAAACAGTCTTACCCACTCCACAGTACACCCGAGGTAAATCAATTATAACGCCAGACTATAGATTTAAATGTCTGTGTTGATAGAATAATGTTAGAAATAAAACTAACCTTGCATCGCATGAATCATCGAGGGACTACTCTCTCAGCAGAAGCGGAATTTTACTATGCGCTGGTTAGGTTTGTAACCGAATCACGACAGAAGAACGTAAACAGAGAAGCGTGGGACAGAAGCGCAATTGAACGACTAGGCAACATGATGGTTCAGTGTGCTTTTAGAAATTGTAGAAATAAACGGTACGGATGGGCACCACAAAGTTTCCACCAATTTCCAGTGCGAGATCCAGAAAGGACTCAACTGTGGCTTGTTGCTGCTGGCTTGGACATCAAAACACCGGCTCGTACATGTACGGTTCGTTGGATACAACAAATTCCTCATGATCTTCTTCAAAAGCAGATGCATCGCTAACTCCTCCAAACGTGGGCATATCTTGTTAATTGAATACGCTTATAGAATTCCTTCGTTCACTGTACTCTGCGTTTGTAGCAATGACAGCGGCAGGTAACCTAGGTATCAGTCCGCCGCTGCCGTAGCCTACGTACAGGAATATAAACACTGCTGCTGAGACCCCGCAATTCCCTCAAAATGCAATGCAATGCAAGGTTGGTTTTATTTCTAACATTATTCTATAAACAGACATTTAGATTTATAGTCTGTCGTTATAATTGATTTACCTCGGGTGTACTGTGGAGTGGGTAAGACTGTTTTTTTAATAGCAGGCTAGCATTGCCCGTTGACTTGCGCTAGCCTAGCACGAGCGAACTCTGCAACTAGAAGGACTGTATGAAATGTGTTGAAAACTGTCTCCAGTGATATAGAATACCAATGCTCACTTGGGAATCAGGCCCTATGTCCAAAATTCCGAACTACCCCTTTAACTTTGATTGGGCTAGGTAGAATCTCTATCACAGAGTTTCTGAACATGACCGAAAACACAGGATGGATCTCAGGATCCTCATTCGTCTCCAAGCGCCATCTGTCCACTTGGGCCTGGAGGTAGGATGCAGGATTCTCTGTGTCATTGATGGGGAGGCCTCTCATGTTTTTATGATCGATATGGGTAGGGAACTCCATTCTGAGTGTGTTCCACATCGCCACTCTGTAGCGATCAAGTGTAGTCCCATCATGGATTCCGTCCATTATATCCAACCCTCCATTCCTCAGTACAGACTCCATTTTAGATAACCCCAATACTCTTGCCAACAGAGCTTTCAGGTCCCCCACTGCCATTAGCTTTCCCACTGTGAGTTCCTCAAATGTTCTAATCCATTTAGACGCCCCGTTATGAATGTTAGGGAGTTTAGAAATAACTCCCTCCAAGTCCTGTGAACCCCATGGTTGATAGTGGACCTGTTGTCCTTTGACTAGAATAGGATAGTTTCCGGGGAGGGTGTCGGGTGCCTTTTTTCCCCTTTGCGATTTCCTTAGTTTCTCATCTAACTCGAGTGGTGTGGGGCTTAGTACTGATGTACTGCAGCCAGGCTCCTCTGTCGCTGGGCTCTCACTATACCCCTCCCCCTTGGGGTCATTACTCTTTTTTAGCTTCCTCTGAGTCTTTGTCCTCTTTACTGATCTCTTTCCTCTCTTTTTCTTTCCCGGAGAAGGCCCCTCGCAAACCTGCTCATTGCCATCTTTCACATCTTCATTACTGTGCTCAACACCACTTGCCCCATCTTCGTCCTCATCTTCACTCCCACTAGAATTAATGTCAGTATTGTTACACTCTTCCCTTGCTTTCCTGATCCCCTCATAACAGTCCATGTGTATGGGTGCGCCCCTCCTCCCCTGTGTGTTACATTTATTATCTCCTTCATCTAGTGTGACTTCCCCTTTAATTTCTACGTTGCCAGTTAACAGTTAGTTTTATTCTAATAGTTAGTTTAAATACTTTATTATCTCTAAGCTACAAATGTGAACTCTTCCCCGGCGCTCTTCTCCCTCCCGAAGATTGGAATGTGGCCCCAACCTTTCACTGTTATCAATTCTCAACCCTGCCTTACAGGCTCCTGCTCGTGTGTGCTCGTGCACATGAAGTTAGAGTCAGCGCGATTATGTTTAAGTCAAAGAAGATTTACACATTTATTCATTACTTCAACAAATTAACTATTCTCTATCCGCCTAATTTATTGATGATTATCAACTACTTTAAACAAATTAACTATTCTCTGTCCGCCTAATTTATTTATGACAGAATCAACAAAAAATAAACCGGGTCGTAAAAATCTCCGAGGTAACTTAATCCTAACACGACTTAAATACAGACAATAAGCCGATTCATACAATTTCTTTATATTATATTGAAAAATGTCCGAATTGTTTGTAATTAATTACAAATAAAAGGTTGACCGAGCGTAGAAACTGGCCTTTTGGTTAACATGAACGGTCGGATGGATAATCAACCAACCAGAATTTCAAACAAGTACTTATCGCTTCGCAGTGCCAAGGTCAGAATTACAAATTAACTATTTCAGTTTATCCAAGAGCTGCATCTCAATCGGTCCACGATCAGCACATTAAACTCATTCAGATGGCACTCCAGACAACAAGCCTATTCTTCCAAAACAATGGCTGAATACATAAACACTCGACCAGATCAAAAACAGACAAGAAACTTCTCAAAATACCAACTCAAACGGTACCCCAACCAAGAACCTTATCTATTCAAAGGTGCGAGAAGTCTGCTTTCTTTAAAAAATGCCAAAATCGGAACTAGAAATTCACCATCAATTGGTGCAGGATTTACAGTTCAACCGCTCCAAGATTAGAATTGAAAATTCACCAGTCGGCATCCCAAGGAAACCTCTCTAAAATAAAAATGAATTCATCGTCGGCAATGAATTCCAACCCAGCTCTTCTGGGATACTCTCAAACATCCAACAGGCACTTTTATCGACCTGCGGACCTGTACTGTCCTATTGGATCTTTCCCACTAATTCGATCCTCCAGAATACAGCCACAGGACTTTATAATAGGTCTATTTGACCAAAACCTCAAAACTCCAAATAACAACAACTCGTATCAAAATAGGGAGCCACAAAGCGTCTTGGTCATTTAGAACCACAGCGCCTAGGGCCTATGTGCGCGCGCACGTCAATCTCTTCCGGAGCTCCCGTCTCTCTCTCTCTCTTTTTAACTTTAGGTTCGTTTGACTGAAGAGACACTTTACCCGTTCACCAAGCGTTCAGACGGGGCAAAAACAGATCAACCAACCATTAAATTAGTGTTAAGCCAAACTTACCGAGAATAATTTTGTGCGCTTGGTTGTGTGATCCGTCCGCGCCCCGCCTTGCAGCCCGGCAGTTGGGCTGTCTCTTTTCAGTCCTGGTCGCTGACGCCAATATGTCGAAGATTTAACCGAGATATAAAACACTTAGACTAATTTAAGAGAGAGAGAGTAAAAGAAATCGAGGGGTCCGGAGCAAGAATTGACAAAAGACTTTATCGTGAAGAAAAACAACAACGATAACAGCCGAGTAGGTCTCAAGAGTCACTGCTCGTCAACAGATTCAAGCCTCTTCTTAAACACACAATAGCACAGTCCTCAGCAGTTTCTTGTTTTTTAGGTGTCCACACATAATCAAACACAAATACTTCTAAACAGATGGTCCCCGTGACAGTCTGGGGCCCAGGAAGTGGAGTCAGCATGCATTGTGTCAGTAGCTTCCTGCTCCTGGGGGTTTGCGCCCAAACCCCTGCTCTGACCCAAGACTCCCAGGCCTCGTGACCAGCCCTGGATCAAAATCCAAGACGCTTTACATGTTTTCTACCATTAGATATATAGGCCTAATAATAATCATAGTTTACCATAGAATATAATCATTAATTTCTACCACAATGCACCACAGTATTCTGCTGAACTCTGACTCACAGGCCCAGTCCAGTGTTGAAAATACATAAATTGTATTGATATCATTATCACATATCATTATCAACCTGGGGGTTTCAGCCCTACAAGAATTGACTCAGCAAGTGCTCCATCTCGTTGCACCTCACCCAGCGGCTCGCTTGCAAGATTTTGGCCTGAAGTTCTTCCCAGACCTACACCCTAGCCATCCAACATGCATATCTGAGAATCAGGCCTCTCTTTAATAATGACAAAATGACTTCAAATGACTTCAGACTTCAAAAACGTGGCCACAGGCCAGCTGTGTCTACACACCTTAAGCCACAAATGTACACCTCCATCCCACAAAAAATGGGGACTAGAAACTAAGCACTGTCTTATGTACATTTACTGTACTGATGGAGGTCACGCCCATTTTCCGGCCTTTTCGAGATAGCTAGGGATGCTAAAATGTATGAACACATTTCCCGGTGCCCCGAGAACGACATATCCGAGATTTGGAGTTATAGCCCTTAGAGAAAAAAAGTTTTCCCAAATGGACTGTCATTTGGACAAAGCCCCTCAGAAGTGTTGCCTGCAAGACCTAATGGTTCAGAATGTGGTGGAAAAACAGTTTTTGAGATAGGAAGGTCCTACCGCCCTGAAATTTGAACACCTTATTCTAGGGCCTAACTTGGACCCCCACACCAACTTTTTTTCTCTAAGGGCTAGAACTCCAAATCTCGGATATGTCGTTCTCGGGGCCCCAGGAAATGTGTGTGAACATTTTTGAATCCCTAGCTATCTCGAAAAGGCCGGAAAAGGGGTGTGACCTCCAACAGTACAGTAAATGTACATAAGACAGAGGTTAGTTTCTAGTCCCCATTTTTTGTGGGATGGAGGTGTACATTTGTGGCTAAAGGTGTGTAGACACAGCTGGCCTGTGGCCACGTTTTTGAAGTCTGGGGTCAAAAGGAGCTGGCAACACGCCGCTTATAACAATAACAAAAAGTTAATGTGTGTTCTCTCATAACTTTTTGTCATTATTAAAGAGAGGCCTGATTCTCAGATATGCATGTTGGATGGCTAGGGTGTAGGCCTGGGAAGAACTTGCGGGCCCCCTGTGTGTTGTTATGTCTGCGTTGAACCTGTAGGGGGCTTGTGAACTTGTATTGTGGGTGTGTACCTCAAATAGTTTAAAAAGGGGTGAGACGCCTGCTGTAGGGTCATAGCATTCAACAGATTGTCGTCAGTGTTCTTTTCGTTCAAACATGGACTGCTCATCAGAAGATACCCAAGGATCAAGCAGCACTAAATGGATGTATAGGGACCCTCGCACCCTGTCGCCTCTGTCTTCTCCCGCCAAGGACTACTCTGCATCGAGCATTGTGGATGGTGAAAGCCAGTTGTCTGAGGGTACGTCCGGCTTTAGTACACCTGTGTCTAACTATGTCAATAGGTATGGAGATGCGGCACTGCTAAATGCTCCGCTCAAAAAGACGAGGCCTGTTCCAGGCTTGAGAGACCGGAGTGCTGGGGATTCATTCACACACGTTGGCGAATACGGATTGGAGTACGTAATATCATGGGTCGATGGATGGGTCATTTTGAAAGTTAAAGATTGTGCTACAGAGTGGCAGTTGAACGTTCATGAGTGGAATTTTTTCTTTGAGATTTTATGCCCCATGCTAGACGGTGTCAGGGGCACTTGGCATGTAGGAACCCATGTATTCAATTGGACTTTTCAGTATGAATCGAGGATTCATCGCATGGATGCAAACCATCATACAAAGAGACCCCAGGAGTTCATTTTTTTCAGACGCAGTGTTGATACAGACGAGCTACCACAGTGCTATGATATGCATTGCATCGGTAGCTCTCCCCTACGCACTAGTGTTTTAAAAGCTGCTGCTGATTATTTTGATAATGTCTTTTTCATACAGTTGGCTGATTTGTCATCACTACGTGCAATTTTTGCAGAGATTGATTCATTGGTTAAGACGAATGAAGAGCCAGGGCGCACATCTGATGATGAATACAGAATGCGTCTGTTTGAGCCGACTGATGCTGATGAGAGGGTATATGGTGTGTTTGAGTATGTTTAGGGCTATGTTACCATTAGAAAAAGTCTCAGAGGTATAAGAAAGCGGGCTACATGCTAGTAGTATTAAGTGTGTTTTAAATGTGTTTTATGATAGGTTATGCATAATATATGCGTAGTGTGTTTTTTTATTTTTTTCATATTCTAATGATATATTCTGATATGCTATACAGCACAGGGCAATGATGAACATGTACAAAGTGGGGGCGTGGCTATGGAGACTGGTGATTTAAAGGCCGTACAACCCGTACAACACTGGCTTCAGGAATATGCAGTCTATCTGGCCGGATTGAATCTGTCCTTCCTACACATCGGAGAGGACAGTGAGCTGGTGGTGGACACTGCTATGAGAGCTGACGGATGGCCTGTATCAACACAGATCCGTTTAAACCCTGCGGCGCTGGGTTTTCTGCGATTTACCACTGGTATCTGCGTGGCAGCCATCATCACACATCAGAAGCAAGCGGACTGCTGGGGGTGCCAAAGTGATTGCCCAAGTCAACGACGCCATTGCTGCATGGATGGATCGACACATCATCACTATGAATCCCATTACGATACCATATGTGATATATTGGATAGACGCCCATTCCTGCTACTTTTAGAAACTGTTTTAAAGAAGACTATAGGGTTGACTGTGTCCCCAGGAAAAATCTATGGTGTGGTCGATTCTTTTCTATGTGATTTATTGGGCAACACCTATGATACCGAAAAACTGGATTTAATAACCAGCGAAGGTGTGTCCGATGAACATCTGCTTTTGATGTATGAAGCCACCCAAATGTGGCGTAATACATTGTCATTCGGTAATACAAGGCCTGGTGTCAAGCGTCGTTTATAATGGGGGTGTTGTTTTCTTATGCATATGATGCGGATAGCAAGTATGTATCAGATAGACTAGCCGTTTTGATGTATGCTGCCATAGAAAATGATACGTTTGTCCATCATAATGCTTATATCAAACGTATGTATAAGGAATGGAATGATTTGGTCATGAAATTCTTGTATGATAAACCTACTGATCAAATGTTAGCTGAAATATTTCCCCATTTCCCCGATGGGGACTGTTTTACCGTCTGACATGTCATGTGTATATGTGCTTTTGTATCGGATGTCTTGAAGTTGAATAATCCCTCAAACGCAGAGGGTATTAGAACTGCTCGCATGATGTCTTGTAAAATGGTGCAGAAAAATTAAACTGCGTGTAAACTATATCTACGTATTGTATCGAGTGGCCAGACATTTTAAATAAAAGGATGGATAACTCTGATCAGTGTTTCAGTATTCGTTTTTTGTTGCAGTCATACGACATGGATAAACTGCTGCATAAGACTTATTATGACCCCGCTGGACCAGGGGGTTACGGAGGTGTCAATAAACTACGAACAGCCCTCGCGCATAGTGAGGGTGCAGTACCTCCTCTAAAATATATCAAGAAATGGCTGCTGAAGCAGGATCCCTACACTCTGCATGCCCCTGCACCGATACATTTCCGCAGAAATAGAGTACTGGTTAGTGGGGTAGATAGACAGTTCCAGGCTGATTTAGTGGATATGTCAGAGTATGCACCCGAAAATGATGGTGTGCATCGATGTATTCTCAAAACATGCATGGGTTCGTCCATTACCGTCCAAGAGGGCTATCGACGTCGCTAAAGCTTTTGATGATATTCTCAGCGAAGGGCGTATCCCCGATAAATTGCAGACTGACGCTGGTAAAGAATTTTATAACAAGATCTTTCAGCGTTTGATGGAGCGGTACAACGTCAAACATTTCTCTACATCTAACGAAACCAAGGCCTGTATAGTGGAGCGCTTCAACAGGACTCTGAAAACCAACATGTGGAGATATTTAACAGCAGCCAATTCCAGACGATATGTGGATAAACTACAGGATATGGTCCATGCTTATAACCATTCATACCATAGATCGATAAAATTGACACCGGTCAGTGTTGGTAAAAATAATGAGAAAATGGTGTTTAACACACTATACAAAGCCACTCAAGAGCCGTTGGTGGTGTTTAGATATGATGTTGGTGACACGGTTAGAATTTCAAAAGCCAGAGCTACATTTCGAAAAGGATATGAGCAGACATTTACAGATGAATATTTTGTGATATCACAACGCATAGCGAGGTATCCTCCAGTCTACAAGCTGCATGACTATGCAGACGCCCCCGTCCAGGGAACATTTTATGAAAAAGAGCTACAAAAAGTTATAGTGTCTAAAAACAAAGTGTATAAAATAGAAAAGATCATAGATAGAAAAAGGGCGGGGTCTAAGAATCTATTATATGTCAAATGGCTGGGATGGCCGGATGCCTTCAATTCATGGGTTTCTGAAAAGACACTAGTCGACGCGTAAAGAGACATACAACCCAGTATAGCCAGAGTGTACTATGGATAAGGAGGTGTCTGGGGGTTTCTATGTGACTCTGGCGAGTAATGCTTCGCTAGGGATCTACCCACAAAATAAGATATGGAATTTTAGAACTAAATTAGCAAAATCTATACACACCAAGCAGCCCTATGAAGTAGGCCTAATTGAAGCGCAGTACCCATGCAGCTGGCATAGTTTTCCTACCGAGGACGCTACTATGACCGTTGCCAATGGTAAAACGGGTCATAGGACATCATGTCTAATAGTTGGGGGGCTTTATGAGAGTATCGGATCGTTATTACTACAAATCAACAAGACTTTGGCCAAATATGATACTGGCGGTAGCGTTATACTACATCATGAGGGTAGAACAGAGAGCAGAGAGCAGAGAGAGAGGTCATGTTTCCCGAAGCTCCGATAGGCATTGGAAAAAACTACTTAATTCATCGTTCAGATCTACTTTATCTTATTTTATTTACCTAACAGTATATAGTTTGTTTCCGTCGTCCTCAATCGCTCGATTCAACAATACATTTTGGCACTTTTTACTCCCGGATCAGACCGCAGAAAAAGCCTTGGACTTTCCTATCGCCAACATGCCTCTGTATTCGGATATCTCAGGCACGGAGACTGGGAAATGCACAGACTGCGCCAAACTGAAACAGACATTGGCTTTAATTGAAACGAGACTAGCAGCAGTAGAAAAATGCAAAGGACTATCACAGGATACAGTGCCGATGGGTGAGTTTGCTGAGCTCACTCAGATACAGCAAGATGATCAAAGCTACACTGTATCCTTCCCGAAGCTGGACAAGAGAGAGACAGTTCCAGCTGCGTCTCACTGGCACAGAGTCGGCACTAAGCCAAAGCAACATACCAAAGTGAATCAACAAGTTCACTCAACACCAAATGCTAAGCTACCCAAAGCTAAAGTTACATGTATCAGCCGGATTAGCCCGTCACTCAAATCAACCCTGCCACTGAAGAACCGGTTCCTGCCACTTCAAGAGTCCACGAACGCGCCTGCCACCCATGCACCCCTGAGCCCCGAGATGCGTCCGGACGGACAGTGCGGACAGAGACGGAACAAGAACCAGTCGCCATGGAGGCGAGCTGCGCATGCCTCGGCCACCTGTGCACCCCTGACACCTGAAATGTGTCCGGACGGACAGTGCGGACAGAGACGGAACAACCAGTCGCCACGGAGGCGGGCTGCGCATGTGTCTGCCACCGTCCAACAAGGGCCCATCTCAGAGAAAGCAGATGAACTAGACACTCTGATTATAGGAGACTCAACTATCAAGGATATAACCGGTAAGAAGATCAAAACATGCATCTTCCCATATGGAATGGTTAGTGATATCAACCATAAACTAGCCAAAATCATATTGGAAAACCCCAAAATCTCACAGATTATTGTGCATGCAGGATTTAATGATATTCAAAGAGAACAGTCAGAACTTCTGAAGAGGGATTACACTGATCTATTGGATACACTGGACAAAATACACATCAAGTCTTCCATCAGTGGACCCATACCAACAGTTGACAGGGGAATAAACAGATTCAGTCGTCTACTTGCACTGAATACATGGCTTTCCAGAGTCTGCAATGAAAGAGGAAGGGACTTTATTGACAATTTCAACTTATTCTGGGGGCGCAAATATCTTTTCAGAGCAGATGGCCTACACCCAAACAGGTTAGGCTCAAAACTGTTGAGGGACAATCTTCTCTTCTCGCTTTACGCACAGGCCACAATCTTGCCATGGTCTGACGCACAGGCCACAATCAGAGCACAGGTTGAGAAGAAGCGAGACTACAGCCTCCCCCACACAACTACTCTGCCACTATCTGACACACAGATAGCAGACAGCCCACAGACCTTGAAGAGAGACAACAGCCCGCCCGACGCCATCAACACTGTGCCCTCCCCCATCGCTGATGCTGGCTTGGCGAGGAACGGCCACCCCCCTCCTCTGCATTCCCCCATCGACGATGACCTCCAGCCTCATCTCTCCCATAGCCACAACAACAACTCCAGCTCCGATGTCTCCCTTTGCGATTTTCCAGCCGAATTTAAGAAACTGGAACATGCTGGCATCAAACTTGCATCTGTGTCAATGATAGCATCGCCACGTCATGGCCGCAGGCTGCTAACACTGCTAACACCCAGGAGGATGGCGCTCCACCCCCGCCCCCGTACTGATAGTATTCCTGAGTATTACTGAGACAAAAAAGGGTTCAGCCGTAGACACAGTATAAAGGAAGTTTCTCATAATCTGCTGAACCCAAGGTTGCCTACGTCAAAGCAGGGCAACTTTCGCATTCATGCTGTAACCACTAAGAGAGTAAACAAAGGGGAACTTAGACACACTGCTAACCTCACAAATCTCATATCTATTGCCTCCAAACCAAAAACAACCTTAAAGCCTATCAACAGCCCCATCAGGATGGCTCTACTTAATGTGAGGTCTCTTAATAACAAATCATTTTTAGTTAATGATTTTATTACCACTTCCAAACTGGATTTTATGTTTTTAACTGAAACATGGCTGGAACAAAATAACAGTGCAACCGTTCTGATAGAGACAGCCCCTCCCGACTATAACTTTTTTGATGCATGTAGATCTGGAAAAAGAGGTGGAGGGGTTGCTGCTATATTTAAAAATGTATTTCAGGGGAAACAGATGTTATTTGGTGATTTTCCATCGTTCGAATACCTTAGTGCTGTATTGAAATGCTCCCCCAGAGTTCTCCTATTAATTATTTACAGGCCACCCACATATTCTGCAAATTTTTTCGATGACTTCACAGAATTATTGTCTAGCATCTCCACAGAATTTGACTGTCTAGTTATAACTGGTGACTTCAATTTTCATACTGATGATTTGAATGACAAGTGTGCAAAAAAACTTTTTACCATTTTGGACACATTTGAACTGTCTCAACATGTGAAAGAGGCTACTCATTGTAAGGGGCACACTCTAGACCTGGTTATCACAAAGGGCCTCAATGTTTCTGATCTCTCTGTGGCTGATCCTTCCTTGTCTGACCACTTTTGTGTTTTCTTTAACATACATTTTATTCCCGACATACAGACAAAATCAAACACTGTCAAAAAACGGTATATCAATGAAGATTCTAATGTACTTTTTAAAAAGACCATCTCCTTGCTACCACCTCTAAACCCATGTTCTGCTGATGATCTTGTAGAAAACTTTAATTTGAAAATTTTGAAAGTCATAGATGTCATTGCACCTTATAAGGTTAAAACGATTTCTGGAAAGCAAAAGGCACCCTGGAGAAAAGCTGCTTCTGTAACAGCACAGAAAAAAGAATGCAGGAAGGTTGAACGCATCTGGCGTAAAACAAAACTTCATATTCACCATGATATCTATAAAGAGAGCCTCCGTGCCTGCCTACAATTTAGACTTAAAAAATGCTAGAGAAACATTTTTCTCCAATATCATTAAAACCAACACTAATAATGCAAAAACCCTATTTGCAACTGTTGACAGACTGACCAACCCCCCAACAGAAATTCCACCTGATCTCCATTCCGCGCAGAAATGCAATGAGTTTGCAGCTTTTTATATTGATAAAATTGAAGGTATCAGACGCGCCATCAATATCTCCACGTCAAACAAAAATGTTGGACTACCACCCTGTTCAGGCAAAAATTACGTGGCAAGGATGGCATGCTTTGATGTTATAGACTCTCAAAATCTTGTGGAAACTGTGACACAACTAAAGCCATCCACCTGTTGCCTTGATACTATACCTACCAACCTCTTTAAGAATGTTTTCGACTGCCTAGCAGTAGACATATTGCAGATAGTTAACAACTCTCTCCAGTCAGGCAAGTTCCCAAAAGCTTTGAAAACTGCAGTTATTAAACCCCTTTTAAAAAAGCGGAGCCTAGATGCCTCTATTATTAACAACTACAGACCAATATCAAATCTACCCTTCATAAGTAAAATCATTGAGAAAGTTGTCCTCCAGCAACTAAATCACTTCCTGGCATCAACTGGTTGCTATGACACCTTCCAATCAGGATTTCGACCCCTGCACAGCACTGAGACCGCCCTTATTAAAGTTGTAAACGACATCCGTCTTAACACAGACTCTGGCAAAACCTCAATACTAATGCTACTTGACCTCAGTGCTGCATTCGACACTGTAGACATACATTACTTCTGGAAAGGTTAGAAAACTGGGTGGGGCTTTCAGGCACTGTCTTAAATTGGTTCAGGTCCTACCTACAAAATAGGAACTACTTTGTTTCCATTGGCGACTTTGTATCAGAATCAACCAACGTGACATGTGGAGTCCCACAAGGTTCGATCTTAGGACCCTCTTTATTCAACATCTACATGCTCCCACTAGGGCAAATCATGCAAAATAACAATATTGACCATCATTGCTATGCTGATGACACGCAAATCTATGTATCGCTATCACCAAATGACTATCGGCCCATAGATCTGCTGTGCCAGTGCATTGAGCAAGTGAAGGAATGGATGTGCCGAAATTTCCTTCAACTAAATGAGGACAAAACAGAGATAATTGTATTTGGTTCTAAAACGGAAAGGCTTAAAGTAACCCAACACCTTCACTCTCTGTCCCTGAAAACCTCAATCAAAGCCAGAAATCTAGGGGTTATCATGGATTCAGATTTACATTTTGACAGTCACATCAAATCAGTTACAAAATCTGCATATTATCACCTTAAAAATGTAGCAAGACTTAGAGGGCTCATGTCCACCGAAGACTTACAAAAACTTGTACATGCCTTTATCACTAGTAAGCTTGATTACTGCAATGGTCTCCTCACAGGTCTCCCAAAACAAACTCTGAGGAAGCTTCAGCTTGTTCAGAATGCTGCTGCTAGAGTTCTAACCAAGACCAAAAAATTTGATCATATTGCACCAATTCTGAAATCGTTACATTGGCTTCCTGTAGGTCAGAGAATTGATTTTAAAATCATGTTGCTAACCTATAAATCCCTACATGGTTTAGGCCCAAAATATTTAACTGATATGCTTCCACTACATCAGCCTTCTAGACCACTAAGATCCTCTGAGACCAATCTGTAAATTATCCCCAGAGTAAACACAAAACATGGGAAAGCAGGATTTAGTTACTATGCAACAAATAGCTGGAATAAACTCCCAGAGGATTTAAGACTTGCCCCAACTCTGAGCAACTTTAAAACAAGACTGAAGACTTTTGTTTGCTATAGCCTTCTGCTAAAATCTTAAATACATTGCACTTTCTAAAAAGCTTTTTAACTTTGCCTCTATTTTCTATTTTAATACTAAAATGCCTTTTTCTATTTTACCCATTTCTTTGCATATGTTTTTCTTTTACTTATCTATTATTTTATTTTATTGTATGACAATGTTTATATGTGAAGCACTTTGAGTCTGCCTTGTGTATGAAAAGTGCTATATAAATAAAGTTGCCTTGCCTTGCCTTGCCTTGCCTATTAGAAACCGCATATATGTAGAAGGAGACGATCACCTATCGCTCATCTTTAGAGGAAAACTGGCAGCCATGCTGGGCTTCGATGCAGGGGTCAAGCTACCAGCCCATAAAATGTATGCAGCATATGCCCCCCATCCCACCGATATTCACGGGGGGTGTTACAACATGTTCATTTATAGCGACATTGTCGACCATCAGTTGGTCGGAGATAGTTATGTCCCCCTGCTAAGGAGTATTAATATAACCGACACCAGCAGGAGACACTGCATTCACATGTTCGACAAGCCGTATTACGTACACGTAGCCCGAGACCCTCTTGGAGATATTTAAATTGATCTAAAGTCTGACCAGAATACAAATATAAAATTCACATATGGTAAAGTGATACTCAAGCTGCATTTTAGACCTGTAAAACAGTAGAATTCATAGCTCTATCTAGGGATGAGGGGGTATAGACCGCCTTACGACGAGAACAAATATGTTCAGTATTATTTAAACCAAGCAGGGAGTGGGCTACCTGGCTATGAGGGTAGCAGCACACAATATGGAGCCGGCATCGGAGGGATGTTCCGTAGCCTCTTTAGAATGGCTATTCCGTTATTTAGGCGAGGGGTTAGCATAGCAAAGCCTCATCTGAAGACTGCTGCTAAACATATTATAGGCGACGTTATGTCCAACATAGCCCATGCTGCATCTACGCCCAAACAGCAGGGGTCAGGCATGAGGGTATATGCCAGAAGAGCAACAATGTATCCTCCTATAGGCTGTGGGCGTACCCGTGCACCGGCACGACGTCGTAAACAGAATAAAAGATTGGCATCTATCAAAAAGAGAGCCAAACCTAAAAGGATCAGGAAGGTGTCAAACCGTCGTTTTAGAGGGGCGGCTAACGATATATTCATCTAGTATAGCAGGGGCTGAATAACAATGGCGTTGCTACATAACATGTCAGACGAATGCATTAAGAGTGAACTGGATCTCTTCTCCCTGCCGATGACGCAGACTTCGATAGAAAAAAGTACATATATTGAAATACCCCCGCTATCGGCGCTAACAGATGGTGGACCCATAGAGTTCTTTGTATCGGCCAGTAGCGAAGACTATATAGACCTAAACAATACATATTTACACCTGAGGATCAAGATTACTAATCCTGATGGAACAGACTTGGCTCCGGCGGCACCCGTGGGCCTGATTAACTATCCAGGATGCACGTTATTCTCCCAAGTAGATATTACTCTGGGTGATAAGCTTATTACCCAGTCGTCAAACACCTATCCGTACAGAGGCATTATAGAATGCTTGCTTAACTATGGAAACGGGACATTAGACACCCAATTTGGATGTGGTCTATTCCAGAAAGAAACCCACGGTCATATGGACGATATTCTTCCTGGAGGCCTCAATCTAGGCTTAACGACTAGGAGCGAATATACGGGTCGAAGTCGTATCGTTGAACTGATATCCCCTATACACGTCGATATGTTTTTTCAGGAGAAACTGTTGATTAACGGAGTTGATCTACGCATGAGATTCATTAGAGCAAAAAATAATTTCTGTCTGATGTCCGATGGTGCTGCGGAATACCGTGTATCTATAGCGTCTGCAAATGTTTTCATTAAAAAGGTATCGATAGCACCAGGCATCAAGCTGGCCCATGCCCGGGCGTTAAACCAAGCTAACGTCAAATACCCCGTTGATAGGGTGTGTCTAAAGAATGTATCCATTGCGGCAGGCAGCAGAATATGCACGCAGGATAATCTATTTCTAGGACAAATACCCAAGATGGTTATTATAGGTTTTGTGAATAACGAAGCATTCACAGGGAGTTATGCTAGGAATCCTTTCAGTTTTCAGCATTTCGGCATTGAGTTTTTATCCCTATACTGCGACGGTCAGGCCTATCCTGCTAAACCCTTTCAGCCTGACTTTAGAAATGGTCTCTATACACGAGAATATTTTCAACTCATTCAGGCTACAGGTCGTCAGCTCAAAGATAGAGAAATAGCTAATAATCATAAGGAATTGGGTGATGGGTATGCATTATTTTGTTTCAACCTTGAGGCGGACGAGGGTTGTGGACAACATGTATCGCTAGTCCGAACAGGGAATGTGAGGCTAGAAGCACGATTCAGAGCAGCGCTGGCTACAACTGTCAATTTGATATGTTATGCAGTTTATGATTCTGTTTTAGAGATATCAAATAGACGGCAGGTGTTGTTGGACTATTACTGAAAAGACGTTGCGATATGAATACTATAGAGCTGACAGCAGTGTGTCAGAAAATGGCACACAAGGCTTATTTTCTTGGTGCGGTGCCGTGTAATCATCTACCCCGGGAAATTCGTCAGAGGCCTGCAATGCTGGTGATCAACACCGAACCTTCACACATGGCCGGGGCCCATTGGCTAGCTATATATATTACGGCTGAGAGCCAGGGATACTTTTTCGACTCCTACGGCAACCCTCCCTCATACTCTGAGTTTCCTGAGACCATACAGCGTTTTCTCGATCAGCACTGTATAGATGTAGCTCATTCTACACAACAGGTCCAAGATCCATCAAGTACCGCATGTGGGCAACATTGTGTTTTTTTCTTGTTTAATATGCAAAAAGGTGTATCCTATCAAAAGCTTTTGAAAATGTACGGAGATAATCTACCCCGTAATGATGAAAAGGTTTATGACTTTGTTGGCCGTGTACAACCTAGTGTCTGTAATGAACATGATATGTCATGTGTGCAGTCGTGTATATGCGGATGTAACATGTAACATGTGTTGTTTTGGTATGATAATAAAAAATAAAACAATGATTTGATTACATTTTCAGTTGTACTGTTTTTTCTTTTATTTTTACGGCTATAGTATATACATAAAGATACATAAGAAATTCAAAATGGTATCCACTCGGCCATAGGCATTCCAGGGGAGGTAATAGATGGCAATGTCTGATTACGCTTCCTCCTTTTACCAGATGAGACAGGCATATCTGCCACCGCATAGTCACCCTTAGTTGAGGGCGTATACTTATACATGTCTACAGTTTGTCTGAGCTGTTTATTAGGGATAGCCGATAGCGGTATATTATTACTGGCTAAAAATTTCAGAAATACATTCCATCCCTGTGGTCTGACAGATTAGACAACATGGTATGGGGCGGTAACATTCTTTAACAGATCAAACATATGGGACCCCTTAATAGTTTCGCCTTGTAAAACGAGCTCCCCCTTGTCCGTCCATGAGACATTTTTAGATTTCTTTAAAGAGTCCAGGATATGTCTGGTGTTGCTCTTGCTTCTGACGGGTATATGTTTCATTATATCCTTATAAATATGATCGCCGATGCCATCATCGTCATCAACACCATGCTGTGCCGCCACAGGTGTATGAACTGGGCCCCCATCCGCAAGTGACAGAGTTAATTCTCCATGCTCACGCTGTCCTTGTTTCACCATGGATAGATAACGCTGCAGGACCGCTCCGTACCTGGCAGCTTTTTCATATAGGTCTGTATCGGGAGTGTTCAACACCATCGCAATGGCCTTATCCAGCTCATTTTCAGCAGTCTGTCTAACAGAATCCCTGGGTTGGGTATGCTTTACGGCATCGAGTTGATGTTGAGGAACTAGATACATCTTGTGCGTATGATCCATTATAATCACCCTCCTCTTGAGAACAGGCTTGTAAACAACGGTACGGCCACAGACAGCAGGGGTAGAAGAAATCCACCAGTCTGATTGATTAGTCTTTTCTTTCTAGATATTAGTACATTTTTATTGGCGAGTATTCTGAGGTCCTTCTTTCGTCTACGCAATTTCGTATGCTGATGGGGAGTTAGTGGTATTTTGCCTTGTAAAATGTTCAAGGCTATTTCACACAGTGAGTTGATAAAGTCGGTGTTGGCTGTCCTGAGGATAACTTTACGCTGTGCTGGAGGTGCTTTATATAGTTGCTTAAGACGCTCACGATTCCTGCTTATACGTGAGGACATGGTCTTTTGGGCTAATCACTTTGCTCTCTGAGTGTATACAACATGCCGGTCCGACAATATATCTGTTCTAAGTCTCATGTTGTCTGGGGTCATGGCTTTAAAGTCTACAAGCAGATAGCCATAAGGCATGTCGGTAGCATCGTTAAAGGCTTCTAGAAAATATTTTGTCTTACACGGAAACATCTGTTTGGCTATCAGCATAATCTGATATTTGTCACGTGGGTTCTTAAACAAAACCATGTAATTGGTATTTAGACTAATTGTACGGCTGGTTTTACCCTGCATGAATAAATTCTGGACCAGATACATACAACTGAGATTTCGATGGTGTACATATTTGGTAAAAACGTACTGAACCTCTAAATTATTGCATGCGTCGTTCATCAAGTCGTCAATAATGAGCAGATTTCTAGTATGGACTGGTAAGACTGTATCATCGCATAGAGATTTGGGGATCCCTTCTATAAAGTGAATGTTCCTTATTTTAAGCAGATCATCATATATGGGCTGCCAGCATGAATAAATATATACTATATTTTCAATCTTTTCTGAGAATAACCGATCCATATTTTCAATGACTGTTTTGACAAAGTAGGTTTTGCCACTGTTTGACGGTCCCGATACTACCATGCTGAACGGGTGCTGTAGCCTAGGATCAAACGTAGCGTGTACAACAGCCATCTCTGCGGTCTGTGTGCATCCCCTCTGACGGACGGCTGCCTTGTGACCAATACCCGACACACCTACCCCCGGTGTCATGACCTCCTGACCAATAGACACACCGTTAGTGCGCATGCCTAGATACCGATGGCCTACGCCTACTCATTCACACAATACTATCTACTATTGATAAGTACGGTTAATACATATATCTTATAATAAAAGAAATTAATAGAACATCATTTAATAGTATCATGATAACTCCTAATATGTTGTCTAAGTGATCCACAAACGGACCCTCATATGGTGAACACCACTTTTTAACCCTGATATGTTTTATTTATATATATATATATTATATATATATATATATATATATATATATATATATATATATATATATATATAGCATATCACTATACAGGAGATTATGGACTTGTTTACCGTATTCCCATCCCTATAATACGATGACCACTATATATATATATATATATATATATATATATATATATATGTATTAAGAGGTTACATATAATAATATTCAATGCATTATTACAACACACACACACACACACACACACACACACACACACACACACACACACACACACACACACACACACACGCTCACGATTTCTGCTTATACGTGAGGACATGGGGTCTCATTTATAACCGTTGCGTACGCACAAAACTGGGCTGAAATTGGTGTAGGGCCTACGTGACTTTCCACGCCAAGGTTGTGATCTATAAAAAAAACAACTTGACGGGAAAATGTGCGCAGCCCTAAGCAAACTCTGACCCATGCGTATACATAGTTTAGAGGAAAAGGAGAATTGGCGACACAGATGGTGTGGTGGTGAACTGAAGTCAGACCGAAGAATTGTAGAGTGAGAAGAACGATTATGTTTCATCATCGCCCTTCATTAATTTAATTTCAACCCGTATCATGCGTTACATCTATGTAATCAGAATAATTTAAGTCAACTGCGTTATTTCACAGTTATAACTCCAGAAACATCTCTTTAGAATATAAATGTAAAAAAAATTCTCTATATTTAATCCCGTCACTCCATAGCCTACTGTCCACTGACGGCGCGACTGCATGGAATAAAGCATCTGTCCAACATGTGTCAATAACATAATATATTTGTGTGACACTGTAAACAGGTAATCAAATGTCAATTAAATCCCAAGTGTGGAAAACCAAGCCACACTCCTCATCACAATCGTTGTCCGTTACTCTTGATGCTTTTCATGACAAATCAGGCATTATGTTCAAGAACATTTTACGCGGGTAATTACAAACTGATTATCCAAGGTGTTCTCGGTCAGTCTTATTACCGTAACCCTATAAATACAGAGGTGAGCGCCGTGGTAATGCTGCACCATATGGCACTTCTGGCGGACCATGCAAATTGCAGGATTCGGAGGGAGAGGGTCTTTAGGGACCATAACGATTTATTGGTAGGCTACATAAAAATATGTAACTTTATGTCAGACCACTTCTTTTTAATTCTGGGACTGTGCGCTCCGTGCTACTGACAGAGTTCACTGCTGCAGCAACATGTTGCCACTCACTCTGCTTTTTGTTGTTGGCGATCCCAATCCCGTGACCGCCGAACAAAACTACTTTTCGGGCCTCCATCTCACCCACAAGTGTCTCCACTTCAACCTCCTTGAAATTTCGCTGTTTTGCTTTTCTCAGTACTTCTACCGTTGTTTCCGAGTGTACAGGGCGGAACGTGAAGCTGATTCGGCTGCGCACACTTGTATGCAGTCTGTGTTTTATAAAGAAAAGATTGCGTACGGTGTGCGTACGCAGGGTTTTATAAATCTGAATATCTTTTGGCGCACGCAAAACTTGGCTTTTGGGCGTATGTACACTTTTAGTAGCGATCCCACGCACAGTTTTATAAATGAGACCCATGGTCTTTTGGGCTAATCACTTTGCTCTCTGAGTGTATACAACACGCCGGTCAGACAATATATCTGTTCTAAGTCTCATGTTGTCTGGGGTCATGGCTTTAAAGTCTACAAGCAGATAGCCATAAGGCATGTCGGTAGCATCGTTAAAGGCTTCTAGAAAATATTTTGTCTTACACGGAAACATCTGCTTGGCTATCAGCATAATCTGATATTCACGTGGGTTCTTAAACAAAACCATGTAATTGGTATTTAGACTAATTGTACGGCTGGTTTTACCCTGCATGAATAAATTCTGGACCAGATACATACAACTGAGATTACGATGGTGTACATATTTGGTAAAAACGTACTGAACCTCTAAATTATTGCATGCGTCGTTCATCAAGTCGTCAATAATGAGCAGATTTCTAGTATGGACTGGTAAGACTGTATCATCGCATAGAGATTTGGGGATCCCTTCTATAAAGTGAATGTTCCTTATTTTAAGCAGATCATCATATATGGGCTGCCTGTTACGGTGCTGCGGGTGCAGGCAGGCAGGTAGGACCCAAACGCAGACGGTTTCTCGAAAACGGCACTTTATTCAAGCCTAAGCGCTAAGGCACAAGAATCAGGGAACTCGGGAGACAACTCGGAACTCGGGAGGGAACAAGGAACACGGAACACGGAACACGCAAGACTAACCACCAACACTAACCACAGCAAACCACGATAAACCACAATGACAGCACAAGGAACAAAGGAAAGACGAGGGCTTAAATAACAAACACAACGAGGAACAGCTGAGACACATTAGGGGAGGGAACAGTAATCAACACAGGAGGGAAACACAGGGAGACACCCACACCCTGACACTGCCAGCATGAATAAATATATACTATATTTTCAATCTTTTCTGAGAATAACCGATCCATATTTTCAATGACTGTTTTGACAAAGTAGGTTTTGCCACTGTTTGACGGTCCTGATACTACCATGCTGAACGGGTGCTGTAGCCTAGGATCAAACGTAGCGTGTACAACAGCCATCTCTGCGGTCTATGTGCATCCCCTCTGACGGACGGCTGCCTTGTGACCAATACCCGGCACACCTACCCCCGGTGTCATGACCTCCTGACCAATAGACACACCGTTAGTGCGCATGCCTAGATACCGATGGCCTACGCCTACTCATTCACACACTACTATCTACTATTGATAAGTACGGTTAATACATATATCTTATAATAAACGAAATTAATAGAACCTCATGATAACGCCTAATATGTTGTCTAAGTGATCCACAAACGGACCCTCATATGGTGAACACCTCTTTTTTAACCCTGATATGTTTTATTTATATATACATATATATATATATATATATATATATATATATATATATATATATATATATATATATATATATATATAGCATATCACTATACATGAGATTATGGGGTTGTTTACCGTATTCCCATCCCTATAATACGATGACCACTATATGTATTAAGAGGTTACATATAATAATATTCAACACATTATTACATCAAACACACACACGCACGCACGCACGCACGCACGCACGCACGCACGCACGCACGCACGCACGCACGCACGCACGCACGCACGCACGCACACACACACACACACACATTCACTTAGGCAGGCTTATGGAGGATGTGGTTGTTTACCAGATGGTAAACATGTAACCCTCTTATTGGCGACGCTATCCAGGGGGGTCGAGGAACAACACCAAACACCATTAGGAGTCGTATGCTTACCGTCACCGTGTGTCACGACATCCTGACCAGTAGACACGCTGATAATACACATTTCCTAGACACCGTTGACCTACGTCAGCTCATTCACACAATAGACATATATCTACTATTGATAAGTACAACTAATACATCTATCTTATAATAAATGAAATTATTAAAACATCAGTTAATAGCATCATGATAACTCCTAATATGTTTACTATGTGAACCACAAACGGAACCCACATATGGTGAACACCATTTTTTAACCCTGATATATAATGGGCTTGTTTTCCGTATTCCCATCCCTACATCAAACACACACACATACACACACACACACACACACACACACACACACAAATTTCACTTAGGATGGCTTATGGAGGATGTGTTTTGTTTACCTGATGGTAAACATGTAACCCTAAGGCTAATGGCGACGTTAGCCAGAGGGACGAAGAACAACACCATACACCAAAACATTGCATGGAAGCTGATTTACAACACACGCAAAGAGAGGAAGAGACAAGGCCAAACCTGATGGTAAACATGTAACCCTCCGGCTATTGGCGACGTTAACCAGAGGGACGAGGAACAACACCAAACACCATAGCATTGCTTGAAAGCTGTGCCTTAAGGGCCTTAAGTGCCTTAAGACAACACACGCAAAGAGAGGAAGAGGCATGCCATTAAAACGCATCACACGACCCTAGCAGGCTCGCACTCTAGTTGACCCCATAAGGAGAGGAGAACGTAGACCCCCTTATAATAAATGAAATTATTAAAACATCAGTTAATAGTATCATGATAACTCCTAATATGTTTTCTATGTGATCCACAAACGGACCCTCATATGGTGAACACCACTTTTTAACCCTGATATGCTTTATTTATATGTATATATATATATATATATATAGCATATTACTATACAGGAGATTATGGGCTTGTTTACCGTATTCTCATCCCTATAATACGACGACGAGCACTATATATATATATATATATATATATGTATGTATTAAGAGGTTACATATAATAATATTCAACGCTTTATTATATCAAAACACACACACACACGCACACACACACACACACACACACACACACACACACACACACACACACACACACACACACAAATTTCACTTAGGATGGCTTATGGAGGATGTGTTTTGTTTACCAGATGGTAAACATGTAACCCTCTTATTGGCGACGTTAGCCAGAGGGGCATAGAACAACACCAAACACCAAAACATTGCTTGAAAGCTGTGCCTTAAGGGCCTTAAGTGCCTTAAGACAACACACTAAAAGAGAGGAAGAGACATGGTCATTAATACGCATCACACGACAGCTAGCAGGCTCACACTCTAGCTGACCCATAAGTAGAGGAGAACGTAGACCCCCTTATAATAAATGAAGTTATTAAAACATCAGTTAATAGTATCATGATAACTCCTAATATGTTTTCTATATGATCCACAAACGGACCCTCATATGGGTGAACACCACTTTTTAACCCTGATATGCTTTATTTATATGTATATATATATATAGCATATCACTATACAGGAGATTATGGGCTTGTTTACCGTATTCTCATCCCTATAATACGACGACCACTATATATATATATATATATATATATATATATATATATATATGTATGTATTAAGAGGTTACATATAATAATATTCAACGCTTTATTATATCAAAACACACACACACACACACACACACACACACACACACACACACACACACACACACACACACACACAAATTCACTTAGGCTGGCTTATGGAGGATGTGGTTGTTTACCAGATGGTAAACATGTAACCCTAAGGCTATTGGCGACGCTAGCCAGAGGGGCATAGAACAACACCATACACATAAACATTGCCTGGAATCTGATTACAACACACGCAAAGAGAGGAAGAGACATAGCCATAAAACGCTTCACATGACCCTAGCAGGCTAGCACTCTAGCTGACCCCATAAGGAGAGGAGAACGTAGGCTCTATATTAAATCACACCATCCGGAAGTGCTGTCATTAACACCCCCCTCCCCCCAACCGGAAGTTGCTATTTTCATAAACATGCCCAGGTGGTGGCTAGTATTAACTACTGATGGAGCACTTGCTGAGTCATTTTCTGTAGGGCTGGAGCCACAGGTTGAAGCGTATGCGTCCTTTGAGACCCCCTTTGATATATAAGAGACCCCAAGGTACAGCTTACTTAAAGGTTCTCGACTCAGTCACCTATTGCATCACTTCCTTTGTTTAGGGCTTCGGGCTCCTAATTGATCATTGTAGTATATTTAAATGCCCTCTTTAATATATATGATGCCTCCACCACTGGGACGTGGCAACCATTCTCCAAATCCATATGGGGAGGGGGGGGGGGGGTGCTTGTGGACAGTAGGGGTGTACACTAGACATAAATAGGAAGCAAACTCAGGAGAAGGAATGTCCTTTATGTCCATTTAATAAATTGTTTCAAATAACCCTGCCTCGTTAAATCAATGAGCTTGGTTTTTTGCTTTAAAAAATAGGTTACAGAAGAAGTCTAAACTGCAGAAAATAAAAACATCCAAGCTGCCTTTTAAGGATACCTTGGAATATCTGTCTATTTTTTAACCATTGGACCCTAGTTTACGACAAAAACAACACAATGGACGGCAGCTCCTTTGCCGCGTGGTTTTTAGAGCCATGTAAGGATTAGAGGGGGCGGTCAATAGCAACCACCATACCAACCATGACGGTCAAGTGACTGGATGCAGCCCCGTTGAAAAAAATAGAATACCACCCTACACACAGATTAATGATATTTAAATTATTAGGACCAGGGACGGCTGATATACATGGGCTAACAGGGCTAAGCCCTCCCTACCTTTTACAGTATAAATGAAAAAATATTATTATAAACCTTAGAACATATTGTTTTAAATGTTGGTAGAACCTAAAGCAGCAACTGCTCCAAAAAGTGACAGAAAAACCCAGGATATATGATAGATCTTGGTTTTTTTCCTGTGAATGGGCTAAATGTATTCAGCCCAAGCAGAGTAGCGTAAGCTTCCATTCAATTTTGATTGACAGGTATCGTGACACGCCCCCTTCATATGCTTCCCATTTGGGCTAAAGTCATTCAGCCCAAGCACAGTAGCATAAGCTGCCATTTCATTGTGATTGACCGGTGTCGTGACACTTCATATGCTTCCCATTTGGGCTAAATTAGTTTAGCCCAAAGGCTGAACTTGGACCAGCTAGCACAGTAGCTACAGCACAGTGACCTTCGACCAATCACAGCACAGTAGCAGTATGGTGGGCGTTAGCATGAAAATGAACGAAGTGGATTATTAGGGGTCCAAGCCAACAGGTTGGATCCCTATTGTTTTTGTAAGGATTGTTATTAGGGGTCCAAGCCAACAGGTTGGATCCCTATTGTTTTTGTAAGGATTTTTTTTAGGGGTCCAAGCCAACAGGTTGGATCCCTATTGTTTTTGTAAGGATTATTAATGTGAGCGGGAGTTATTTGGAAAAGGAAAATTGTCTTTGGAAAATTTCGCCACAAGAGGGCGCAAAAAAACGACGAAATAATACATCTCCTAATTGGCCAATGGAATGTTCTCAAAACGTGTTTTGGGCTATAACTCCCACACCGAACCTCCCACAGTCAAAACCTTTATATCCACAGATTCACTGGAGTCAGCTGCATCTTTTGGCATACGCCGTTTCTCAATTTCGAACACATGCTTCGCGTTGTGCCGGCGAAATGCACACTTCTTGGACCCCTGCATAACTGCTTGCAGTTCTAGTTAGGGGTCCAAGCCAACAGGTTGGATCCCTATTGTTTTTGTAAGGATTTTTCTTTTTAGGGGTCCAAGCCAACAGGTTGGAACCCTATTGTTTTTGTAAGGATTTTTAGGGGTCCAAGCCAACAGGTTGGATCCCTATTGTTTTTGTAAGGATTTTTTTTATTATTCCCAGCTAGAAGTGGTACCACAGCCCAAACCGTAAATGGTGCACACACGCCAATTACATGACTAGATCCAGGTACGTGAAGACTATGCAGACGACAAAATCCAGACCTGCCGGCCACTAGGTGGCGCTATACCTAGGAAAACTTGTTTGGGGCTATAACTCCCACACCGAACCTCCCACAGTCAAAACCTTTATATCCACAGATTCACTGGAGTCAGCTGCAACTTTTGGCACACGCCGTGCCCATTTGTTTTACACACATGCTTCGCGTTGTGCCGGCGAAATGCACACTTCTTGTTAGGGGTCCAAGCCAACAGGTTGGATCCCTATTGTTTTTGTAAGGATTCTTCTTATACTTCCCGCGGTGAAAGTGGGACTACAGCCCAAACCGTAAATGGTGCACACGCGCCAATTACATGACTAGATCCAGAATCGGCACCGCTACTCAGATAACAAAATCCAGACACGCCGGTCCCTAGGTGGCGCTATACCAAGGAATACGCGTTTGGGGCTATAACTCCCACACCGAACCTCCCACAGTCCAAAGACTTGTACACACAGATGCACTGGAGTCTGCTGCATCTTTTGGCCTAGGCCACGCCCATTTGCGTCCATGAATATTTTTCGCTAAATCGCGAAAACCGCAAAACAGTTTTTTCCCTACTCCTCCCACATTTCTCGCCCAATCAACACCAAACTTTGCACACGACATCTTCAGACACACACGAAAAGGAATCGTATACAGTTTTTTGATCCGACCTTCGACGACGAAACGGTAGCGTTTTGAATATTGGTTTATGAGCTAAATTAGACGTGGAAAATCTAAAATCCAAAGAAATCCAAAATTAGACATCGGAACGAGTCCAAATTGTACACACATGTTGTAGATAACCTTAATGTCGTACGATAAAAAAATCTGAAAATTTCGCCATTAGGGGGCGCAATAAACGAGGAAATTGTATTTCTTCTACAAAATCTCGCCGCGAAAACGCTACACTGACTTCTCGCTACTCCTACCACAGTCAAATCCTTTGTATCCACAGGTTCAGGGTAGCGTTTTCAACACATGCTTCGCGTTGTGCCGGCGAAATGCACATTTCTTGTCGCGTTGTGCCGGCGAAATGCACACTTCTTGGACCCCTGCATAACTGCTTGCAGTTCTAGTTAGGGGTCCAAGCCAACAGGTTGGAACCCTATTGTTTTTGTAGTGTTTATTATACTTACCTCCTTGAAAGTGGTACCACAGCCCATACCGTAAATGGTGCACACACGCCAATTGCATGACTAGATCCAGATCCGTGTAGACTACGCAGACGACAAAATCCAGACATGCCGGCCACTAGGTGGCGCTATAACTAGAAAATCGCGTTTGGGGCTATAACTCCCACACCGAACCTCCCAGAGTCCAAAAACTTGTACACACAGATGCACTGGAGTCTGCTGCATCTTTTGGCCTAGGCCACGCCCATTTGCGTCTATGAATATTTTTCGCTAAATCGCGAAAACCGCAAAACTGTTTTTTCCCTACTCCTCCCACATTTCTTGACCAATTGACACAGAACTTTGCCCACGGCTTCGTCAGACGCACACAAAAAATAAAATTCGAACACTTTTTTGATCCGACCTTCGACGACGAAACGGTAGCGTTTGGAATATTAGTATATTAGCTAAATTAGACGTGGAAAATCCAAAATCCAAAAAAATCTAAAAGTACACATCGGATCGAGTCCAAATTTTACACACATGTCGGTGCTAACCTTAATGTCGTTCCATAAAAAAATCGGAAAATTTCGCCATTAGGGGGCGCAATAAACGAGGAAATTGTATATCTTCTACAAAATTTCGCCGCGAAAACGCTACACTGACTTCTCGCTACTCCTACCACAGTCAAATCCTTTGTATCCACAGGTTCAGGGTAGAGTTTTGAACACATGCTTCGCGTTGTGCCGGCGAAATGCACATTTCTTGTCGCGTTGTGCCGGCGAAATGCACACTTCTTGGACCCCTGCATAACTGCTTGCAGTTCTAGTTATTATTATTCCCCCGTAAAAGTGGGAATACAGCCCAAACCGTAAATGGTGCACACACGCCAATTGCATGCCTACATTCAGATCCGTGAGGACTACGCAGACGACAAAATCCAGACATGCCTGTCACTAGGTGGCGCTATAACAAGAAAATCACGTTTGGGGCTATAACTCCCACACCGAACCTCCCAGAGTCCAAAAACTTGTACACACAGATGCACTGGAGTCTGCTGCATCTTTTGGCCTAGGCCACGCCCATTTGCGTCCATAATTTTTTTCCGCAAAATCGCGAAAACCGCAAAACTGTTTTTTCCCTACTCCTCCCACATTTCTCGCCCAATCAACACCAAACTTTGCACACGACATCTTCAGACACACACGAAAAGGAATCGTATACAGTTTTTTGATCCGACCTTCGACGACGAAACGGTAGCGTTTTGAATATTGGTATATTAGCTAAATTAGACGTGGAAAATCAAAATTCCAAAAAAAACTAAAAGTAGACATCGGATCGAGTCCAAATTCTACACACATGTCGGTGCTAACCTTAATGTCGTTCGATAAAAAAATCGGAAAATTTCGCCATTAGGGGGCGCAATAAACGAGGAAATTGTATATCTTCTACAAAATTTCGCCGCGAAAACGCTACACTGACTTCTCGCTACTCCTACCACAGTCAAATCCTTTGTATCCACAGGTTCAGGGTAGCGTTTTGAACACATGCTTCGCGTTGTGCCGGCGAAATGCACATTTCTTGTCGCGTTGTGCCGGCGAAATGCACACTTCTTGGACCCCTGCATAACTGCTTGCAGTTCTAGTTATTATTTGGCTCCCCCTAGAAGTGGTACCACAGCCCAAACCGTAAATGGTGCGGACACGCCAATTGCATGACTAGATCCAGGTCCGTCACCGCTACTCAGATAACCAAATCCAGACACGCCGGTCACTAGGTGGCGCTATACCAAGGAATACTCGTTTGGGGCTATAACTCCCACACCGAACCTCCCACAGTCAAAAACTTGTACGCACATATTCACTGGAGTCTGCTGCATCTTTTGGCATAGGCCACGCCCATTTGCGTCCATAATTTTTTTTTCGCAAAATCGCAAAAACCGCAAAACTGTTTTTTCGCTACTCCTCCCACATTTCTTGACCAATCAACACCAAACTTTGCACACAACATCTTCAGACGCACACGCAAAGAAATCCTCGGACACTTTTTTGATCCGACCTTCGACGACGAAACGGTAGCGTTTTGAATATTGGTTTATTAGCTAAATTAGACGTGAAAAATCAAAAATCCAAAAAAATTCAAAACTACACATCGGATCGAGTCCAAATGTTACACAGATGTTGGTGCTAACCATAAAGACGTTCGATAACAACTTTGGACAATTTCGCCTTTAGGGGGCGCAATAAAAGAGGAAATTGTATATTTTCTAATTGGCCAAAGGAATGTTCTTCAAACTATGAGGAAACCATCAAGGGGCAAACCCGAGTCTATATAAAAAATATGGCCAAGAATTATTAATGTGGGCGGGAGTTATTTGGAAAAGGAAAATTGTCTTCGGAAAATTTCGCCACAAGGCGGCGCCAAAAAACTACGACATTGTATGTCTCCTAATTTGCCAATGGAATGTTCTGAAAACGCGTTTTGGGCTATAACTCCCACACCGAACCTCCCAGTCAAAACCTTTATATCCACAGATTCACTGGAGTCAGCTGCATCTTTTGGCACACGCCGTGCCCATTTGTTTTGAACACATGCTTCGCGTTGTGCCGGCGAAATGCACACATCTTGGACCCCTGCATAACTGCTTGCAGTTATAGTTAGGGGTCCAAGCCAACAGGTTGGAACCCTATTGTTTTTGTAAGGATTATTAGGGGTCCAAGCCAACAGGTTGGATCCCTATTGTTTTTGTAAGGATTTTTTTTTTATTATTTGGCTCCCCCTAGAAGTGGTACCACAGCCCAAACCGTAAATGGTGCGGACACGCCAATTGCTTGACTAGATCCAGGTCCGTCACCGCTACTCAGAAAACCTAATCCAGACACGCCGGTCACTAGGTGGCGCTATACCAAGGAATACGCGTTTGGGGCTATAACTCCCACACCGAACCTCCCACAGTCAAAAACTTGTACGCACATATTCACTGGAGTCTGCTGCATCTTTTGGCATAGGCCACGCCCATTTGCGTCTATGAATATTTTTCGCTAAATCGCGAAAACCGCAAAGCTGATTTTTCCCTACTCCTCCCACATTTCTTGACCAATCGACACCAAACTTTGCACACGGCATCTTCAGACGCACACGCAAAGAAATCGTAGAACAGTTTTTTGATTCGACCTTCGACGACGAAACGGTAGCATTTTAGATATTGGTTTATTAGCTAAATTAGACGTGGAAAATCAAAAATCCAAAAAGATCCAAAATTAGACATCGGATCGAGTCCAAACTTTACTCGCATGTCGGTGCTAACCTTAATGACGTTCGATAAAAATTACGGACAATTTCGCCATTAGGGGGCGCAATAAACGAGGAAATTGTCTATCTTCTACAAAATTTCGCCGCAAAAACGCTACACTGACTTCTCGTTACTCCTACCACAGTCAAATCCTTTGTATCCACAGGTTCAGGGTAGCGTTTTCAACACATGCTTTGCGTTGTGCCGGCGAAATGCACATTTCTTGTCGCGTTGTGCCGGCGAAATGCACACTTCTTGGACCCCTGCATAACTGCTTGCAGTTCTAGTTATACTTCCTACCAAGAAAGTGGTACCACAGCCCAGACCGTAAATGGTGCCGACATGCTAATTGCATGACTAGATCCAGGTCCATGAAGACTATTCAGACGACAAAATCCAGACACGCCGGCCACTAGGTGGCGCTATACCAAGGAATACGCGTTTGGGGCTATAACTCCCACATCGAACCTCCCAGAGTCCAAAAACTTGTACACACAGATGCACTGGAGTCTGCTGCATCTTTTGGCCTAGGCCACGCCCATTTGCGTCTATGAATATTTTTCGCCATATCGCGAAAACCGCAAAACTGTATTTTCGCTACTCCTCCCACATTTCTTGACCAATTGACACAAAACTTTGCACACGGCATCTTCAGACGCACACGCAAAGAAATCATCAGCACTTTTTTGATCCGACCTTCGACGACGAAACGGTAGCGTTTTGAATACTTGTTTATTAGCTACGTTTTACGTCGAAACGCAAAAATTCAAAAAATACCAAAATTAGACATCGGATCATGTCCAACTTTAAGACGCATGTCGGTGCTACCCTTAAGGTCGTTCGATAAAAAAATCGGAAAATCTCACCATAAAGGAGCGCAATAAACGAGGAAATTGTATATCTTCTAATTGGCCAAAAGAATGTTCTTCAAACTATAAGGGAACCATCAAGGGGCAAATCCGAGTCTATATAAAAATTATGGCCAAGAATTATTAATGTGGGCGGCAGTTATTTGGCAAAGGAAAATTGTCTTTGGAAAATTTCGCCACAAGGGGGAGCAAATAAACGACGAAATAATATATCTCCTAACTGGCCAATGGAATGTTCTGAAAACGCGTTTTGGGCTATAACTCCCACAACGAACCTCCCACAGTCAAAACCTTTATATCCACAGATTCACTGGAGTCAGTTGCATCTTTTGGCATAGGCCAAGCCCATTTGTTCTGAACACATGCTTCGCGTTGTGCCGGCGAAATGCACACTTCTTGGACCCCTGCATAACTGCTTGCAGTTCTAGTTATTATTCCCCCCTTGAAGTGGGCCCACACCCCAAACCGTAAATGGTGCCGACACGCCAATTGCATGACTAGATCCAGGTCCGTGAGTTCTAGGCAGACGACAAAATCCAGACATGCCAGCCACTAGGTGGCGCTATACCAAGGAATACGCGTTTGGGGCTATAACTCCCACACCGAACGTCCCAGAGTCCAATAACTTGTACACAAAGATGCACTGGAGTCTGCTGCATCTTTTGGCCTAGGCCACGCCCATTTGCGTCTATGAATATTTTTCGCTAAATCGCGAAAACCGCAAAACCGCCTTTTCCCTACTCCTCCCACATTTCTTGACCAATCGATACCAAACTTTGCGCACGACATCTTCAGACGCACACGAAAATAAATCATGAAACACTTTTTTTATCCGACCATCGATGACGAAACGGTAGCGTTTTGAATATTTGGCCCTTAGCTAAGTTTTAAGTCGAAAATCTAAAATACAGAAAAAAAAGAGATTAGACATCGGATCGAGTCCAAATCTTAGACACATGTTAGCGGTACCCTTACTGACATTCAAAGAAGAAAATCGGAATATTTCGCCATTAGGGGGCGCAATAAACGAGGAAATTGTATATAATCTAATTGGCCAAAGGAATGTTCTTCAAACTCAAGGGAAAACATCAAGGGGTAATCCCGAGTATATATAGAAAATATGGCCAAGAATTATTAATGTGGGCGGGAGTTATTTGGAAAAGGAAAATTGTCTTCGGAAGATTTCGCCACAAGGCGGCGCCAAAAAACTACGACATTGTATGTCTCCTAATTTGCCAATGGAATGTTCTGAAAACGCGTTTTGGGCTATAACTCCCACACCGAACCTCCCACAGTCAAAACCTTTATATCCACAGATTCACTGGAGTCAGCTGCAACTTTTGGCACACGCCGTGCCCATTTGTTTTGAACACATGCTTCGCGTTGTGCCGGCGAAATGCACACTTCTTGGACCCCTGCATAACTGCTTGCAGTTCTAGTTTAATTTCTAATCGGTTTTCTTTAATGTCTTTGGAGGAAAAATTGGAAGTGAAGAGATTAATTAATTAAATGCTGACTCATTTATATAACATTTTATTATTACGTAGTGCATTACGGAACGCACTGCTTTTACTGAGTGCGGTCAGAATATGGCCGGTAATAGTGCATTTGTAAGCGGGTCAACAACGTTTCGTATCGAAACATTAAAAAAGCATATGTCTAAATAACCCAACATGACGTGACAAGTGTGTAAAGAAAGTGGCCCCTCTCCCAGCTGCATTTCAGCGACAGGCAGTAACAATAAGGTTCTCTTAGGAATCGGAAATGATCAATTTAATGTTGCATACAACATTGCCAAAGAGGAGTTGCCATTCACCAAATTTAAATCCGAAATTATTCTCATGAAGGAAAATGGATTAAACGTCAACCCGACGTGTAGCAATGAGATGGCATGTGCACAATTCATTGCGATAATAGGCGACACCTTAAAGCAAAAGACAGCTGCTGACGTCGGAAACGCCACATAGATGTCCTTCATGATTGATGGCGACACAGACGTCTCTACCAAAGAGTGTGTGATCGTACACAGCCGCATTTTTCCGCAAAGGGAGACCGGTCAACATTTTAATTGTTTAATACTTTAAGCACAAAAAAAGTTTTATTTTGCTTAATGGTTTAGTTCGAAATGTTCAATTTCAGTTCAGTGAAGCACTTTAAACACCTTATTTTTATTTATAATTGTGCTTCAAATACCTAAAGACACGCATTTCTCTACACCTTATTCTTGTTTAAAAATCATTCACATTATATGAAAGTTATGAACAGAGATATAAAGGTGACCTCATGGCGTCTGGACCCATGTAAAGTAGGCCTATTGATGAATGTAATGTATTCGTAAGCCCACCCACCCAAAATCACCACCAAGTCTTTATTTGCATGGGTTTACATTTCGTTCTGTGTAGCATGGAAAAATCGGAGAAACAATCCCATTCAGAATGCATTGGTTTACATTTCGTTATTTGGAGCACGGTTATTTTTATTTATTTTCAGTTTTTGAGGAGGTGCTTCAAAGATGCAAATTTTTCTGCAATAATCAAAAATCCAATGGAGAAACCCGTTGGCTTTTTGTCAAGGGAACCCAGGGCGACGCTCACTTCCGGGTTGGTCAACATACGTCATCCCTCCACCACTCTATACTGTAAAAACACATGCATGATAATGCATGAATGCATGATAATGCATGAATGCATGATAATGCATGAATGCATGATAATGCATGAATGAACTTATTCTTTATTCTGCCATAGTATTTATTTAAGGGGGGGGGGGGGGGGGGGGGCATACAAGTCTTTTGGCCATGGTGGATCCAGATCTGGAGCATTTCACCACCTGTTGTTGTTTTAGCAGCGAAATGCATTGTGTGTGTGTGTGTGTGTGTGTGTGTGTGTGTGTGTGTGTGTGTGTGTGTGTGTGCGTGTGTGTGTGTATACCACGCTATTTTATGTTGAAATGTGACGCAATCCAGTGTTTACGAAAAAGTACACTGTCAGCGTATGCTTTTGACGTACATAAAGCAACGGTTTAATAACACAAACGCAGGAAACACGTGAGCTGCTAGTTTAGCGAAAGCAGCGTCCCTAGCAACATGACGTCGTTGAAACATGCGAGCGAGCCGATAAAATCTTCCTAATAACTATAAAACTAAAGATCAGACACAATCACTGACTGAAGATTATGCAAGTAAAAAATATATTTCTCGCTAGAAATGTCATTAGAAACAAGTTTAATGGTGATTCTGTCCTAAAATATTGCATTTCCCATTCAGATAATAAAGATGAATAAAGATCATACACATCACTTACTGGAGATTATGCAAGGAAAAGGTATATTTCTCGCTAGAAATGTTATTAGAAACACGTTTAATGGTGTATCTGTCCTAAAATATTGCATTTCCCATTCAGATAATAAAGATTAATATAGGCCACGTAACAATTTCACCAAATGCTAGGAGAACCCTAGCACTCCTCCTCCTCTGTCCTCCCAGCCCCTGAGCACCCACCAGCTTGAGCTGCAGGAACATCAGGTGAGAAGAGTCCTGAAGGCCGTAAACCCACACAAGGCAGCAGGACCAGACGGAGTACTGGGAAAAGTACTGAAGGCCTGCGCGGACCAACTGTCAGGGGTCCTAACAAGCATAGGCAGCCTAAATGACTATAGACCAGTGGCACTAACATCTGTCGTCATGAAGTGCTTCGAGAAGCTCGTCCTCCACCACCTTAAAGGCCATGGTGCAGGTTTTATTTTTTTCGGATTTGGGCCATTTGCTTGTTGGTAATAAACATTTTAATGGTTACCTATTGTATTTAATGTGGTTGGGTATCACAAAACGGAATTTAATACGAAAAAGTGGGTCATATTGGAGCGGTTTGCGATAGCTTCTCATTTCTCCCGGAAACCGTTGCATGACGTCACGGTAGGGAGACGACAGACGTAGCCCTTCGAGACCCATTGAGAGTAGAGAGTACGAGAGAGATAAGAGACAGATAAGTAAGAGATAAATACATAGATACATATATAGATAGCCTAGATAGATGGATAGACATATAGATAGATAGAGATAGACAGAATAGATAGATATATAGACCGATATAGATATAGACCGAGAGATAGGGAGACAGACAGATAGCATAGCATAGCGAGTTAGGTAGGTGGGTAGGTAGGTGTAGCATAGCGAGTTAGGTAGGTGGGTAGGTAGGTGTAGCTTTAGAATGGTGTACAACTGTGTTTGTGCTGGGTGTAATAATTCTAGCAGAACAGGACACAGGGTCCATGCCTTTCCGAAGGACAAGGCAACCCTCAGACAGTGGGTACAGTTTGTCCGCGTTAGACTGGCAGATTTTTCTATTCCCTCGGTCACTAAGAACTCCAAGGTCTGCAGCGCTCATTTCACGGAGGAAGATTACGACCAAGGGGATATCAGGATGGTATCTCTCGGGTTAAAGAGGCTGGCACAGCTTATTCCGAACGCCGTGCCTTCTGTGCACACGCATCTCTCTGCCTGCCCTGCCCCGAGACCGAGAGGCACCAAGATCAGTGCCGCCAGCCGCAAGCGAGAGCTGGCTATGGTAAGCCTCATGCTAATGTTTACAAGCTGTGCGTTAGCTAGCCCTGTGTATACTACATACCGTATTCCCTTTGACACCGCCTCCACTACCTTCATTACTCGTCATGATCAGTCTGACATTAGAAAAGAACATTTCGTGATTCATGAATATGAACCAAAACAAAATTGTCCTGAAGTAAATGTCCAAAAGCTTGTCATATCTAACTAGAAAGCGCCATGGCTAGTGTTTGGATCAGTTACGCTCATCAAGCGACTTTCACAACAGTGTGTGTGTGTGTGTGTTCTATTGAGTTGATGGATTTAATTGCCCTTTTCCTGATGGAAAGTGACTATTACGGTCCTCTTTCATATGTATTTAGACGTGACTGTGTCGCTGACGCTAATTTATTTACGCAAGATGTTGACAGATGCCTCACCGTGTGAGACCACGGACGGTGTCAATGCTGCTACGGTAGAGGACCCCTTGCCCTACTCCACTTGTGACACTGGGACACAATGTATTTTGAAGCCCCTTGGAAGTTCTCACGGTAAATCTTGTTATTTTTTTAGTGGTTGATATGCTGTCTAAAACATACATACAACAAACAATTTGCTAAAATTAATACATAACCTAGATCAAAACATAACCGCTTAGATTTGCCATGATTGTCATCTGTTTGGGTATGTTTATTGACTCTGCCACAGCTGTGCAAGTGAACCTGAAGCCCAAGATGGTCAGCATGGGGACACAAACTTTCACCCCCCTCACTAGTCCTGACCCAACGGATGGAGAAGATGATCTCTCTGTCATCAGTGATGCATCATGGGTACCAGGAGACCAGATGTCTGAGGAGGATGAGGAGGTGTTGTGTGAGGAGCCATCTCAAACTTGTGACCCCCACCAAAAGTGAGATAATTTAAAGCCAACATAGACCAACTTTGAATTTTCATTTCCGTGCATCTGTAGTTTGACTGATACCCCCCCCCCCCCCCTCTTTTTTGTTGTAGTGGCATTGACAAATTCATTGTTTGCCAAGGAGCTCATGGCCCTGTTTGCCATCTGTCCGGCCTGTTGTGAGAAGTCAGATAGTAGAATCGTGCAGCAGGAAGGAACATTTGTTAAAATAGAGCAGGTAGGGTTTTGTTAACACTGCAGGCCATATCTGATTAGAAAATCAGAATATCTTACTAAAATCGAATAGCCCTGACTATCTGCCCACATTGCTCATTGCAAGTGATCAGTGCATCCTCCTATCCACATTAGTTGCTATAACAGTCTAATATCTTGTGGATTTATAATGGCTAGCTTGGTTGGTGCTGACGTTGCTTCTTTTTCAAATTAGTCTTTCCAGTTAATTTACAATGTATGTACCAGGCTTGCTTTAGTCTGTGGGTTTATGATGCCATCATATTTGAGTGTTATACACTGCTTGTCATGTTTTTTTTTTTCTAAATATCTAGGTCTGTGCATGTGGCTACCAGCGTTTCTGGCAAAACCAGCCGATCCTACACAGGAATATGCCAACCTGTAACCACCTTTTAAGCGGGGCCATCCATTTCTCTGGATGTTTGGCCACCCAGACATTACGGATGATGACCCTGTTTGGCCTTCAGTGCATCAGCGCAAGCACTTTCTTTCGCCATCAGCGCCGTTACACCATTCCCGTCATCATTCAGGCCTGGCAGAACGAGCAGGCCAAGAATTTTAGTGACCTCAAGGCAATGGATGGAGGCCTAGTTGTTGCTGGTGACTGCAGGTAAAGCAGAATTTGTTGATTCTATGCTAGCTGCCACTAAGGGGTATGAACTTTAATAATCTCATGTCATTGTTAATTTTGTATCCTAATACTGTTCTCCACACTTTGTTTGTGCGAGAGCTCATAGACCAGTTGCACTTTTTTTTTTTATTTGTTATCATGCAGGGCGGCTTTAGTTTACATTTGCAGATGTCATGGTGGATTGTCTTTACAGACACTGGTTATTAAAAACTTGAAACATAATTTTAATTTCTAATTATCCCCAGGTCAGATTCTCCAGGGCACTGTGCAAAGTACGGCTCCTACACATTGATAGAGGACAGAGTAAACAAGGTGGTTGATGTTCAGCTTGTTCAGGTAAGCCTGATGTTATTAGACAGAAAGAAATGAACTCTCTGCAATTTGTTAAATGGACTGCATCTTAATATAGCACTTTTCCACGTGTACAACCATGCATAGGGCTACACTTACACTTATATTATGTTGCAGAGCTCAGAGGTCCCCAACAGCTCTTGGTGTGAGATGGAGGGGCTCAAGCGCAGCATCGGCTTGCTGAGGCGGAACGACCTGCATTTGTCAACCCCTTATCACAGACAGACATCGCCAGGTATTTACAAAAAGAAAAATAATGTAGATTTATGAATTTCACTGAGGCTGGACGTTTGTGCTTTGCTGATGCACTGAGGGCCAGACAGTGCAAGCATCCACAAAAGTTTGCTCTTTACTCCTTAGGTTTCCAAATGGGTGAGAGAAGAGCTGTGCCCTGAAGGGACACAGCATTATTTTGATGTCTGGCACATTGGGAAAAGTATGTATCCATTGTTGGAACGTTTAAGCAGTTTTTGTTATTGCATTTCGATTAATACCATTTGTTCTAAACCAGGTCTGGGGAAGGCCTTGGATACAGCCTCAAAAGACAGACAGTGTGAACAACTATAGTTGTGGAGGCCAGCCATAGTAAACCACCTGTACTGGACTGCAGCCTCAACCCCTGATGGCAATCCAGCTGTGATGGAGGCCAAATGGAGAAGCTTGGTGAATCACATTCAGGACATCCACGACCATGACACCCCTGCCTTCTCCAGTTGCGCTCATGCCCCTCTGGAGGGGGATCAACGAGATAAAGAGTGGCTGGAACCAGGTACAGTACACAGTATGTGGCATTATGAATGCTCTACAGGGTTTCCATTTAAATCATTATTTCATACTCTGGGGATCTCATAACATTCTGTTTACTGTAAATATGTTTGCTATAATTCATATGCAGGACAATTTCATGTGTTTCCACTGGAGAAAAAATATCTGTCTATTTGTATGTCTGCTGTGTGTGTGCCTACCTATCTTGGTCTCTTGCAGGCTCAATGGCAGCAGTAAAACTGGAGGGTATCATCACAAGGACATCCTTACTGAAGGATGTTCGACAGCTGTCTCCGCAGCACCAGACTTACTCCCTTGAAGCCTTCCACTCCCTGATCCTGCACTTCGCACCCAAGCACACTGGGTTTTCATACCAGGGCATGTATAGCAGGTCAGTGCTGTCCAATGGAATAACAATGCCGTATTTGATCATACATACACCAGGTTTCGAAAGTGTTCTCAAATGTGTTATTCTGTAGGCTTCTCTTAGCGGCGCTGCATTACAACCATAATGCGAACAGAGAGACCGCACGAAGAAGCGATGGTTTGGAGAGGTATAGCGTGCGATATCCACGTTTCAGAAAAGGTGCCTGGGTAGTTGTGCCCATCAAAGAGAAGGCCTCATACGGTAGGCAGTGTCATGCAGTTCTATCATATTTTGACATTTGCGCACAAGACATCTGTGACATCGATCTTTATACAGTATTTTATCATTATTATGTCTGCAGGTTATGCAACGTCATTAATCGAGGCTCTTCGGGAGAGCTACATGGATTCACCCAAGGCTCTTCAAGAGGTTAGCGCCAATTTGTCAGCCTGTGCACCCGCCCCATCGCCAAATCCTTCGAACAAATTCCCAAGGAGGAGGCCGTCAGCCTCTATCTAGCCCAGCAGTCACGCTACAAAAAATTGAATTAGCATAGTTTTTTTCCCACACAGGCCAATCATTTAGTTGTGAGTATGTATATATGTATATAGTAAGTATATGTTATTTTATTTGGTGGTGGTTTTCTGTATGCCACATGTTTTGTTTTCTCTTTGTGTGCTGTTTATTGCTTGGGTTTTTTGATTGTTCCAGGAAGTTTATTATAACCTTACATTTTAACCCCTTGCACTGACCCTAACATCTGTCGACTAACATTATCTCTTGGTTATTTTTGGCTGTAACCCATTCATTCCTTTATCAGCATCACCATGGTTACCGCCTCACTGCATGTCGCATGTTTTGTTTTTATTGCTTGGGTTTTTTACTTAGTTGTGTGCACAAATCATTCCATTACAGCTCCATTTGCCCCATAATTCATAAAAAAAATTGTAAGAATCCGAAAGGGACCTCTGTGTGCGCTTTTCTCTTGGATCACTATGCGTCTGCTCTATGTGATATCATTGCATGTATGTGTCCGTGAGTGAGAGAATGTGCTGTGTGAGTGCTGACCCTCAGGTAAGACCACACTATTGCAAGATTATTTTATGTTGGTTTCTTTGTGCCTAACCCTTTTTTTCTTGATTTGTTTACTTTATCAGGCCTTTCAACCTGTCCCTTTTTTCAGTAATCAATCCCCATTACTTGGGATGACCTAATAAACTGTTTTTATATGAATTCACATGTTCTGTGTATTTTATAACATTTTAAAGGCGGTTGAGCGATCGCAACACAACTAGCATGAGTTAATTCTTGAACTGAAAAATAATTGTATTCATGTTGTACGTGCCAATATGGTTTTTATTCTTCATCCAAACGAGGCCATTGAAAGCCATGATAGGTCTGGTCACCACTCTGAAATTGTTGCCTGATGGCTGAAACCAGACAGGAGGGTAGAGGCTTCCTTATATGCAGGCCAAGAACTCCATAAGCCCATCGTATAGCCTGCCTGTATGCAGTGTACCGGTACTGCCTAGGGAAATAGGTTGGAAAATAAAAAAATGTCATGCATGTTTATTGTCTATGCAACACATCTCTAGTCACCTATAACTGTTTAAGTTGGTTCATAGGACTCTATAAAAAGAATGCTAAAGTAACAAACAATTAACATACTCGTGCGTGCTGGCTTGAAGGGGACCATGATCCTGCTTGAAATGTGTGTACGCTATCTTAAGCACAAACGGATTCAGGCAGCATGCATCAAATCCTGGATGCTGAGTGAGGCATGTCACATCTGCTGGTCTTGGACTGAGCTTCTCGACCAGCGACCAAAACGCACTCACTTCCCTACAGCACAAGCTCTCCACCACAGATTCCATAGGACGGCACCGCCCACACCAACACCTGCCAAACACAGCGACACAGACACGCTTACTACTCTCCCTCTATCTGTAAGCGGTACCCTGATGGTGTCAATGACAATCAATCACGAGGAGTAGAATCGAAAATAATCACCGCTGAATTCATGACCAGCCTACGTGATCGGCGGCTACCGGGTACGTTTGCAACAACACTTTCACCGGAGGAATATGTAAAAGCTTAGAAATAAAGACTAGGCAAAATATGTACCGGTAGTTACTGGAGCTATGAGGCAACCATCAAAACGTGGGATAACTAATCGTAGGGTTTATCCGGGGAGGGGGGATAGCTCAAGCGCTCGTTGCTGCATTGCTAAATGATAGCAACTCACCAGGACACCTCACCAACTCTCCACCCATTCTCCTCTGACCATGAATTTAATTGGCTTTGACGGCCATCAATCCTCGGCAATTCCTCATTCGCCCCCTCACGTCTAACAGGCTCGAAATTATACGGCTGTGGGCCATCATAAATGTAATTTGTGGTTCTTGCCACCTCTTCCTCATCCCAGTTAGACGCCATAGTTCTAGTACTAGGCTGAGGCTACCTTCCACCACGACTCCCTACCGTGACGTCACCACCGAACGACGTTAGAAAACACCCGTTACCACAAAAAACGACAAAAACTGGACTTTAACGCAATTTTGGAGACATTTCATGAATGCGGTACATATTTTGAGTGCTTTATGTACCCATTAATCGAAACTTCCGGTTAACCTGCACCATAGGCTTTAAGTCCTGCATCCCTCAAAACTTTGACCAGCATCAGTTTGCTTATAAAGCAAACAGGTTGACAGCTGATGCAATCGCCACTGTCCACCACGCTGCAGCAAGTCACCTGGAAAAACAGGGGAATTATGTCAGGATGCTTTTTGTTGACTTTAGTTCGGCGTTTAACACAATCTTGCCGAACATTCTCATCAGGAAGCTGACTGACCTGGATTTCCCTGCCCCAACCTGTAAATGGATTTACAGCTTCCTGACGGACCGTCCACAGACAGTGTGGATGGGGACACAAACATCTTCCACCCTGACACTCAGCACGGGCTCCCCTCAGGGCTGTGTGCTGAGCCCCTTCCTGTATTCTCTTTACACGCATGACTGCGTCCCCGCCCATCACTCCAATGTCATAGTCAAATTTGCGGATGACACTACAGTGATGGGTCTCATCTCCAACGGTGATGAGACAGCATACAGGGAGGAAGTCCAGAGGCTCACAGCCTGGTGTTCAGCTAATAACCTTTTGCTGAACGCCAGCAAAACCAAGGAGATGATATTTGACTGGAGCGGGACGAGAGGTGACCTCACCCCACTCCAGATAGACGGGGTCTGCGTGGAGAGGGTCTCCTCCTTCAAGTTTCTGGGGATGCAGGTCAGTAAGGACCTAACCTGGCACACCAACACGGCTGCGGTGGTCGGAAAAGCTCATCAGAGGCTATTTTTTCTAAGACTGCTGAGGAAATGCCAGATGGGGACAAAGCTGCTGCAGATCTTTTACCACTCTGCTGTTGAAAGTGTACTGGTGTATGGCATTACGGTGTGGTACGCAAACTGCACAGCCAAAGACATAAACCCTGCAGGGGGTTATTAAGACGGCAGGAAAAATCATCGGCTGCCCCCTGCCCTCCCTGGAGAACATTGCCACCTCCCGGGGGCTGAATAGGGCAATAAGAATTATGAGTGACCCATGGCACCCTGGCCATGGCTTCTTCCAACTCCTCCCTTCGGGTAGGAGACACAGGTCCCTTGGGAGCCGAACAAACAGGCTGAGGAATACCTTCTACCCCTGGGCAATTCATCTACTTAACGCCTGACCCCCCCACCCCCCAATGGACATGTGAAATCCTCTACCATATTTATTTATTAAAAAAAAAGACACTTATATGTTATGTCTGCATATTTATATTTATTGTGCCTATTGCTGTTTTTGTTTGTATTTTTGCTTTTTGCACTGCTTTATTTTGCACTATGGGTAGTGAGCACCACCCCAATTTCATTGTACAAGTTTGCACAATGACAATAAAGTCTGAATCTGAATCTGAACGTCTAGTTGGTGCTATTCCTCCATTCATGGAGAAGAAAGCGTGTTCAGGGTCACGCTTTGGTCAGGCAAAGCGTGACCCTGAACACGCCTTGCGATGTGGACCAACGTATCTATTTCACGCCTTGGCGTGATACCGGGTTGGTGTGTGCCAAGGAATATCAGTGTCATTAACTTGCATTGGAGCAAATTCCGTGGCCACATCACGGACAATTTAAATGATTCCGTGAGACCACCACGGACTGTGAGTTCAGCGCCCGTGGTCGACTCGCTCATTGAAACGGGGATCCGTGTGTGAGCCACGGAATAACAGTGTCATTTACTTGCATTGGAGCAAATTCCGTGGCCACATCACGGACAATTTAAGTGAATCCGTGAGACCACCACGGACTGTGAGTTCAGCGCCCGTGGTCGACTCGCTCGTTTAAACTGGGATCCGTGTGAGCCACGGAATAACAGTGTAATTTACTTGCATTGGAGCAAATTCCGTGGCCACATCACGGACAATTTAAGTGATTCCATGAGACCCCCACGGACTGTGAGCTAAGTGCCCGTGGTCGACTCGCTCGTTGAAACGGGGATCCGTGTGTGAGCCACGGAATAACAGTGTCATTTACTTGCCTTGGAGCAAATTCCGTGGCCACATCACGGACGATTTAAGTGATTCCGTGAGACCACCACGGACTGTGGGTTAAGTGCCCGTGGTCCACTCGCTCGTTGAAACGGGGATCCGTGTGTGAGCCACGGAATAACAGTGTCATTTACTTGCCTTGGAGCAAATTCCGTGGCCACATCACGGACGATTTAAGTGATTCCGTGAGACCACCATGGACTGTGAGTTAAGCGCCCGTGGCCGACTCGCTCGTTGAAACGGGGATCCGTGTGTGAGCCACGGAATAACAGTGTAATTTACTTGCATTGGAGCCAATTCCGTGGCCACATCAAGGACGATTTCAGTGATTCCGTCAGACCACCACGGATTTTGAGTTAAGCCCCCGCCGTGGTCAACTGTGGCACACACACAGATTGAAACGGGAATCTGTGTGTGTGCAACGGAATATCAGTGTCATTTACTTGCATTGGAGCAACTTCCGTGGACACATCAAGGACAATTCAAGTGTTTCAATGAGACCACCACGGGTTTTGAGTTAAGCCCCCGTGGTCGGCTCGCTCGTTGAAACGGGGATCCGTGTGTGAGCCACGGAACATCAGTGTCATTAACTTGCATTGGCCCGAATTCCGTGGCCACATCACGGAAAAAGGCTTGTTTCCGTGATGTGGCCACGGATTTCGAGTTAAGCGTCCGTAGTCATTTCACGGATTCCTGTGAGACCAGGTTGTAAACATTACAGCATAAAGCTAACATTCTATCTTTCCTGTCCAAATATGCTTGGATTTATTCATCCTCGTCTGATGTTGCTAGTCTAATACACTCCCTAAATATGCAGGGTTCAGAAGAGAGAAAGTTCTGCAGCTCCACCAACCAGTACCGCGGGAAGTAGGGGTGCTGGAGGTGCTGCAGCACCCCCTGTCTGAGGCCCTGTCTTATCACAGAAAACGATCATTTCTAAAAACTCCGGCCAAAGTGGAGATTTCTGAAAACGCCGGTTATGTGTTGTCGTGTCAACGGGGAGAAACTGGATTTTAGGTTCTGAAGCGTCACATTATGCACCAGGAAATGCTTAACGTCATGTGAGCGCCCGCTGTCTGTCCACCCGAACGAACCGGGGGATTATTTGTTTATCAACACGGCAGATGCGTGCGCAAAAAGAAAATGTGTTTGACCGGTTGCCATGGTTATCTCTGCGTGGTTCATTTGCAGTTGTGGTGTTTTTATGCGTTTTGATGTCAACGACAACTTTTTGGAAAACGATGTGTGCACAATGTTATTTTTGAAAACGGAGGGGGGGAAATATTCGTTTCTATAAATACCCTGCTACGTGTAAACGTGGCCTGATCCCTCTTCAAAAATAAAATAAATAAATAAGAATCCCGCTTCTCTTGCCCCCTAGCTGTGTTGACATTGCACAGAAACCCGTCTATGGAATGGTAGTCGTGCTAGCTGACCACAGATGGCATCATGGCGCAAAAACGCATTTTAGACTTTTTTGGGAAAAAGCCTCAACAAAACCAAAACAAAAGGAGATGCAACAGAGATTTGGAAGAGGCAGACTCACAGCCCAGCCCGAGCATCCCTGAAACGATCAAATCAGCAACAGCGCCCCCCAGTGATCAAGCTAACGTCCCAGGTAGAAATGCTAACGTTTCAGAGGCACCACATCAACCAACTAGCTTCAGTTTTCCAGGAAGGCCGTTTGGGAAAGAAACGTTTTGTGGTTCATTCAATGCGAGCTGGTTTACCAAATGGAGTTGGCTGCATTATATTGAGGACGGTGATCGTGTTGTTTGTTTCAGCTGTGTCAAAGCAGTGGAGAAAAGTCTAATTAATGAAGAGAGTGTATGGTTTGACAGCTGTTTTGTAAAGGGAGGCTTCACAAACTGGCGGAAAGCCACAGAAAAATTCAAGGAGCACGAGTCTCACCTTCACAGCCATGCCATTCAAAGAATATCTGCTCTAAAAAACACCCCAATTAACGCACTTTTATCTGACGCTGCCCGCCAAGCTCAGAATACAGCAAGACATGTTCTGGAACTGATGTTAAGATCAGTGCGCTTCCTGGGAAAGAAGGGGGTGGCTTTTTGTGGTGACAGCAGCCATGATGGCATTTTGTATGAACTTATGCTGGAACGTACCTACAACCTCCCAAAAGAGAGAGAATGGATCCTCAGGAGAGATAACTCTCGGCTCTCGGACACAATTCAGAATGAAGTCATTCAACAATATGCCTGCTCCATTCAGAGTGAGATTGTGTCCCGTGCAGCAAATTGTCCCTACTATGGACTCACAGCCGATGGTACCACGGACGCCAGTACGATGCAACAATTTTCATTGACGCTGCAATATGTGGACGACAACATGGAGACTCATTCTGATTTCCTTGGATTTTACAATGCTCAGCAATGACAGCAGCGGGGAGACACTGTTCAAGTGCATCAGGGATGTATTTCTTAGGCTGAACATCCCAATTGAACGTCTCCAGGGATACTGTTTTGACGGAGCCAGTAATATGTCGGGACGGTTTTCGGGTGTTCAGGCGCGGCTGAAAAAACTATGTCCTGAGTCTCTGTTTGTGCACTGTGCCAACCACTCACTTGACCTAGTTTTCCAAGAGGCCGCACGAGAAGTGAGTCTGATCGCTGACACCATGACATTTGTTCAGGGCATAGCTGTGGTAATCCGTGAGTCATCCAAACGCAAGGAGCTCTACGAGTCGATGTTTGGCTGTGATGCAGTAGTTACTATACTAGCTGTATGTCCGACAAGATGGTGCATACGAACAACAGCTATCAAGCGTGTATGCAATGCCTACATACATATCATTGAAACTTTGGAGCAGCTTAAGGATGACAAAACTGTGAGAGGAGAGACCAGAGCCAAGATCGGAGGCCTGTATAAGCAGGCGCTGAAAGCTAAAACCTACTTTGGCCTCCTGTGCTGCGAAGCACTTTTTCGAGCCTTGTGAGGCAGTGGCTAGGAGTTTGCAGCACTCCAAAGCCAGCGCACTGGGTGCCCTTGAATGCACCGAATTCCTGGGAAAACTTATGGAAGCGCTGCGAGATGATAAAGTGGTGGAGAACATGCTGCACAAGGTATCCACCACAGCTGGACTGAAAATGCCTGACGAGCGAATGAAAAAAAAAACAGTTCGCTATCGGCACACAGCAGAGCCAGAGCCAGAGGCAGCAGCGCAGCACACATGGCGTTGTGAGTTTTTTGAAGCAGTGGACTTGGTGACAGAACAACTAAAGTGGAGATTCGACCAAGATGGGATGAAGACAGCAGCTCTTAGGGAGAAGGTGGTTATTCAGGCAGCCAAAAAGGAACACACATTGAATATTGATACCCTGCACCTTCCCGTGCACTTTGACAGGGGCCGACTAGAGATGCAGCTATAGATGATTGGAGACGTCTTCGGCGCCTCACCCGGTAACACTGTACAAGACATAGCCGAAAATATGTCTAAACTCCATCCACAAACGAGGGCTGTCTTCAAAGAGGCTGAAAACCTTATCAAACTGTGCCTATGTCTCCCCATCTCAGCTGCATCATCCGAGAGAACATTTTCTGCTCTGCGCCGCCTGAAGACATGGCTTCGAACAACCATGACCCAAAAAAGGCTGACACACCTTGCTCTCATGCATGTGCATGGACACATCTTGGACAGTCTGGACATCTTCTTCATCTTCATCGTCATCCGCTTATCCGGGGTCGGGTCGCGGGGGGAGCAGCTCAAGCAGGGGGCCCCAGACTTCCCTTTCCCGGGCCACATTGACCAGCTCTGACGGGGGAACCCGAGGCGTTCCCAGGCCAGTGTTGAGATATAATCTCTCCACCTAGTCCTGGGTCTTCCCCGAGGTCTCCTCCCCACTGGACGTGCCTGAAACACCTCCCAAGGGAGGCGCCCAGTGGGCATCCTTGCCAGATGCCCGAACCACCTCAGCTGACTCCTTTCTAAGTAAAGGAGCAGCGGCTCTAATCCGAGTTCCTCACGGATGGCTGAGCTTCTCACCCTATCCCTAAGGGAGACGCCAGCCACCCTTCTGAGAAAACTCATCTTGGCCGCTTGTACCCGCGATCTCGTCCTTTCGGTCATCACCCAACCCTCATGACCATAGGTGAGGATAGGAACGAAGATCGACCGGTAGATCGAGAGCTTTGCCTTGCGGCTCAGCTCTCTTTTCGTAACAATGGTGCGGTAAAGCGAACGCAATACCGCCCCCGCTGCTCCGATTCTCCGTCCAATCTCACGCTCCATAGTACCCTCACTCGCGAACAAGACCCCGAGGTACTTGAACTCCTTCACTTGGGCTAAGGACTCATTTCCTACCCGGAGTAAGCAATCCACCGGTTTCCTGCTAAGAGTCAGTCTGGACATTGACAGCCAAATGAGGAGTTTCATTAGCGCCAACCCGGAGAGGAAGGCCACATTTGGAGTTGTGTAGCGATGAGAGTCTACACTTCTTTTTCAAATGCTGCCGACGCGCAGCACGCCTTTGCGCACGGTGTTCAGCACCACAGTTACATGGACAGCTGTATAATTTGTTTACTGTCTGTTGCCAGCAGCACCATGAATAGTTATATAGAGTTTGTCATACAATGTTTCTTCTGGTTCCATTATGTTTGTGTACACGCATACAAATACACAGGATGTTGCATATAATTCGCTCTATTGTTGTGTACGTTTTTTTTTCACACCGCAATACCTAATTGTATTTATTTCATGATTTTCTCTTTATTTCATATAAATGCGTATACCGTATTGGTCCGAATATAAACACAAACCCCATTGTAAGACGACCTATATTTGGAAAAAAAGATTTGAAGACCAGATCTTGTTTTTATAAATAAATTGTATTCATTGAAATAATATACGAAAATAAAAAGGCATAGAATAAAACACTGCATTGCCACTCAACAGTAGTGCAAATAGGCCGTACTGATGTGTCCACCAAAGACTATTCCTGACACTCCTCTGCCCCGCTGTGTTCGCTCTGGCTGTGGTCGCTCCGCACTGTTTCGGCCCGTGGAAAAGCGAGTCATCCTCGCTGCTGTCCAAGGCATTTTGAGACGCAGCATTTATTTATGCTCATATGACCTAGTGCTGAAAAAAAGTTATATGAAAAAGTGTGAGGGGAGCGGTGGTGCGCTAAACTTGTTCTGTGAGCAGCTGGATGTGAACCATGGTGTGAACACAACGATCGATTTTCGACTGTGCTATATATTTTTTTTTATCAATGTAGCGAGTTGCGAGTCTAGTGCAGGCTGAATTTTTTTTTCCAGCACCCCCTGCTGAGAATACGTTCCCGCGGCTATGCCACCAACAGGTTTCTTTCATTGACTCTTAACATGGTTCCTACAGCTTAATGAAAGTTCAATTTAAGACTTTTTAAGACTTTTTTAATGCCACTGGAAAGGAATTTTAAAGGTCCCATGGCATGAAAATCTCACTTTATGAGTTTTTCTAACATAGATATGAGTTCCCATAGCCTGCCTATGGTCCCCCAGTGGCTAAAACTTGCGTTTGGTGTAAAACGAGCACTAGCTGTTCTGCTCGCATTTGAAAAAACGGAGGCTCAAGCGCGCTGATTTGGAATGTCTTTATTTATGTCGTCATAAAGTATCTAAACTCCTCCCTTTACTCTGCCTGGCCCGCCCAGAGACGTTGGCCCGCCAATGAGACACGACGTGCGAGCGCCACATGTGTGTGTGTGAATACACACACTGTAACGCAAGTGTTTCTTGTCGGTTCTTTGACGTCTCTTGTATTTCCACAACAAGACTGAAGTGGGGGTTATCTGAGCCATGGTTGAGAAGGAATTGGGGGAAAGGAACTTTGGCTTTGACTCGCTGAAGTACATGAACTGCGACATGCCGCCGGTTGCCGCGAGTCACCATCGCCCGGCAGCGGGAAGCCGGCAGCGCGCGGTTCTACTTCAGATTGATGTGAAAGTGGAAGAACCAGAGACGTCGCACAACCCGACAAAGTCGTTTGTGATTCATAATATCGTCTGGAGGCGCAAACAGCTTTTGGCCGTGATAATATGTATTATATGATATAGATATCTATGTATTATATGATATTATTTAGATATAGAGCTCCAGGACTGTAACGCAAGTGTTGTACACTTCCTTGTTATTTGGATAACCGTTCTGCTTTTGGTGTTATGGCGCATAACACGTCGGACCCTCGTCTCTGGTATTTCTACAACGAGGCTTGTAGTGGGGGTTATCTCAGCCAAGGTTGAGAATGAATTGGGGGGAAGGAACTTTGGCTTTGACTCCCTCAAGAACATGAACCACGACATGGAGGAGAAAGGGATTGTTGGCGGCGAATGTCTCCCGCTTGAGCCCCGCTGAGGGACCACCGCCGGAGGCGGAGGTGCCTAAGCGCTGCCCGGTAACAATCCCTTTGTCCTCCTTTTCGCGGTTCAGTCTACTTCACATTGATGTGGACGTGGAAGAACCAGGAACGTCGGAGAACCAAACGTGGTCATTTGAGATTCATAATATCGGCTCACACAGCTTTTGGCCGTGATAATATATTATATGATATAGATATCTATGTAGGCTATATGATAATATTTAGATATAGAGTTCCAGGACTCCCGTGTGTTCTAGAATATTTACAGAACGGCTAAAGGCTGTGTGCGCCTCGCCATTGCGATACATCCACTGTAAACGGAGCGCATGATACCGTGGCTGCAAGCTGCTCAGGGCCACACCCCCACCCTCCTCCTTGACCCGCCTCGCTCCTCCTCATTTGCATTATAGCTACAGACGCCAAAACAGCGCATTTGGGGGAAGCTCAATGTGCGACTGGCTCGGAGTGGCTGTAACTCTGCATCACGGCTGAATTTCGGGAACGTCTTTGAATACTGTGTTAGTTGCCCACTAATACCTATATTAAAGAATACATAAAATAGCATGTCATGGGACCTTTAAGACTAACGACACAATCAACACTAATGAAAAAAAATATTTGAACATATTTCGACTATCAGTAGGCTTTTTGGACAGAAACAAAAATGACCTCTTGCGCACATTGTGCAGTAGAGTAGAGGAAGATAAAACCGATAAAACTCAACAGTAAGACCTATAATCTCAATGCTACATCCTATATCATCTGAACACTATAAGGAGAGTAAATGCAAACATTAAAACTTGTCGGAACCGCATGCAAAGGAGTGGGCACTATCAGAGTCTGGGAACATCGCACAGAATAATTCTCCAATTCCCTTATTTGACTTGTATGATTGGTGTCTTGTCACGGTGTTCAGACACCACAGTAACTCTGCTTTCATCGTTGGCGTGCAACCTAACATTGTCCGGAGATTTGTTGCTGCTGTCCCGGTTGATGATTTCGGAGATGGGGTTGGAGGCACGGTAGAAACGAGAGCAGAACAGGGGGGTATACCACGAACCTCGCTGAACATACCCAGGCTTTCTTGGGAAACCTGGCTTGACAGTGACGCAACTTGCAATCAGTTAATTGGTACCACGACGCTCACTTTAGATTCAATTAGTCGAACCAGGTTTTCCGCTTTAGGTTCAATGCGCGTTCACAATATAAAAGGGGCGTTTATCGCGTCATTTGACTCACCCTTATGCAAAATGAATCGAGCGAGAGCGGTGACGATGAAGACGAGCAGTGTATTATTATGAATTCCTACGAAAAATTCAAAGTCCAAATCACAGCCAAGGGGAACACGGTTGCCCATAATATGGCTAGGGTGGCGTGCTGGCAAAAAATAGCCGACCGTGTTAATTCGTAAGTGAAAAGATTCTGCATATTGTCTAAAAAATATCATGTATCATCATGCCTTTTACCCCATAGATGTGGTGCCAGCACGCTCCTACGAACATGGGGCCTAGTCAATAATAAATATAAAAATATTATTCAATGTGGTAAGTTGTAAGCATCAATTTGAATAGTTTCAGGTGAATCTAGCCTATGATTTGCAATGGCCTAGGCTCCAGGGCAACTATGGAGGTGATTTTTCTTAAAGGGACACTGTGTAAAAATTACTTGAATCTAGTGGTACAATTGTATATTGCATTCAAACTAATAGTGTTCGCATGTTCAAAAACTACGGTTGGCAGTATGTGCCAAGAAGCTGTGTCATGACATCCAATTCTACCTCATCGAGTCATTTGAGTGATGATGAGGTTCGTTATTTCAAACAAATTTCAAACTGCATTTAATCATTAGTATAAGCTAATGATGTATGAGTAATTATTCCTCGAGCAAGATAGTGAATTATTTCAGTCATCATTCACGCTGGCTCAGAGTCAAAACGCGTTTGCATTTCCTGTACTACGTAGTGCTTTTTGTCCTTCTCGGCAGTTCATAGACCGGAAGAACATGGAAGCCGCCCTGAAGCTTACCCGTCCTATGTAACTACATATTAATTATTCTTCGCTCAGGAGGATAAGTGACATTTTTGGCAGAGATCATTTTAAACCAATGAGGACTTATTTATGAATAAATACGCTGATTTGAGGTAATAAATGACTTAAAATATTACACAGTGTCCCTTTAACAATTCTCACAGCTATATTATGAATTTGTAGAATAAAAAATGCCTAGGCTTAATTGTGTCACTGACATAGCGGTTATGTAAGGGATAATGGACACCACGGCACTTCACTATCCAAGGTTAATGTACGTTGAACGTGGGGCCACCTTTGAACTTGAAACAGAGACAAACCGCGCAACAGTAAGTGCACGGCTTCTTTGTGTAGCATTGCCTTCATACGGTCCAACTAGGACGATCTAATAACGAATAAACTCTGAGGAGAATCTGTATCGCTCATAAAGAATATCGTCAGACAATGCCAAGGGATCGGTTCTTTCCCGAAAAACCCTCTGTCTCCAGAGAGACGCCTGTACGCTAAGTGCGCCGAGATCCACGGGAACACCCAGAAATGGTGACGCCATTGTCGGAGGAGGGGCTAGGGATCTGCGCCCGCCGATTTAAGTAGCCGATCTCCGGGTAGACTAAGCTGAAAACCTGCTCCCGACCAGGTTTGGTTGCGAGCATAAGTCACCATGGTGATTCAGCGACGCTAAAAGAGATCGACTTTTGTGGTCCAGCTAACCAAGGCTTTGAGCTCAACATACCTCGCTAACCCTCTAATCGAGGTTCGTAGTACAGGCCCCTGGACTGGGAAATACCTGGCGTTTGAGGACAGCTTGATGTTGAGGCTTTGTGTTTCGCGCTGTGCATGTGGGACTCCAATGCTTTCCTTCTCATCGTGCCGAGCTTGAAACATTTCTTGCACAAAATACACCGTGCCTCATATAAATTGCGAGGTACCGGTTTCAGCCAGGCAGAAAAATCCTTGTTGGTTAGCCAAATTTCGTTAGCACGACATTACTGCTATTAATTTAAATTAAAAAAAGTTAGATTATTTTTTTGATTTGAGACTAATTACAATCATAAAATCCTACTTACCATGCGTTAAAATTTTTAAGACTTTTGAAAGATGGATTTAAGACTTTTTAATGCTATTTAAGGCCTTATTTTTTGATTTATGATTTTTTAAGGATCCGCGGGAACCCTGCTTAATGTGTTAAAATGCTGCTTATTCTACACAAACAGTATATCAAAATACATACCAAGGGCGGGGCAATCCGCTTCCTCCCAATCATTACTTGGGTTGGGTTACTGCCGTTCAAAAAAACCAATCACAGACCGCCTACAGTACACCATCTCTAGGTTGAGCTATTTGCAGGGTTTGATAGCTGGGTTAAATGGGCCCCCAGACCTGATGGTATGTGGGAGATCTGTTGGACTGATAAACGTAATTTGGTGCCAATACCAGCCCCTCAGTGGCTCTGTTACGGCCACCCTTACAACACGGCTCGCGATCCGGCAGCCCGCAACGTATTAAGAATACATAGACCAAAGTTACTGTTCACAATGATGGTGATGTTTATTTCAAAAAACCTCCAACAAAAGGGACACTGATTAAAGAAACAAAAGGGGTGGACGAAGCCTGGGCCAGTCACGCATTGGGCCGTCGAAGCCAGAACTTCCTCCCTACAGTTCCCATCCTCCGCTACAGAAAACAAATGCGAAAAAAACAATAGCAGTCCTCAATGCAGGATTCAAAGGCAGCTCGGGTCAACGTGAAGATGCCAGAATGAGAGACCCCCTTTGGGAGCACAGGCCACGCCTTAAGTAGGGATAGTAGTCGTAGCTCCACCCCACGAATCAGGAACACCTGCGAGACAGAGGAGAATAGAGCGGGTGGAACAAGAAAAAGGGGAGGCGCGTAACACCTCCACCCTAAAGTTAGTGTTTTCCTTTCGTTTGATTTTCTTTTTTTCCCCAAACAAAAGAAAACAGAAAATAAAAAAAACAACAATCTCAGACACTGTTATCCTTGCCTCGAATATGCTTAATAACGACGTAGAAGGCCTGCATGAAAATGCTTCAATGCATCAGCCTTTGATTGGAGTTACGCATCGATTTCAGGTACACCAAGGGATTATGATCGGTGTAGATGGTAACAGTAACGCTTCCCGCCCCGACATAAACCTCAAAGTGATCTAAGGCAAGCACAATAGTGAGGGCTTCTTTCTCGATCGTAGAGTAAATACGCTGGTGTCGGTTAAACTTTCTGGAAAAGTAAGACACAGGATGTTCCACTCCATCAGCCCCATCTTGGAGCAGGACAGCACCTGCTCCTACATCACACGCATCAATAGCTAACTTGAAAGGCTGATCGAAGCAAGTATCGGGGCGTTCGACAGAAGGTCTTAATCTGTTCAAATGCGTACTGACAACCCTCGGACCACACAAACCGGACTTTCGGGCTTATTAGGTCAGTCAATGGCACCGCAACCGCGGAAAAGTTCTTACAGAACCCCCTGTAATAACCCGCCATCCCCAGAAAACAACCCAAGTCTCGCCTAGACGCAGGAGCAGGAAAATCATGAATTGCCTCCACTTTCGCTTGAACCGTTCGCACTTCACCTCGGCCCACCACCTTCCCCAAGTAAACAACAGTTGCCTGACCAAAATCACATTTCGCCAGATTCAACGTCAGATTCGCTTTGCTCAACCGGTCAAACACCTCACTTAGCTGCTCCATGTGACCCTGCCAGGTATCAGAATGAACCACCACATCATCCAAATATGCTTCGCACCCAGATACACCCGACAACACGGTATTCACTAGCCTTTGGAACGTAGCGGGCGCATTACGCATCCCGAAAGCCATCACCTTGTATTGCAAGAAATCATCAGGCGTTACGAAGGCGGAGATTTCCTTTGCACGTTCCGTTAACGGGACCTGCCAATACCCCTTTAACAGATCCAGTTTCGTCACGGACGAAGCGCTGCCAACACAATCTACACAATCCTCCACTCTAGGCAAAGGGTAACTATCCGCCTTTGTCACATTGTTCACTTTTCGGAAGTCAGTACAGAAACGATCTGATTTATCTGCCTTGTCAACCAAGAGACAGGGCGAACTCCACAAGCTCAAACAGCAATCCCATGCTCCAGCATGTACTCAACTTCCTTCTTAAGACGGCGCCGCTTGTCCGGGTTCACCCGGTAGGCATGCTGCTTGATTTGTGGAGAACCGCCTACATCAATATCATGATGCAGAACAGAGGTACAGGAAGGAAAGTCAGAAAACAAGTGTGAAAAGATCAAACCCGCAACATCAGCGCGTTGAAGGTCAGGTAGGTGAGCCAAATGAGCGTCCAGCTCAGTCAACATTTTAGAGTTCTTTAACCTCCCCTGCACTAGTGCTTTGGACGGAACCTCCACATCATCCTCCCCCGTCTCCAGCGCAATCCCGACCCCGACACTTCCAACGCTGCACAGCGCCAAAGTACAGGCGGAGCCGGATTTAACGACACCGGCCACCTCCTCCACCGGGGGTTCAGCTGGACGTTGACTGCCCGGACCAGGATCCGCGTCACGACCCTGATACGGTTTCAGCATATTGATGTGACACAGCCTCTTCTTGCGGCTACGTTCCAGAGTTGCAACTAGATAGTCGAACTCACCCACTTTCTTTTCCACACAAGGGCCACTGAAGTGAGCTTGCAAACAGGACCCAGGGATCGGCAGCAGAACTAGCACTTTATCCCCTGCAACAAAATTCCTGCTTTTCCCCTTGTCACATACAAATGTATTTAACTAAGCTATAAATGTACACAGCATACACTGAATAGGGCTGGCGTGACCTCAGCCCGTACAGCAGGTGCCAAAGCACAGGTCCCGGTAGTAGAAAGGATCCAAAGCAAACACGTTTTCTAAAGTAAATAATAATGTTTATTGACTGGAAAGGGATAAGGGAAAGGGAGAACAAAACAGGAACAACAGTAAGACAAACAAGCACTAAACAATAACCCACTCAGCTTGATAATACAAACTAATACAACACGAGCAAACGGCTATCGCCAGGGAAATGTAACTTGCCTGGAAAGACCAGCAAGACAACATAATGAAGGCTAAAGAGCCTACAAACAATGCCATGAATGCCTACAAATGCGAAAGGTAGTGTCCACATCAATGGCGTAGCGCCCAAACACGATACAACAAGTATCAACCGTGGCTTAGAGCCAAGTGGTGTGGGAGAGCACAGGCTTTATCCACCCGCCCCTTTTGATTGTAATTGCCCTCAGCTGTTGTCACCACTGGGCCTGCAGGATACTCTACAGGGAGGGGCGGGGGTACCTGAGCAGAGAGGGGGGGGAAAGAAAAGGGATTAAATTCCTCATACAAAATAACTACCTATACCAACCTGATGTTTACATTGAACGGAATACGATAATAATGATGAGCCAACCCACCTACGTAACACCTCCCCCCATAAAAGCGAACCCAGGGGGTTAGCACACATTATTAGATACAAAACACAAACATCAGCTTGATATACCCCCCAAAATAAAACTATCCTCTGGATAAGGCATCGGCTACCACATTGTCCACCCCCTTCTTGTGACGTATCACAATGTTGTAGCCTTGTACCGGAAGAGCCCATCGCATCAACCGTTGGTTGCTGTTATATATTCGGGCCAAAAAAACAAGAGGATTGTGGTCTGTATAGACCACAACAGGAGAGGCACTGGATCCCACATACACCTCAAAGTGCTGGAGGGCACATCCGAAGACAACCTGGGGTACGACAATAGAAGTTGGATCACTTCCTGACTTTGAACTGTTACGTCCCCCTGGTAACGTATACCGGGGCTGTTTCCCAATGTCAAGGAAGCATGCTCAACGGCCGCCCTTTTAAGGACGCTACGTCATAGAACGCCGACAAGCACTGTTCCAATGTTGAGGACACTCGAAAGCCGCGCCATTTTTGCGTCCTTTGTTTTTGAGAATTCCGAGATTTTTCAAGGATGCATCGCTGCATCCTAGACGAGCCAAAACTACCCACAATCCTCTGCGTTCACTGGGCGGGTTCTTGAAAATGGCAGAGCAGTACACGTTCAAACGAAGTGAAGTTATATTAGTTTTCAGAAATATTTTGTGCCGTATTGCTTTTTATAGATTCATCATATTAATGCAAATAATCAAGCCTAAAGACCTGTGCCACTTTTCAAACGTTTGTGCAACTTAATGATACGTTGCTATATTTTGCATGGACGTAGCTGGTGTTAAACTCCACTGTCACCAATGTCAATTTACTCTCTCACAAGATTACATTATTTATGTATACCTATTTATGTTTGTGTTGAATCGTTTTTTTTTAGGGTCAGCCCAGCAAACGGAGGCTTTTGTGCGCCTTAGGGTGGCGCACAAACATTTGTTTACCGGTGGAAGGGATAGTGCCACTATCCAATGTTGTACAATTAATGCACAACCGATCATTTGCAATGTTTGTAATTTTTAATGAACGTATTTAATTGTATTTTATATGATATACTTATGTGTTCAAAGCACTGGTAGATTGTAGGCATATATGAATGAATGAATCAGATCAGTTAAATAATATATCCAAATAAATACACGTTTATCATCTCTTTCTTTGTCTTTTCCCCCCTGCATAATAGTAATCAACCGTACTGTAAATGTGATGCATGAATTAAGTTCTCAGACAATTTCACTTAGTTTTATAAAAATTGAATGGATTTTCCTTTTAATAAAGACAATTCGATCAACCACAACAAAGCTTTTGTGACTTCCCCAAAGAGGCTCCATGCGAAGGAGACATGACCGCATTCATAACAGACAAAAGTCAAATAAATATCGATCAGCTTGATTGCTGCCATGTTTTATTCATAAGCGCACATGTGTTTACAAGCGGACACGCAGTATTAAAAAGCGGAAGCGCTTCCACACTACCAAGTCGTTCCCAAAGTCCGACGTTACAAACGCTAGGAAGCACTCGAGCTAGCACTCTAGTCTCATCTCCATAGGACGCGACTAGCAAGGACGCGTCCTAGCAAGGCTGCAGCCTTCACTTTGGGAAACAGCCCATGGCGGTCAGGGAAGGTGTCCTTCCCCTGAGTGGTGGGGGAGGCGCTGCTTCACTACTTGGGCCATTTGGCTCTTCCTTTTCTGCAGCAGGTGCAACTGATTGACCTGATTGGCCTATAAAAGGAGGAAGACATCCAGCCTGTCGGTCTCTCGCTGCTGGGTGACTGAAGCTGCTGCCAAACCTCATCGTCTTCATTTTGGTTTTGTTGTACATTCTCATTGCACCAGTCCATAACACATTACACATAGTTAAGCTGCCATCTACACTGATACTTAATTTCCTTGTTAGGGCCTTTTATTTTTAAATAAATATACCAAAAACTTGTCACTGCGTGTCTCCCAATTTGTTATGCCACGCTTGAGCCATGTGGTCATAACAGAACTTCTGGTGACCCTCAGATAACATAGTTAGGCCATCATCAGACATGTCACCTACACAAACCGAAGTCACAGAGGGGTTAACGTTGGAATCGACAGGCCGTGGACCTTGCTTCCCCCCCATCACCCCTGATATGGTAAGACTTCAACATGTTAATGTGACATAAACGTGTCTTTCTCCGCCGCTCTGGCGTACATATTACATAATTGGTGTCAGACACCTTCTTCTCCACCACATAATATCCTGAAAAACTGGCAGTGAGAGCAGAACCAGGTGTGGGAAGCAAAACCAATACCTCATCACCAGGCTCAAACTGTCACTCAACTGCTTTTTTGTCAAACCTCCTCTTCATGGCATCCTGGGCAGAAGAAAGGGCTTCCTTCGCCAATGACGTCGCACAGCGAAGGCGCTCCCTACACTGGGAGACAAAGTCTGGAACACTAGACTTGGGAGAAGAACCAGACAAAAGCTTTTCTTTAAGCATTTTCAACGGGCCACGCATTCTGTGACCAAACACCAGTTCAGCCGGACTGAACCCAAGTGATTCCTGTTTGGCATCACGAATAGCAAACAGAACAAAAGGCACTCCCTCATCCCAACCATGACCAGTATCGAAACAATACTTCTTCAGCATAGACTTGAGTGTCTGGTGCCAGCGCTCTAGTGCTCCCTGTGACTCATGGTGGTAAGCACTAGACACGGCATGAGAGACACCCAATGTCTGCAAAGCCTGCTTGAAGGTTTTAGAAAGAAAATTTGAACCTTGGTCAGACTGCACCACTCTAGGAAGCCCAAAAGTGGTGAAAAACTGTCAACGCCCTGGCAATGGCCAAGGCAGTAATTTTCCTCAGCAGAATCGCCTCTGGGAAACGGGTGGAAACACACATCACCGTCAACATATACTGATTTCCGGTTTTAGTTCTGGGCAACGGACCCACACAATCAATGATAACATGCTCAAAGGGCTCCCCAATCGCAGGAATGGGATGCAAAGGAAAGGGAGGGACGACCTGATTAGGTTTCCCCACTATCTGACAAGTCGTACAGGTCCTGCAAAAACGAACTACATCAGTTTTTAAACCGGGCCAAAAAAAATTCTGTAGAATCCGGTCATACGTCTTCGCAATCCCCAGATGACCAGACCACAAATCCTCATGCGCTAACTCCAACACATGACGCCTACAGACCACCGGTAACACAATCTGGTGGACTGTATTCCAATCCTCACTGGTTTTCAATTTCCCACTACCTGGCCTTGCAACCCAGGTGCGCATTAACACTCCTTCCTCCATCAAGAAGGACTGTTGTCTACCAGACACACTAGCATCACTGCTCACAGCAGCAAAACAACTAGCTAACGAGGAATCACTCTGCTGAGCAGCAATCAGGGCCTGACGTGTCAATGGGAGCGGCACGTCAGCAAACTCTGGAATTACGAGCTTCCCCTGAACACACTTTTTGGTGGAATCACACCACTCGCCACTAGATGGCCACACATCCTCCGCTAAGGCCTCACCGAACACAGTCACCCAGCTCCAGGTCCTTCCTCAAACCCTGAGCCCTGGTCACAGCACACACAGGAAAAACATCTGGGTGACTTTTAACCAATTCCTCACAGACAGATACAGGCACAGGTGTGTTGACAACCTCTAGGACGGGGTACCCTCTGCCACCAGCAATATCATTCCCCATAATGAAATCAACCCCGTCAACAGGGAAACATGGACGAACAGCCACAGAGAAGAAACCAAAGGCGCGGGCACAAATCCCATTTCGATACCCCTCACAATAGCCCTCGAGTTACAGGCAGATACATCGTTCAACGGCAATATATCAGACAAGATAAAGGATTGAGAACCCCCCGTGTCACGAAGTGCTTTGATCAGACACCTCTCCAGAGAGGGACACAAAGCCGTCATATATGAAGGGCTTAAAGCACTTATCCGCTCTCCTCAGAGAGTCATTTTGGCCAATGACAAGACACCGTCTTAATCAACCCCACTCCTTAAGGCCTCTGGGCCGTAGTTTTCGCCTCCTCCTTTCGCCTCAACAAAAAACATTGGCTCATGACGTGGCCAGGTTTCTTGCAATACCGACACACCTCGGCCACCTTAGATGGCAGCGGGCGTGTATGAAATGCCCGTCGGTCATCCACCCTGGACGCCGACCCTCGAGGTGAGGGAAAATCGCCTCTGGAATATGCCTCTGGACCAACAAAAATGTTTTTATGCGTCAACGACAATTTGTCAGCAAGCACTGCAGCTTGCTGAAGTGTAATCACTTTGTGCTCGTTTAAGTAAATGAAGTTCGGGCATGCAATGCTTAAATTGTTCAATCAAAATTAACTTGCGCAAGGAGGCTAACTCATCGACCTTACACGCTGAACACCAGCGATCAAAAAGAATTCCCCTCTCGAGAGAAAAATCTGGGTTTTCTTTAAGTTGCGAAAACGTTGTCTGTACGCTTCGGGAACAAGCTCATATACACGCAAGACAGCGGTTTTCACTTTCTCGTAAACCAAACTATCTTCGATGGAAAGAGCGGCGCACGCCTCTTGAGCCTTACCAGTGAGCTTACATTGCAATAGAATAGCCCACATATCATCCGGCCAATGCAGGGCACGGGCAATCCTCTCAAAGGCAGTAAAATATGTCTCTACCTCAGTCTCACAGAAAATGGGAACTAACGACACATGTTTACTGACATTGAACGCGGCATTGGAGTTGGTAGACAACTTAACGTTACCTAACGCGTGAATACCCTGCAATTGCAGCTGGGGCAGTCTAAAGGCTGACTCTACCTCTAGATTTTTCATCGACAACTGGAATGACCTGTCTCTCTCTCGTTCCTCCTTCGCCTCTCTACGCCGCCTCCTCTAGGCGAAGACGGGCGCAACGCAGCTTAAAGCGAGCCTGTAACGTCAGACTAGACAGAGGAGCAGAACCGCTTCCAGAACCCAACGACCAATCGCTATCAGGGTCCTCTACCACAGGACCCCCAAGCTTGACAGTGCAACCAGTCCTGGAAATGGCTCCACCCCTCGGGTCGAGACCCACGTTGCCATGTTTTCTGTCAGCGTCGCCCCCAGCCTCACCCCCGGCTCCTCCGAAGAGTGGGACGTCATCCTCCGGAAGCACCTGGGACGTAGGCAAGCTGAGTATTTGCTGTTTGATCAACGCAGACAGCAGAGCTGCCTTGTACTCAGCCTTCCCTAATGCACTGGGAATAGAGAGGTCATAATGTCCGGCGATCAGGCGTAAGTCTGCTTTTCTGCAGCTTTCAACATTTTCTAACGTGGGCTCCGCCACAAACGCGTCTAAATCAAAATTAGACATAGCCACAACTAATCAACCGCATCTACAACTAACAAAATAAATAAACAGTTAGTCCCTAACCAACTAACTATGATCACCTGGTTATCCTGATCTTCACAAAGAGCACTAACTACTCCCCTAGTGGGATGAGGGCCACTTCCATCTTCAGCTGCTTAGCGGCTTCATTGCTCGCTCCACCGGGGTACACAGCGCGTCGCCCCCCCTCCCCTAATCAACCAGGCGACCCACCCTTTACCTATGCGGCGACCAAAGAGAACATGACACAATCAATAAAAAACAAATTATCAAAATACAATAATACAAATAGAAAAATAATTTAAAACCTACCGTCCAAAGGCACGAGCCCCCATGTCACATACAAATGTATTTAACTAAGCTATAAATGTACACAGCATACACTGAATAGGGATGGTGTGACCTCAGCCCGTACAGCAGGTGCCAAAGCACAGGTCCCGGTAGTAGAAAGGATCCAAAGCAAACACGTTTTCTAAAGTAAATAATAATGTTTATTGACTGGAAAGGGATAAGGGAAAGGGAGAACAAAACAGGAACAACAGTAAGACAAACAAGCACTAAACAATAACCCACTCAGCTTGATAATACAAACTAATACAACACGAGCAAACGGCTATCGCCAGGGAAATGTAACTTGCCTGGCAAGACCAGCAAGACAACATAATGAAGGCTAAAGAGCCTACAAACAATGGCATGAAAGCCTACAAATGCGACAGGTAGTGTCCACATCAATGGCGTAGCGCCCAAACACGATACAACAAGTATCAACCGTGGCTTAGAGCCAAGTGGTGTGGGAGAGCACAGGCTTTATCCACCCGCCCCTTTTGATTGTAATTGCCCTCAGCTGTTGTCACCACTGGGCCTGCAGGATACTCTACAGGGAGGGGCGGGGGTACCTGAGCAGAGAGGGGGGGGGAAAGAAAAGGGATTCAATTCCTCATACAAAATAACTACCTATACCAACCTGATGTTTACATTGAACGGAATACGATAATAATGATGAGCCAACCCACCTACGTAACACCCCTTCATTCTTTTCTGAGCAGCATTGAGGTTCTCCTTTGCCAGCTCGCACCGAGTGAGCAAAAACCAACTCGGAGGGACTAAACCCTACCGACTCTTGAACCACCTCTCTCACGGCAAACAGCAGAAGGGGAACTCCCTCATCCCAGTCTTTGTTAAACTCCAAACAGTATGCTCGCAACATCGACTTCAGTGTCTGGTGGAAACGCTCCAGTGCCCCCTGCGACTCAGGATGATACGCACTCGAGTGAACATGACTCACTGCCAGCTGCTTCAGCACCTGAGAAAACACACGTGACATGAAGTTTGACCCCTGATCAGTTTGAATGACTTTTGGCAACACAGAAAAAAACGTAATCAATGCTTTCACCACCACAGGAGCCGTTATTTTACACAGTGGAATAGCCTCAGGAAACCGCGTTGATGCACACATGATCGTGAGCAAAAATTGGTTACCCGACTTGCTACGTGGCAAAGGGCCGACACAATCAACGATAACCCGTTCGAAAGGCTCACCTACTGCCGGAATTGGATACAACGGCGCCGGTGGAATTGTTTGATTCAGCTTACCAATCACCTGGCAAACATGACACGACTTGCAAAACTGCACTACATCCCTCTTCAACCCAGGCCAGAAAAAATGCTGCAGTACACGATCATACGTTTTGTTTGCCCCCAAATGACCGGCTAACTGATGGTCATGTGCCAAACTCAAAATACCTGAGCGATACTTAAAAGGAACCACAACTTGGGTTACCACACCAAAGTCCTCACCCGCTAGTGCATACGACAGAGTCCATTTACGCATAAGTACTCCATTTCTAATGAAGAACCCGCAGGCAACAGACACAATCTCTTGCTCTGAAACAGCGCTTTCAAAAAGAAGTGACAGCAGGATCGGCCCCCTGCTCAGACACGAGCGATCCACGCCCTTCAAACACTTCAGCAAAGCTTACCTCCCCAACCTCTCCAGTCGACAACTGGCCAGAGGCAGGTGTAGCAGTCAGATCCAAAAAACTGCCAGAGAGACCAACTTCATCGTCCAAGGCCCGGCGTTTTGTCATCGCACGGGTTACGGCACACGCAGAAAAAACTCCAGGATATTTCTGAGCCAACCTATCGTTACTCTCCGTAACCATAGGAACCACCGTCACTTCAGGTTTTACCAACACCCTGCCCCCAGCTAGATCATTTCCCAAAAGAAAGGACACGCCTTCAATCGGGAAACAGGGACGAACACCGACAACCACCGGACCGGTCACCAAATCTGACTTGAGGTAGACTGTATGCAACGGTGACCCCATGCACTGCATCCCAAAACCACGGACAATTACACTTGAATCCACACCGGACGCACTAGAAAGGGGCAAAATATCACTTAAAATAAATGAATAAATGACAATTTATTCATATATGTATAATCTATTTTGAGGTAAACATAATTCATTTGAAATATATCGATGTGGTTTAATAATTCGTCGATCTGTTGGTAATTCGTCGATCTGTTGGTAATGCCTCGGGGCTCCAGTAGGGGGATCGCGCTCCTCTTCCTCATTCAATACAGAAGAGTGAAGGAAAGAGCTGTGTGTGTGTCTTTCTCATTCTTCTCCCGTTACTATTCCCTTTTTTTTGAGGCAATTACCGTTTGCAAAACACTGTATATTTATGAACACATGTTGAAAGTTTGAATGTTATGTTGGCACTTTATCAGAACTACCTCTTATCATTAGTAATATTTTATGTTTACAGAAATATTTTATTTTATATATTTTAAATTGTATGTAATGTTACAGGTTACACTGTTTACAATGGCAGGGCCTGCCATAATGCCTTTTTATGTAAATCGATTTAAATCGGAAATCTGATTTTTTGTGAAAAAATCAGGGATTCTTTTTTTAGGCCATATCGCCCAGCCCTACCGAAGCGCCGTGTCTACCCGACTGGACAGAGACCCCGTGATCGCTCTTAGTATGCCACTCTTGCGGCATAGTTTTTTCAAACACAAGCTTATGTGTAAGTGCGTACTCGTCAGCAAGGACCGCAGCGTCGGACAGCGAAACAGTTTTATTCTCATTAAGATAGGTGGTAATCTTCTCAGGCAAGCAGTTCTTAAACTCTTCCACCAGCACCAAAGCTCTGAGATCATCCAAAGTCTGCACCCCTTGTGACAAACACCATTGATAAAAAAAAAACTCCTTCTCTCGAGCAAATTCCACATAAGCTTGCGTCTCCAGCCTTCTATGCCGACGGAACCTTTGGCGATATGCCTCCGGCACAAGCTCATATGCCTTCAAAACGGCAGCTTTTACCAAGTAAAAGTCCAGACTGCTCTCAGAGGACAACGCCGCGTAAACCTCCTGAGCTTTCCCAGTCAACACACACTGCAGCAACACCGTCCACAAATCCCTAGGCCACTTCATCGTAGTTGCAATACGCTCAAAATGAATAAAAAACGTATCCACGTCTTTTCTGAAAATACCGGCAACAGGCGAATGTGTCTATTCACATCAAAAGCAGCGCTTTCCCCGTGTGTATGCCCACCTGTTGAGAGAGACAGCACAGCCACGCCAATCTCCCAACTCAAGCTCCTTCAACCGCACCACACGCTTCGTCTCCTCCTCAAGCTTCTTCACCTCGAAATGGCAGGTGATCTCCTTCTCCTTCAAAGAAATCTCCTTCTCTCTCAACGAGGAGGAAATTTCCGCCTCCCTCAATGAGGAAGAAATCTCCCTCTCCTTCAACTCCAGCCTACGCAACTCCAGCTCAAGCTCCTTCATTCTTATCTGCTCGTTGAAACCCGCCTCATCAGATTCACGAGGGGAAATAGCGCCCCGCGCTGCCAATACCCCCTGTTCAACCAAAACAGACAGTCGTTCCTTAATTACCGGCTTCCTGCCGTACTTACTCAAATCGATACTGTATCTCCCCGCAATGAGCTTTAGGTGTTCTTCCGTGCACCCATCCAGTTTTTCAACGGTTGGGTCATCCACAAAACCCTCCAGATCGAACTCCGTCTCGACTAAATCAAACCACGCTACAACTTGGTACGGTGCTTCCCCCACCAGGACAACGTGCTTAGCAACCTAGCAAAACACCAGTCGACGAGAGAGACGACGCACAATAGAAAATAGAACCCTACCAACAACGCAAGTGCGATAAACAATAAACAATCTTGTATGGACGAGCCCCCAAATATGTTACGGCCACCCTTACAACACGCCGCCGGATCGCGGCGGTTGGTCTATGTATTCCCTGGAATACATAGACCAAAGTTACTGTTCACAATGATGGTGACGTTTATTTCCAAAAACTTCCAACAAAAGGGACACTGATTAAAGACACAAAAGGGGTGGACGAAGCCTGGGCCAGCCACGCATTGGGCCGTCGAAGTCAGAACTTCCTCCCTACAGTTCCCATCCTCCGCTACAGAAAACAAATGCGAAAAAAACAATAGCAGTCCTCCATGCAGGATTCAAAGGCAGCTCGGGTCAACGTGAAGATGCCAGAATCAGAGACACCCTTCGGGAGCACAGGCCACGCCTTAAGTAGGGATAGTAGTCGTAGCTCCACCCCACGAATCAGGAACACCTGCGAGACAGAATAGAGCGGGTGGAACAAGAAAAAGGGGAGGCGCGTAACAGGCTCTCTGATCAAATCCTTAAAATGTGACACATTATACAAACAGGTGGGAGTGTAATTAGTGTCGTTACAACCCGTTTGGAATTTCTGCCTCTTCTGACATCACAAGTGGGCGTGTCCAACTAGATGTATGACGGATAGATGACCAACATTTGCTACATTCCACTGGGTAGGCTGGTAGACTGATCTAACCAGCACACATCTAGGTGGCCACACCCACTGGTGATGTCAGAAAAGTCAGATTTTCAAAACTGTAACATCAACCCTCTGCTCAGTCAACAGTGTGGGTCAGAGACAGGGCTTCGGCAGGGAGGGGGATGAAACGAGACAAAACCATATCACACCGTTTGGCTATTAATCCATTCCTGGCCACGGTAGAGTGGAGGTCAAATTTAGACTTCTGTCCACTGAGGTCAGGAGCTGGAGATGGAAGGGTGGGGATAGATGCGGTTAAGACGGGTCTTGGTTAAACTGCCCATGCTGACGAACATACCAAGAACATTTCAGATGGGACGCAAACACCCCATCACAGAGTCTTAGAGGTGGGTGTGTGAGCCTACCGGAACATATCAAAATGAACACATGAACAATGTGAAGATAAGGCCAGTATGGAGGAAGTAAATGACAGGAACAAGGGGGGCTGTTGTGTATAAATCACCTTTATTTGGGCTCCCAATACACAAACCAAGGATATGTTTTACCAATACAGAGTCTGCATTAAACTTCAAAATACACTGAATGGAAGGAGTCTTGGGGACTGACAAGCTAACATCATTAACTCTGTACTACAGTCCTATGTACACAATCTGGTTCTGAAGAATGCTTCTGCTTTTCTGTTGGTTAATAAGACATTAATCATACGATTGACAAAAGTACAACCACAAGGCTTTTTTTTTCATAAGTATTAAAGCCAAGGTTTTGTTTCGGTGCGTTTTCACAGCAGAAAAGATGTCAAACTCCATATTTGTTATGCTCTGACACTGGGTAGGAGCATTGAGAGGCAAAAGGGGTCGAAACCCCATCCGGTCAGAACCCTTGTTCACTTGTGTTGTGACGGTTAAAACGGCCTCGTACGCACGTGCTCTTAGTAGAGCAGAATGCCTGGGCCTGATTCCGAACTCCGTCGACGATTAAAAAACAAAAAGAGGAAAAGCTAAAACAGGATACATCTCCACAGAAAGGTACTTAAACCAAGAGAGAGGAAGATTCTTATATCAAAAACGTTTTTTCCAAGACCTGAGTTTTTTTTCTTTTTAAAGTTGAATAAATGTCTAAACATACAAAAATGTACATACATTAATGTCAATGGCAGAGCGGTCAGACATGGCTGTGAAACACACCGGCTCCGTCTTCCCTTTGTGATCCAAAACATGCTCATCATTTAAAACATAAATAAGACGGCTTGCAGTAAAATTCATAATTCAAGGGTTTTCTTTTACCCAATCACAGAACCCCAAAAAGCAAGTCAAGATATTTTTTTTTGTTGCCAGCTAGTAGGACACCGCTTAATGCATATATATTTTGTCAATTTTTTCGTGACTGCGTTTTACGTGGTTCATCTCATGAGTGTGCAGACTTGGACTGATGATAGAGATTCAGATAACTTAAAAATAAACAGGAAATAAATCTTTAATTTTTCTTTAAAATTCTATTAAAAGCGTGTTTGTGTGTAATACCTCTTCTGTTTCAGATCATTCCGGACGCTCTCTGCGCCGACCCCCCCCTCCCAATCCCCTTTCCAACAAAGACGGAAAAGGGCGAGGGGGGGCTCATAAGTTCATCCCCTGGGCACTTAGTAAGGAGTCCAGCATGTCAAAGGTGTCTTTGTAGTCTGTGTGCTGGCCGTTGGCATTGAGCACGCCGTTGGAGCCGTCGTGGCCCCCTGGGGCCCGTGGGCCCCCGTCCACTGCGTAGTGGGCGGGGCCCAGGGACCCCCCCTTGGAGCTGCGGCCGCTCTTGCTCGAGTGGTGGTGGTGGTGGTGGTGGTGATGGTGATTGTTGTTGTTGCCATGGGTGCCTGCCTCCGGGTGCGCCCGTTTCCGGGACGAGCCGGAGGAGCCGCCCTCGTGCCCACTGCCGGGGTTTCTGAGGGTTAAGGCGGGAGCGTCTGCAGCACCCCCCCGGCCCGCTGCTCCCAGGGAGTAGGCATGGGAGTGCGAGCCATGTTTGGGTTGGCGGTGGCCAGAGTGGTCCTTGTGCTTGTCCTTGACCGGTGCGGGCACGACGGCAGCGGCGCCCGGCTCAGACAGCATGTGCCGCTCTGATGACACCTTGATGCGCATCTTGAGCTCCTCGCCGCTGCTGCCCACACCGTTCTCAGCAAAGGCAGACGACGACGGAGGAGGCCCTGGGGCTAAGCGGGACTTCTTGGAGCTGGACTTCTCCCGCCTGCCCTCACCCGCCTGCGCTGAGCCCTGTGGCAGAGAGCGTTTTTTGTGGTGGTGTGAGGAGTGAGCGGGGGGCGGGGGGTACTGGTCGGCGCCCGGCTCCTCCGTGCGCCCATTCTGCATGGCCAGCTCGGCAGCCGCGTGCTTTTCGCGGTACTTGTCCAGAGTCAGGACCTTCTGGGGGCGGGCGAAGGGCGGCGGGTTGACGGCCAGCGGGGGGTTCTTCCCCCCGGAGGAGCCGCCGGGCCCCGCCACGGGGGCACCTCCGACCGGGGCCCCTGCCTTGTGTTCATGCTTGTAGTCTGAGGGGAAGGGCTCGTAACCACAGGCCTTGGGCGGGTCGTCCAGGGGCTGATAGGGGCCAAAAGGCCCTCCCATGGCATCCAGGGAGGTCATGTCGCAGGGGTCCGAGGAGGAGGTCGAGGGGAAGAAGGAGCCGGCGACTGCTGACAGGCTGTCCAGCGACGACGTCCCAAGGAAGGCACTCTCCACCGAGCCGCCCTCCGTCTTTGGCTTCTTGGCAGCTTGCGTGGCCTGAGAGAGAGATGGAAGAAAAACGATTCATTCTGGCTCCCCTCACCAAATGAAAACAAAAACTACTAACCTAAAAACAGCCATGCAAAGAAAATATTTATTTGTTCAGTGGTTTATTAAACAACACAACTGGTGTGCCGGAGTTGGCTACATGGCTCATTAACATCTGCAGTCCCTGGGAAGAAGAATACTATTAACATTAATATGTACAAAACATTCATTTAAATGATAAAAAGGTATGGATTTATTTTTTTTCCTGTCAATGCCGTGGAACGCTCCGTTCACTTGCATAGATATTAGTCTGGTAACTTGTCAACCCCAGCGTCTTTGGTTGCTAAACAACGTCCACGTCTTTGGCGGACTACTGGTAACTTGTCAACCCCAGTTTCTTCGGTTGCTAAACAACGTCAACGTCTTTGGCAGACTATTTCTCTGCTGATCAACACTACGGGACCATGGACTTGATACTTTCCGTGCTCACTCATTAGACTTGCAAGCAAAAGCATGCTTACACAGGTTTTATACAGAAATTCTTGAGTTGTATTTACTACCTTTTAATACCTTTTTTAATACCTTCACAATATATTTTAATACCAGCACGACTTCAACCTGCTGACGCAAAAACTGGCCGAGATAGAGAGCGAGCGAGCGAGCCTGTAGAGTAAGGTGTGTGTGTTTGAGCAAGCGAGTGAGTTACATTTGAGTAAGAGGGAACTCCCCTTGACAAATAAAGAGGAAGAAACTAATTATCATAACATGCAACTTTACACTGTAATAACAATATTTAACAAGGTAATTATAATTTAACTTCAACACTGGACACAAAAACTGGCCAACATAAGTCTTTTTTCCATCAAAAAGATAATGCGCATTAAAATGATGCGCATCAAAAGTTAGTGCGACATATGTGATGGAAAAAGGGTTATATCGCTCTAACGCCGATTTTGTCGCACTAAGTTAATTCGCTCTGCAGAGGTGGTTTTGGGAAAGTTCTAGCAACATAAAAGTAATGGAAAACGGCTGAAGCGATATAGAATGTCGCGCATGCGCATTGTTGATGGAAAATCATCTAGCGGGTCAGAAAAATGCGCTTCAACACGGGGCATTGTGACACAATTTTAATTCGCTATAATCATTCTGTCGATGGAAAACCGTTTAGGCGCTTCTTATGTCGCTACAAATTAATTCGCTTTAAGAGTTAATTCGCTTGAAAATCGGATGGAAAAAGGACTATAGAGAGCCAGAGAGAGGGCAAAGTTCTATATCACCCTTACCTGGCACAAGCTCAACTTCAGTGTTTCCCCTAGAATTTTTTTTTAGGCCCGGTGGTAAGAGCTGATAGTGTGATTTGTTATACATTTTTCACGGGATGCTAGAGTATTTGTTGGTTATTTCCATATAAAACACTTGCTTAGCCATCACAAGTTGATAATGATTCAATAAACACGTTATTAACAATAAACTAATTTTATTTACAATACAATTTTTGGTGGTGCCATGCTAATGATGATATAACTTAATGCTGTCAGATTGTCTGTTATGATGGGGCACCATCTGCGCACGCGCGACACCGCATTTTATTTTTATTTTTTTCCTTTTTTTTATTTTTTTTGGCCGGTTGTTGGCCTGGCGGGGGCGCTCGTTGGCCGCCAGGCCTGAACAATGGTAGGGGAAACACTGAACTTTGATGCCAGGTAAGGGTGATGTAGATCTTTTTATTTTTCAAGTCTCTCTCTCCCTTAAGACGGGCACTACAGACGGGCCCGTCTTAATCATCCACTCAAACTACGAGCGGTAATCAGCAGCATACAAGCTAGTTATCTTAAAAAGTTAATAGTTTCAGATGTGCTGCGTGATGATGTGTTGAGGTTAGGGCCCGACCGATATTGATTTTTGAGTGCCGATGCCGATTATTTTCAGAGAAAAATTACGATTACGATTTAATCGGCCGATTAAAAAAAAAAAAAAAAAACATAAAACGTAGTTTTTGATAGCTTAAATATACTTTAAACACTTTTCACGAATATGTGAATTGAATGCAGAACCTTCGAGTGTTTTAGAATACATTTACAGTCAAAAATGAGTGTAATGTAAAATGTAAAATAAATAACTAACTCCCAATGTGCTGCACTCGTGAGCAGTGACTAACACGTGCGTGCTGAGCAGTATGGTCTCACCGTTAGAGTCTACAGTATAACAAATTAACATGGCCTGGGACCTAAAGAAAAACAGGCACAACATGCTCAAACAACGCGTCTTATGTACATTGGTGAGGTGAGCGCGCAGCTGCCTGAGCGAGCGTGCTTTCATGTTGTATGGTAAAATTCAATCTCCTCTTTTTTACTCCAGCTAAAGTTGTTAGTTAGCAAGGCGAGTAGGAGCGCAATCTGCAGGATACTAATCGCAATAACATTTATAAAAAATCGGTTGTAATCGGCGTCTTTTTGGCCGATGGCGATTATTTTCAAAAAGGCTATAATCGGCCGATTAAATCGGCAGGCCGATAAATCGGTCGGGCCCTAGTTGAGGTTGGCTCAGTAAAACGACTGTTAGGTTATCATGATGCGTTCAAATTAGGGATGGGCACGAGTAGTCAATTCCAAACTCGACTGATCGAAGGAATTCCTCGAGGATCAATCGGGTACTCATTTATTCGAATCTATTTTTAGAATGCAACACATCTGCAGCAGGAATAGGCCTAATGATGAACGGCAATATTACCAACCAAACATGTAATGCTTATTCTCCATCAAAGCAGTCAGTTATCAGAGTATTCATGATTTATTTTTGCAAACGTTTTCCTTACAAAAATAAATATGCGTCTCACAATTTAAATCACGTCGAACCAAGGCCTGTAACGGTTTAAAAAAAACAAAAACGAAACAAGTAGCCTAACCATTGCAAATACATTTTAATCTGCAAATAAAACGGCAGCAAATGGACTATGGAAATACTCAGCGTTGTGATCTTCTCTACATGGCCGGGACTGCGTCTTGCGGCGGTGAAAATAGCCGACACACTTGGTTGCTGCGGGTCTGCTTTCCCGAACTCACCGTTGTGTGCCAGGAGTATATGTTGCCGTATAGTACTTACTCTGGTAGCTCGATTTCGCTTGGCATATTTTACATTTCACCTTATGATCTCCTATTTCTTTAAAGTATTTCAATTCTTCGCTGCGCTTTGCTTTAACTTTTTGAATTCTGGCGTGCCTGCACACGGCACGGCACGCGCCACACAGAAATTTGGTACATTTAATTTGCTTTGTGCCCACGGCATGCGTTAGTGCCGCACACACATTTGCTTCAGAAAACTTTGTGTGTAAATGCAAACTCGAGTTTGCCTGTCCACCAACCGAGTTCATTTGTAACGAGTACTCGAGTAATCGATTCCTCACCTTACATTCCCTAGTTCAAATGTAACAGTAAATTGAGTTTTTGGTGAGAAACATTAGTAATACTGCATTACTCATGTTTCTGTATTACTAATACAGTTGTATAGTGCTCTTATCATTTTAGTTTATATAACTCAAACTACTGATGTCAATATTGATTAGGAATTACATATTTAGGGGTCCAAGCCAACAGGTTGGATCCCTATTGTTTTTGTAAGGATTATTAGGGGTCCAAGCCAACAGGTTGGATCCCTATTGTTTTTGTAAGGATTATTAGGGGTCCAAGCCAACAGGTTGGAACCCTATTGTTTTTGTAGTGTTTATTAGGGGTCCAAGCCAACAGGTTGGATCCCTATTATTTTTGTAAGGATTTTTTTTTATTATTATTATTATTATTCTTCCCGCCATAGAAGTGGGACTACAGCCCAAACCGTAAACGGTGCACACACGCCAATTGCATGACTAGATCCAGGTCCGGCACCGCTACTCAGATAACCAAATCCAGACACGCCGGTCCCTAGGTGGCGCTATACCAAGGGAAAATGCGTTTGGGAGTATAACTCCCACACCGAACCTCCCAAAGTCAAAAACTTGTACCCACTTATTCACTGGAGTCTGCTGCATCTTTTGGCATAGGCCACGCCCATTTGCGTCTATAATTTTTTTGCGCAAAATCGCGAAAACCACTAAACTGCCTTTTCCCTACATCTCCCACATTTCTTTACCAATTCACACAAAACTTTGCACACGACATCTTAAGACGCACACGAAAATAAATACTTGAACACTTTTTTGATCCGACCTTCGACGACGAAACGGTAGCGTTTTGAATATATGTTTATTAGCTACGTTTTACGTCGAAACGCCAAAAAATTAAAAGATACCAAAATTACACATCGGAACAAGTCCAAATTTTTGACACATGTCGATGCTACCCCTAATGGCGTTCAGTAAAATAATCGGAATATTTCGCCATAAGGGGGCGCAATAAACGAGGAAATTGTATATCTTCTAATTGGCCAAAGGAATGTTCTTCAAACTATAAGGGAACCATCAAGGGCAACCCAGAGTCTATATAAAAAATATGGCCAAGAATTATTAATGTGGGCGGGAGTTATTTGGCAAAGGAAAATTGTCTTTGGAAAATTTAGCCACAAGGGGGCGCAAATAAACGACGAAATAATACATCTCCTAACTGGCCAATGGAATGTTCTGAAAACGCATTTTGGGCTATAACTCCCACACCGAAGCTCCCACAGTCAAAGCCTTTATATCCACAGATTCACTGGAGTCAGTTGCATCTTTTGGCATACGCTGTTTCTCAATTTTTGAACACATGCTTCGCGTTGTGCCGGCGAAATGCACACTTCTTGGACCCCTGCATAACTGCTTGCAGTTCTAGTTAGGGGTCCAAGCCAACAGGTTGGAACCCTATTGTTTTTGTAAGAATTTTTCTTATTAGGGGTCCAAGCCAACAGGTTGGATCCCTATTGTTTTTGTAAGGATTTTTCTTATTATTAGGGGTCCAAGCCAACAGGTTGGATCCCTATTGTTTTTGTAAGGATTTTTCTTTTTAGGGGTCCAAGCCAACAGGTTGGATCCCTATTGTTTTTGTAAGGATTATTATTCTTCCCGCGGTGAAAGTGGGACTACAGCCCAAACCGTAAATGGTGCACACGCGCCAATTACATGACTAGATCCAGAATCGGCACCGCTACTCAGATAACCAAATCCAGACATGCCGGCCACTAGGTGGCGCTATACCAAGGAATACGCGTTTGGGGCTATAACTCCCACACCGAACCTCCCAGAGTCCAAAAACTTGTACACACAGATGCACTGGAGTCTGCTGCAGCTTTTGGTCTAGGCCACGCCCATTTGCGTCCATGAATATTTTTCGCTAAATCGCAAAAACCGCAAAACTGTTTTTTCCCTACTCCTCCCACATTTCTTGACCAATCAACACCAAACTTTGCACACGACATCGTCAGACGCACACGCAAAGAAATATTAGACACTTTTTTGATCCGACCTTCGACGACAAAACGGTAGCGTTTTGAATATTGGTTTATTAGCTAAATTAGACGTGAAAAATAATAATAAAAAAAAATCTAAAATTAGACATCGGATCGAGTCCAAATTTTACACACATGTCGGTGCTAACCTTAACAGCGTTTGCTAAAGAAATCGGAAAATTACGCCCTAAGGGGGCGCAATAAACGAGGAAATTGTATATCTTCTAATTGGCCAAAGCAATGTTCTTCAAACTATGAGGAAACCACCAAGGGGCAAACCCGAGTCTATATAAGAAATATGGCCAAGAATTATTAATGTGGGCGGGAGTTATTTGGAAAAGGAAAATAGTCTTCGGAAAATTTCGCCACAAGGCGGCGCCAAAAAACTACGACATTGTATGTCTCCTAATTTGCCAATGGAATGTTCTGAAAACGCGTTTTGGGCTATAACTCCCACACCGAACCTCCCACAGTCAAAACCTTTATATCCACAGATTCACAGGAGTCAGCTGCATCTTTTGTCACACGCCGTGTTTTGAACACATGCTTCGCGTTGTGCCGGCGAAATACACACTTCTTGTTAGGGGTCCAAGCCAACAGATTGGATCCCTATTGTTTTTGTAGTGTTTATTAGGGGTCCAAGCCAACAGGTTGGATCCCTATTGTTTTTGTAAGGATTTTTAGGGGTCCAAGCCAACAGGTTGGATCCCTATTGTTTTTGTAAGGATTATTATTCTTCCCGCGGTGAAAGTGGGACTACAGCCCAAACCGTAAATGGTGCACACGCGCCAATTACATGACTAGATCCAGAATCGGCACCGCTACTCAGATAACCAAATCCAGACATGCCGGCCACTAGGTGGCGCTATACCAAGGAATACGCGTTTGGGGCTATAACTCCCACACCGAACCTCCCAGAGTCCAAAAACTTGTACACACAGATGCACTGGAGTCTGCTGCAGCTTTTGGTCTAGGCCACGCCCATTTGCGTCTATGAATATTTTTCGCTAAATCGCAAAAACCGCAAAACTGTTTTTTCCCTACTCCTCCCACATTTCTTGACCAATCAACACCAAACTTTGCACACGACATCGTCAGACGCACACGCAAAGAAATCTTAGACACTTTTTTGATCCGACCTTCGACGACAAAACGGTAGCGTTTTGAATATTGGTTTATTAGCTAAATTAGACGTGAAAAATAATAATAAAAAAAAATCTAAAATTAGACATCGGATCGAGTCCAAATTTTACACACATGTCGGTGCTAACCTTAACAGCGTTCGCTAAAGAAATCGGAAAATTACGCCCTAAGGGGGCGCAATAAACAAGGAAATTGTATATCTTCTAATTGGCCAAAGCAATGTTCTTCAAACTATGAGGAAACCACCAAGGGGCAAACCCGAGTCTATATAAGAAATATGGCCAAGAATTATTAATGTGGGCGGGAGTTATTTGGAAAAGGAAAATTGTCTTCGGAAAATTTCGCCACAAGGCGGCGCCAAAAAACTACGACATTGTATGTCTCCTAATTTGCCAATGGAATGTTCTGAAAACGCGTTTGGGGCTATAACTCCCACACCGAACCTCCCACAGTTAAAAACTTGTACGCACATATTCACTGGAGTCTGCTGCATCTTTTGGCATAGGCCACGCCCATTTGTGTCTATAATTTTTTTTCGCAAAATCACGAAAACCGCAAAACTGCCTTTTCCCTACTCCTCCCACATTTCTTGACCAATCGACACCAAACTTTGCACACGGCATCTTCAGACGCACACGCAAAGAAATAATAGACAGTTTTTTGATCCGACCTTCGACGACGAAACGGTAGCGTTTTGAATATTTGTCGCTTAGCTACGTTTTAAGTCGAAAATCTAAAATCCAGAAACAAAAGATATTAGACGTCGGATCGAGTCCAAATTGTACACACATGTTGGTGCTAACCTTAATGATGTTCGATAAAAATTACGGAAAATTTCGCCATTAGGGGGCGCAATAAACGAGGAAATTGTATATCTTCGACAAAATCTCGCCGCGAAAACGCTACACTGACTTCTCGCTACTCCTACCACAGTCAAATCCTTTGTATCCACAGGTTCAGGGTAGCGTTTTGAACACATGCTTCGCATTGTGCCGGCGAAATGCACATTTCTTGTCGCGTTGTGCCGGCGAAATGCACACTTCTTGGACCCCTGCATAACTGCTTGCAGTTCTAGTTATTATTATTAGGGGTCCAAGCCAACAGGTTGGAACCCTATTGTTTTTGTAAGGATTTTTCTTTTTATTATACTGCCTCCCCCTAGAAGTTGTACCACAGCCCAAACCGTAAATGGTGCCGACATGCCAATTGCATGACTAGATCCAGGTCCGGCACCGCTACTCAGATAACAAAATCCAGACACGCCGGTCACTAGGTGGCGCTATACCAAGGAATACGCGTTTGGGGCTATAACTCCCACACCGAAACTCCCACAGTCAAAAACTTGTACCCACATATCCACTGGAGTCTGCTGCATCTTTTGGCCTAGGCCACGCCCATTTGCGTCTATGAATATTTTTCGCTAAATCGCGAAAACCGCAAAACTGTATTTTCGCTACTCCTCGCACATTTCTTGACCGATCGACACGAAACTTTGCACACGGTATCTTCAGACGCACACGCAAAGAAATCATAGACAGTTTTTTGATCCGACCTTCGAAGACAAAACGGTAGAGTTTTGAATATTGGTATATTAGCTAAATTAGACGTGGAAAATAAAAAATCCCAAAAAATCCAAAAGTAGACATCGGATCGAGTCCAAATTGCACACACATGTCGGTGCTAACCTTAATGTCGTTCGATAAAAATTTCGGAAAAATTCGCCATTAGGGGGCGCAATAAACGAGGAAATTGTATATCTTCTACAAAATTTCGCCGCGAAAACGCTACACTGACTTCTCGCTACTCCTACCACAGTCAAATCCTTTGTATCCACAGGTTCAGGGTAGCGTTTTGAACACATGCTTCGCGTTGTGCCGGCGAAATGCACATTTCTTGTCGCGTTGTGCCGGCGAAATGCACACTTCTTGTTTTTATTACTCCCAGCTAGAAGTGGTACCACAGCCCAAACCGTAAATGGTGCACACACGCCAATTACATGACTAGATCCAGGTACGTGAAGACTATGCAGACGACAAAATCCAGACCTGCCGGCCACTAGGTGGCGCTATACCTAGGAAAACTTGTTTGGGGCTATAACTCCCACACCGAACCTCCCACAGTCAAAAACGATATACCCACAGATGCACTGGAGTCTGCTGCATCTTTTGGCCCAGGCCACGCCCATTTGCGTCAATGAATATTTTTCGCTAAATCGCGAAAACCGCAAAACTGTTTTTTCGCTACTCCTCGCACATTTCTTGACCGATCGACACCAAACTTTGCACACGGCATCTTCAGACGGACTCGCAAAGAAATCATACAGTTTTTTGATCCGATCTTTGACGACGAAACGGTAGAGTTTTGAATATTGGTTTATTAGCTAAATTACACGTGGAAAAATCAAAAATCCAAAAAAAACTAAAAGTAGACATCGGATCGAGTCCAAATTCTACACACATGTCGGTGCTAACCTTAATGTCGTTCGATAAAAAATTCGGAAAATGTCACCATTAGGGGGCGCAATAAACGAGGAAATTGTATATCTTCTACAAAATTTCGCCGCGAAAACGCTACACTGACTTCTCGCTACTCCTACCACAGTCAAATCCTTTGTATCCACAGGTTCAGGGTAGCGTTTTGAACACATGCTTCGCGTTGTGCCGGCGAAATGCACACTTCTTGGACCCCTGCATAACTGCTTGCAGTTCTAGTTATTATTTGGCTCCCCCTAGAAGTGGTACCACAGCCCAAACCGTAAATGGTGCGGACACGCCAATTGCATGACTAGATCCAGGTCCGTCACCGCTACTCAGATAACCAAATCCAGACACGCCGGTCACTAGGTGGCGCTATACCAGGGAAAACGCGTTTGGGGCTATAACTCCCACACCGAACCTCCCACAGTCAAAAACTTGTACCCACATATTCACTGGAGTCTGCTGCATCTTTTGGCCTAGGCCACGCCCATTTGCGTCTATAATTTTTTTTCGCAAAATCGCGAAAAACGCAAAACTGTTTTTTCGCTACTCCTCCCACATTTCTTGACCAATCGACACAAAACTTTGCACACGGTATCTTCGGACGCACACGCAAAGAAATCCTAGACAGTTTTTTGATCCGACCTTCGACGACGAAACGGTAGAGTTTTGAATATTTGTTTATTAGCTAAATTAGACGTGGAAAATCAAAAATCCAAAAAAAATCCAAAATTAGACATCGGATCGAGTCCAAACTTTACACAAATGTTGGTGCTAACCATAATGACGTTAGATAAAAAATTTGGAAAATGTCGCCATTAGGGGGCGCAATAAACGACGAAATTGTATATCTTCTAATTGGCCAAAGGAATGTTCTTCAAACTATGAGGGAACCATCAAGGGGCAAACCCGAGTCTATATAAAAATTATGGCCAAGAATTATTAATGTGGGCGGGAGTTATTTGGAAAAGGAAAATTGTCTTTGGAAAATTTCGCCACAAGAGGGCGCAAAAAAACGACGAAATAACACATCTCCTAATTGGCCAATGGTATGTTCTGAAAACGCGTTTTGGGCTATAACTCCCACACCGAACCTCCCACAGTCAAAACCTTTATATCCACAGATTCACTGGAGTCAGCTGCATCTTTTGTCACACGCCGTGCCCATTTGTTTTGAACACATGCTTCGCGTTGTGCCGGCGAAATGCACACTTCTTGGACCCCTGCATAACTGCTTGCAGTTCTAGTTCTTATTATTATTATTAGGGGTCCAAGCCAACAGGTTGGATCCCTATTGTTTTTGTAAGGATTATTATTATTATTCCCAGGTAGAAGTGGTACCACAGCCCAAACCGTAAATGTTGCACATACGCCAATTGCATGACTAGTTCCAGATCCGTGAGGACTACGTAGACGACAAAATCCAGACATGCCGGCCACTAGGTGGCGCTATAACAAGAAAATCACGTTTGGGGCTATAACTCCCACACCGAACCTCCCAGAGTCCAAAAACTTGTACACACAGATGCACTGGAGTCTGCTGCATCTTTTGGCCTAGGCCACGCCCATTTGCGTCGATGAATATTTTTCGCAAAATCGCGAAAACCGCAAAACTGTTTTTTCCCTACTCCTCCCACATTTCTCGCCCAATCAACACCAAACTTTGCACACGACATCTTCAGACACACACGAAAAGGAATCGTATACAGTTTTTTGATCCGACCTTCGACGACGAAACGGTAGCGTTTTGAATATTGGTTTATGAGCTAAATTAGACGTGGAAAATCAAAAATCCAAAGAAATCCAAAATTAGACATCGGAACGAGTCCAAATTGTACACACATGTTGTAGATAACCTTAATGTCGTACGATAAAAAATTCGGAAAATTTCGCCATTAGGGGGCGCAATAAACAAGGAAATTGTATTTCTTCTAAAAAATCTCGCCACGAAAACGCTACACTGACTTCTCGCTACTCCTACCACAGTCAAATCCTTTGTATCCACAGGTTCAGGGTAGCGTTTTCAACACATGCTTCGCGTTGTGCCGGCGAAATGCACATTTCTTGTCGCGTTGTGCCGGCGAAATGCACACTTCTTGGACCCCTGCATAACTGCTTGCAGTTCTAGTTCCTATTATTATTATTTCCCCCTAGAAGTGGTACCACAGCCCAAACCGTAAATGATGCCGACACGCCAATTGCATGACTAGATCCAGGTCCGTGAGTTCTAGGCAGACGACAAAATCCAGACATGCCGGCCACTAGGTGGCGCTATACCAAGGAATACGCGTTTGGGGCTATAACTCCCACACCGAACCTCCCAGAGTCCAATAACTTGTACACACAGATGCACTGGAGTCTGCTGCATCTTTTGGCCTAGGCCACGCCCATTTGCGTCTATGAATATTTTTCGCTAAATCGCGAAAACCGCAAAACTGTATTTTCGCTACTCCTCCCACATTTCTTGACCAATCAACACCAAACTTTGCACACGGCATCTTCAGACGCACACGCAAAGAAATCTTAGACAGTTTTTTGATCCGACCTTTGACGACGAAACGGTAGCATTTTGGATATTTGTTTATTAGCTAAATTAGACGTGAAAAATCCAAAATCCAAAAAAATCAAGAATTAGACGTCGGATCGAGTCCAAACTTTACACACATGTTGGGGCTATCCTTAATGTCGTTCGATAAAAAATTCGGAAGATTACGCCATTAGGGGGCGCAAGAAACGAGGAAATTGTATATCTTCTAATTGGCCAAAGGAATGTTCTTCAAACTATAAGGGAACCATCAAGGGGCAAACCCGAGTCTATATAAAAAATATGGCCAAGAATTTTTAATGTGGGCGGGAGTTATTTGGCAAAGGAAAATTGTCTTTGGAAAATTTCGCCACAAGGGGGTGCAAAAAAACGACAAAATAATATATCTCCTAACTGGCCAATGGAATGTTCTGGAAACGCGTTTTGGGCTACAACTCCCACAACGAACATCCCACAGTCAAAACCTTTACATCCACAGATTCACTGGAGTCAGTTGTATCTTTTGGCATAGGCCAAGCCCATTTGTTTTGAACACATGCTTCGCGTTGTGCCGGCGAAATGCACACTTCTTGGACCCCTGCATAACTGCTTGCAGTTCTAGTTAGGGGTCCAAGCCAACAGGTTGGATCCCTATTGTTTTTGTAAGGATTTTTCCTATTATTATTATTTCCCCCTAGAAGTGGTACCACAGCCCAAACCGTAAATGGTGCCGACACGCCAATTGCATGACTAGATCCAGGTCCGTGAGTTCTAGGCAGACGACAAAATCCAGACATGCCGGCCACTAGGTGGCGCTATACCAAGGAATACGCGTTTGGGGCTATAACTCCCACACCGAACCTCCCAGAGTCCAATAACTTGTACACACAGATGCACTGGAGTCTGCTGCATCTTTTGGCCTAGGCCACGCCCATTTGCGTCTATGAATATTTTTCGCTAAATCGCGAAAACCGCAAAACTGTATTTTCGCTACTCCTCCCACATTTCTTGACCAATCAACACCAAACTTTGCACACGGCATCTTCAGACGCACACGCAAAGAAATCTTAGACAGTTTTTTGATCCGACCTTTGACGACGAAACGGTAGCATTTTGAATATTTGTTTATTAGCTAAATTAGACGTGAAAAATCCAAAATCCAAAAAAATCAAGAATTAGACGTCGGATCGAGTCCAAACTTTACACACATGTTGGGGCTATCCTTAATGTCGTTCGATAAAAAATTCGGAAGATTACGCCATTAGGGGGCGCAAGAAACGAGGAAATTGTATATCTTCTAATTGGCCAAAGGAATGTTCTTCAAACTATAAGGGAACCATCAAGGGGCAAACCCGAGTCTATATAAAAAATATGGCCAAGAATTTTTAATGTGGGCGGGAGTTATTTGGCAAAGGAAAATTGTCTTTGGAAAATTTCGCCACAAGGGGGTGCAAAAAAACGACAAAATAATATATCTCCTAACTGGCCAATGGAATGTTCTGGAAACGCGTTTTGGGCTACAACTCCCACAACGAACATCCCACAGTCAAAACCTTTACATCCACAGATTCACTGGAGTCAGTTGCATCTTTTGGCATAGGCCAAGCCCATTTGTTTTGAACACATGCTTCGCGTTGTGCCGGCGAAATGCACACTTCTTGGACCCCTGCATAATTTTTATACTTCCCGCCCTAAAAGTGGGCCCACAGCCCAAACCGTAAATGGTGCGGACATGCCAATAGCATGACTAGATCCAGGTCCGGCACCGCTACTCAGATAACAAAATCCAGACACGCCGGTCACTAGGTGGCGCTATACCAAGGAATACGCGTTTGGGGCTATAACTCCCACACCGAACCTCCCACAGTTAAAAACTTGTACGCACATATTCACTGGAGTCTGCTGCATCTTTTGGCATAGGCCACGCCCATTTGCGTCCATAATTTTTTTTCGCAAAATCGCGAAAAACGCAAAACTGCCTTTTCCCTACTCCTCCCACATTTCTTGACCAATCAACACCAAACTTTGCACACGGCATCTTCAGACGCACACGCAAAGAAATAATAGACAGTTTTTTGATCCGACCTTCGACGACGAAACGGTAGCGTTTTGAATATTTGTCGCTTAGCTACGTTTTAAGTCGAAAATCTAAAATCCAGAAACAAAAGATATTAGACGTCGGATCGAGTCCAAATCTTAGACACATGTTAGCGCTACCCTTTATGGCGTTCGATAAAAAATTCGGAATATTTCGCCATTAGGGGGCGCAATAAACGAGGAAATTGTATATCTTCTAATTGGCCTGAGGAATGTTCTTCAAACTCAAGGGAAACCATCAAGGGGCAATCCCGAGTCTATATAGAAAATATGGCCAAGAATTATTAATGTGGGCGGGAGTTATTTGGAAAAGGAAAATTGTCTTCGGAAATTTCGCCACAAGGCGGCGCCAAAAAACTAAGACATTGTATGTCTCCTAATTTGCCAATGGAATGTTCTGAAAACGCGTTTTGGGCTATAACTCCCACACCGAACCTCCCACAGTCAAAACCTTTATATCCACAGATTCACTGGAGTCAGCTGCATCTTTTGGCACACGCCGTGCCCATTTGTTTTGAACACATGCTTCGCGTTGTGCCGGCGAAATGCACACTTCTTGGACCCCTGCATAACTGCTTGCAGTTCTAGTTAGGGGTCCAAGCCAACAGGTTGGATCCCTATTGTTTTTGTAAGGATTTTTAGGGGTCCAAGCCAACAGGTTGGATCCCTATTGTTTTTGTAAGGATTTTTCCTATTATACTTACCTCCCTAAAAGTGTGCCCACAGCCCAAACCGTAAATGGTGCAGACACGCCAATTGCATGACTAGATCCAGATCTCTTCGGACTACGCAGACGACAAAATCCGGACACTCCGGTCACTAGGTGGCGCTATACCAAGGAATACGCGTTTGGGGCTATAACTCCCACACCGAACCTCCCAGAGTCCAAAACTTGTACACACAGATGCACTGGAGTCTGCTGCATCTTTTGGCCTAGGCCACGCCCATTTGCGTCTATGAATATTTTTCGCTAAATCGCGAAAACCGCAAAACAGTCTTTTCCCTACTCCTCCCACATTTCTTGACCAATCAACACCAAACTTTGCACACGACATCGTCAGACGCACACAAAAAATAAAATTCGAACACTTTTTTGATCCGACCTTCGACGACGAAACGGTAGCGTTTGGAATATTGGTATATTAGCTAAATTAGACGTGGAAAATCAAAGATCCAAAAAAATCCAAAAGTAGACATCGGATCAAGTCCAAATTTTACACACATGTTGGTGCTAACCTTATTGTTGTTCGATAAAAAATTCGGAAAATTTCGCCATTAGGGGGCGCAATAAACGAGGAAATTGTATATCTTCTACAAAATTTCGCCGCGAAAACGCTACACTGACTTCTCGCTACTCCTACCACAGTCAAATCCTTTGTATCCACAGGTTCAGGGTAGCGTTTTAAACACATGCTTCGCGTTGTGCCGGCGAAATGCACATTTCTTGTCGCGTTGTGCCGGCGAAATGCACACTTCTTGGACCCCTGCATAACTGCTTGCAGTTCTAGTTCTTATACTTCCTTCCGTAGAAGTGGTACCACAGCCCAAACCGTTAATGGTGCACACAAGCCAATTACATGACTAGATCCAGGTCCGTGAGGTGACGGCAGACGACAAAATCCAGACATGCCGGCCACTAGGTGGCGCTATAACAAGAAAATCACGTTTGGGGCTATAACTCCCACACCAAACCTCCCACAGTCCAAAACGTTATACCTACAGATGCACTGGAGTCTGCCGCATCTTTTGGCCTAGGCCACGCCCATTTGCGTCTATGAATATTTTTCGCTAAATCGCGAAAACCGCAAAACAGTTTTTTCGCTACTCCTCCCACATTTCTTGACCAATTGACACACAACTTTGCACACGACATCTTCAGACGCACACGCAAAGGAATCGTCGAACAGTTTTTTGATCCGACCTTCGACGACGAAACGGTAGAGTTTTGAATATTTGTTTATTAGCTAAATTAGACGTGAAAAATCAAAAATCCAAAGAAATCCAGAATTATATATCGGATCGAGTCCAAATTTTACAGACATGTCGGTGCTAACCTTAATGACGTTCGAAAAAAAAATCGGAAAATTTCGCGATTAGGGGGCGCAATAAACGAGGAAATTGTATATCTTCTACAAAATTTCGCTGTGAAAACGCAACACTGACTTCTCGCTACTCCTACCACAGTCAAATCCTTTGTATCCACAGGTTCAGGGTAGCGTTCAGGGTAGCGTTTTGAACACATGCTTCGCGTTGTGCCGGCGAAACGCACATTTCTTGTCGCGTTGTGCCGGCGAAATGCACACTTCTTGGACCCCTGCATAACTGCTTGCAGTTCTAGTTATTCTTCCCGCCTTGAAAGTGGGACTACAGCCCAAACCGTAAATGGTGCACACGCGCCAATTACATGACTAGAACCAGGTCCGGCACCGCTACTCAGATAACCAAATCCAGACATGCCGGCCACTAGGTGGCGCTATACCAAGGAATACGCGTTTGGGGCTATAACTCCCACACCGAACCTCCCACAGTCAAAAACTTGTACACACAGATGCACTGGAGTCTGCTGCATCTTTTGGCCTAGGCCACGCCCATTTGCGTCTATGAATATTTTTCGCTAAATCGCGAAAACCGCAAAACTGTTTTTTCGCTACTCCTCGCACATTTCTTGACCGATCGACACGAAACTTTGCACACGGTATCTTCAGACGCACACGCAAAGAAATCATAGACAGTTTTTTGATCCGACCTTCGAAGACAAAACGGTAGAGTTTTGAATATTGGTTTATTAGCTAAATTACACGTGGAAAATCAAAAATCCAAAAAAAACTAAAAGTAGACATCGGATCGAGTCCAAATTCTACACACATGTCGGTGCTAACCTTAATGTCGTTCGATAAAAAATTCGGAAAATTTCACCATTAGGGGGCGCAATAAACGAGGAAATTGTATATCTTCTACAAAATTTCGCCGCGAAAACGCTACACTGACTTCTCGCTACTCCTACCACAGTCAAATCCTTTGTATCCACAGGTTCAGGGTAGCGTTTTGAACACATGCTTCGCGTTGTGCCGGCGAAATGCACATTTCTTGTTGCGTTGTGCCGGCGAAATGCACACTTCTTGGACCCCTGCATAACTGCTTGCAGTTCTAGTTAGGGGTCCAAGCCAACAGGTTGGATCCCTATTGTTTTTGTAAGGATTATTAGGGGTCCAAGCCAACAGGTTGGATCCCTATTGTTTTTGTAAGGATTTTTAGGGGTCCAAGCCAACAGGTTGGATCCCTATTGTTTTTGTAAGGATTATTATTCTTACCCCCCTGAAAGTGGTACTACAGCCCAAACCGTAAATGGTGCCGACACGCGAATTGCATGACTAGATCCAGATCTGTTCGGACTCAGCAGACGACAAAATCCAGACACGCCGGTCACTAGGTGGCGCTATACCCAGGAATACGCGTTTGGGGCTATAACTCCCACACCGAACCTCCCACAGTCAAAAACTTGTACGCACATATTCACTGGAGTCTGCTGCATCTTTTGGATAGGCCACGCCCATTTGCGTCTATAATTTTTTTTCGCAAAATCGCGAAAACCGCAAAACTGTTTTTTCGCTACTCCTCCCACATTTCTTGACCAATCAACACCAAACTTTGCACACAACATCTTCAGACGCACACGCAAAGAAATCATAGACACTTTTTTGATCCGACCTTCGACGACGAAACGGTAGCGTTTTGAATATTGGTTTATTAGCTAAATTAGACGTGAAAAATCCAAAATCCAAAAAAATCCAAAACTACACATCGGATCGAGTCCAAATGTTACACAGATGTTGGTGCTAACCATGAAGACGTTCGATAAAAATTTTGGAAAATTACGCCTTTAGGGGGCGCAATAAAAGAGGAAATTGTATATCTTCTAATTGGCCAAAGGAATGTTCTTCAAACTATGAGGAAACCATCAAGGGGCAAACCCGAGTCTATATAAAAAATATGGCCAAGAATTATTAATGTGGGCGGGAGTTATTTGGAAAAGGAAAATTGTCTTCGGAAAATTTCGCCACAAGGCGGCGCCAAAAAACTACGACATTGTGTGTCTCCTAATTTGCCAATGGAATGTTCTGAAAACGCGTTTTGGGCTATAACTCCCACACCGAACCTCCCACAGTCAAAACCTTTATATCCACAGATTCACTGGAGTCAGCTTTATCTTTTGGCACACGCCGTGCCCATTTGTTTTGAACACATGCTTCGCGTTGTGCCGGCGAAATGCACATTTCTTGTTTTTATTATTCCCAGCTAGAAGTGGTACCACAGCCCAAACCGTAAATGGTGCACACACGCCAATTACATGACTAGATCCAGGTACGTGAAGACTATGCAGACGACAAAATCCAGACCTGCCGGCCACTAGGTGGCGCTATACCTAGGAAAACTTGTTTGGGGCTATAACTCCCACACCGAACCTCCCACAGTCAAAAACGATATACCCACAGATGCACTGGAGTCGGCTGCATCTTTTGGCCCAGGCCACGCCCATTTGCGTCTATGAATATTTTTCGCTAAATCGCGAAAACCGCAAAACTGTTTTTTCGCTACTCCTCCCACATTTCTTGACCAAATCATCAACAGTTTTTTGATCCGACCTTCGACGACGAAACGGTAGAGTTTTTAATATTTGTTTATTAGCTAAATTAGACGTGGAAAATTAAAAATCCAAGAAAATCCAAAATTAGACATCGGATCGAGTCCAATATCTCCTAATTGGCCAATGGAATGTTCTCAAAACGCGTTTTGGGCTATAACTCCCACACCGAAGCTCCCACAGTCAAAACCTTTATATCTACAGATTCACTGGAGTCAGCTGCATCTTTTCGCATACGCCGTTTCTCAATTTTTGAACACATGCTTCGCGTTGTGCCGGCGAAATGCACACTTCTTGGACCCCTGCATAACTGCTTGCAGTTCAAGTTTTTATACTTCCTACCAAGAAAGTGGTACCACAGCCCAAACCGTAAATGGTGCCGACACACGAATTGCATGACTAGATCCAGGTACGTGAAGACTATGCAGACGACAAAATCCAGACCTGCCGGTCACTAGGTGGCGCTATACCAAGAAATACGCGTTTGGGGCTATAACTCCCACACCGAACCTCCCACATTCAAAAACTTGTACCCACATATTCACTGGAGTCTGCTGCATCTTTTGGCATAGGCCACGCCCATTTGCGTCAATAATTTTTTTTCGCAAAATCGCGAAAACCGCAAAACTGTTTTATCCCTACTCCTCCCGCATTTCTTAACCAATTGACACAAAACTTTGCGCACGGCATCTTCAGACGCACACGCAGAGAAATCAAGGGACACTTTTTTGATCCGACCTTCGACGACGAAACGGTAGCATTTTCAATATTGGTTTATTAGCTACGTTTTACGTCGAAAATCATAAATCCAAAAAATACAAAAATTAGAGATCGGATCAAGTCCAAATTTTAGACACATGTCGGTGTTACCCTTAATGGCGTTCAATAAAGAATTCAGAATATTTCGCAATTAGGGGGCGCAATAAACGAGGAAATTGTATATCTTCTAATTGGCCAAAAGAATGTTCTTCAAACTATAACGGAACCATCAAGGGGCAAACCCGAGTCTATATAAAAAATATGGCCAAGAATTATTAATGTGGGCGGGAGTTATTTGGCAAAGGAAAATTGTCTTTGGAAAATTTCGCCACAAGGGGGCGCAAATAAACGACGAAATAATATATCTCCTAACTGGCCAATGGAATGTTCTGAAAACACGTTTTGGGCTTTAACTCCCACAACGAACCTCCCACAGTCAAAACCTTTATATCCACAGATTCACTGGAGTCAGTTGCATCTTTTGGCATAGGCCAAGCCGATTTGTTTTGAACACATGCTTCGCGTTGTGCCGGCGAAATGCACATTTCTTGGACCCCTGCATAACTGCTTGCAGTTCTAGTTAGGGGTCCAAGCCAACAGGTTGGATCCCTATTGTTTTTGTAAGAATTTTTATTAGGGGTCCAAGCCAACAGGTTGGATCCCTATTGTTTTTGTAAGGATTGTTTTTATACTACCTCCCCCTGAAAGTGGAACCACAGCCCAAACCGTAAATGGTGCACACGCGCCAATTGCATGACTAGATCCAGAATCGGCACCGCTACTCAGACGACAAAATCCAGACACGCCGGTCCCTAGGTGGCGCTATACCAAGGAATACGCGTTTGGGGCTATAACTCCCACACCGAACCTCCCAGAGTCCTAAGACTTGTACACACAGATGCACTGGAGTCTTCTGCATCTTTTGGCCTAGGCCACGCCCATTTGCGTCTATGAATATTTTTCGCTAAATCGCGAAAAACGCAAAACTGTTTTTTCCCTACTCCTCCCACATTTCTTGACCAATCAACACCAAACTTTGCACACGACATCGTCAGACGCACACAAAAAATAAAATTCGAACACTTTTTTGATCCGACCTTCGACGACGAAACGGTAGCGTTTGGAATATTGGTATATTAGCTAAATTAGACGTGGAAAATCCAAAATCCCAAAAAATAAAAATCTGACATCGGATCGAGTCCAAATTGTACACACATGTTGGTGCTAACCTTAATGTCGTTCGATAAAAAAATCGGAAAATTTCGCCATTAGGGGGTGCAATAAACGAGAAAATCTTATATCTTCTACAAAATTTTGCCGCGAAAACGCTACACTGACTTCTCGCTACTCCTACCACAGTCAAATCCTTTGTATCCACAGGTTCAGGGTAGCGTTTTCAACACATGCTTCGCGTTGTGCCGGCGAAATGCACATTTCTTGTCGCGTTGTGCCGGCGAAATGCACACTTCTTGGACCCCTGCATAACTGCTTGCAGTTCTAGTTATTATTATTATTCCCCCGTAAAAGTGGGAATACAGCCCAAACCGTAAATGTTGCACACACGCCGATTGCATGACTAGATCCAGGTCCGTGAGGACTACGCAGACGACAAAATCCAGACACGCCGGCCACCAGGTGGCGCTATACCTAGGAAAGATGCGTTTGGGGCTATAACTCCCACACCGAACCTTCCACAGTCAAAAACTTGTACCCACATATCCACTGGAGTCTGCTGCATCTTTTGGCATAGGCCACGCCCATTTGCGTCTATAATTTTTTTTCGCAAAATCGCGAAAACCGCAAAACTGCCTTTTCCCTACTCCTCCCACATTTCTTGACCAATTGACACAAAACTTTGCACACGACATCTTCAGACGCACACGAACAGAAATCATGTAAAACTTTTTGATCCGACCTTCGACGACGAAACGATAGCATTTTGAATATTTGTTTATTAGCTACGTTTTAAGTCGAAAATCAAAAATCCAGAGAAAAAAAAAAATTAGACATCGGATCGAGTCCAAATTTTACACACATGTTGGTGCTAGCCTTAACGCCGTTCGCTAAAAAATTCGGAAAATTAGGCCCTAAGGGGGCGCAATAAACGAGGAAATTGTATATCTTTTAATTGGCCAAAGGAATGTTCTTCAAACTATAAGGGAACCATCAAGGGGCAAACCCGAGTCTATATGAAAAATATGGCCAAGAATTATTAATGTGGGTGGGAGTTATTTGGCAAAGGAAAATTGTCTTTGGAAAAGTTCGCCACAAGGGGGCGCAAATAAACGACGAAATAATATATCTCCTAACTGGCCAATGGAATGTTCTGAAAACGCGTTTTGGGCTATAACTCCCACACAGAACCTCCCACAGTCAAAACCTTTATATCCACAGATTCACTGGGGTCAGCTGCAACTTTTGGCACACGCCGTGCCCATTTGTTTTGCACACATGCTTCGCGTTGTGCCGGCGAAATGCACACTTCTTGGACCCCTGAATAACTGCTTGCAGTTCTAGTTATACTTCCCGCGGTGAAAGTGGTACTACAGCCCAAACCGTAAATGGTGCACACGCGCCAATTACATGACTAGATCCAGGTCCGGCACCGCTACTCAGATAACCAAATCCATACACGCCGGTCCCTAGGTGGCGCTATACCAAGGAATACGCGTTTGGGGCTATAACTCCCACACCGAACCTCCCAGAGTCCTAAAACTTGTACAGACAGATGCACTGGAGTCTTCTGCATCTTTTGGCCTAGGCCACGCCCATTTGCGTCTATGAATATTTTTCGCTAAATCGCGAATACCGCAAAACTGTATTTTCGCTACTCCTCCCACATTTCTTGACCAATCAACACCAAACTTTGCCCACGGCATCGTCAGACGCACACGCAAAGAAATCATAGACAGTTTTTTGATCCGACCTTCGACGACCAAACGGTAGAGTTTTGAATATTTGTTTATTAGCTAAATTAGACGTGGAAAATTAAAAATCCAAAAAAAATCCAAAATTAGACATTGGATCGAGTCCAAATTCTACACACATGTCGGTGCTAACCTTAATGATGTTCGATAAAAATGACGGAAAATTTCGCCATTAGGGGGCGCAATAAACGAGGAAATTGTATATCTTCTACAAAATTTCGCCGCGAAAACGCTACACTGACTTCTCGCTACTCCTACCACAGTCAAATCCTTTGTATCCACAGGTTCAGGGTAGCGTTTTGAACACATGCTTCGCGTTGTGCCGGCGAAATGCACATTTCTTGTCGCGTTGTGCCGGCGAAATGCACACTTCTTGGACCCCTGCATAACTGCTTGCAGTTCTAGTTATTATTCCAGCACCTAGAAGTGGTACCACACCCCAAACCGTAAATGGTGCCGACACGCCAATTGCATGACTAGATCCAGGTCCGTGAGGTGACGGCAGACGACAAAATCCAGACACGCCGGCCACTAGGTGGCGCTATACCAAGGGAAAACGCGTTTGGGGCTATAACTCCCACACCGAACCTTCCACAGTCAAAAACTTGCACACACATATTCACTGGAGTCTGCTGCATCTTTTGGCCTAGGCCACGCCCATTTGCGTCTATGAATATTTTTCGCTAAATCGCGAAAACCGCAAAACTGTTTTTTCCCTACTCCTCCCACATTTCTTGACCGATCGACACCAAACTTTGCACACGACATCGTCAGACGCACACAAAAAATAAAATTCGAACACTTTTTTGATCCGATCTTCGACGACGAAACGGTAGCGTTTGGAATATTGGTATATTAGCTAAATTAGACGTGGAAAATCCAAAATCCAAAAAAATAAAAAATCAGACATCGGATCGAGTCCAAATTGTACACACATGTTGGTGCTAACCTTAATGTCGTTCGATAAAAAATTCGGAAAATTACGCCATTAGGGGGCGCAATAAACGAGGAAATTGTATATCTTCTACAAAATTTCGCCGCGAAAACGCTACACTGACTTCTCGCTACTCCTACCACAGTCAAATCCTTTGTATCCACAGGTTCAGGGTAGCGTTTTGAACACATGCTTCGCGTTGTGCCGGCGAAATGCACACTTCTTGGACCCCTGCATAACTGCTTGCAGTTCTAGTTATTCTACCTCCCCCTGAAAGTGGAACCACAGCCCAAACCGTAAATGGTGCACACGCGCCAATTGCATGACTAGATCCAGAATCGGCACCGCTACTCAGATAACAAAATCCAGACACGCTGGTCTCTAGGTGGCGCTATACCAAGGAATACGCGTTTGGGGCTATAACTCCCACACCGAACCTCCCACAGTCCAAAAACTTGTACAGACAGATGCACTGGAGTCTGCTGCATCTTTTGGCATAGGCCACGCCCATTTGCGTCTATGAATATTTTTCGCTAAATCGCGAAAACCGCAAAACTGTCTTTTCGCTACTCCTCCCACATTTCTTGACCAATCAACACCAAACTTTGCACACAACATCGTCAGACGCACACGCAAAGAAATCCTCGGACACTTTTTTGATCCGACCTTCGACGACGAAACGGTAGCGTTTTGAATATTGGTATATTAGCTAAATTAGACGTGGAAAATCCAAAATCCAAAAAAATCCAAAAGTAGACATCGGATCGAGTCCAAATTTTACACAGATGTCGGTGCTAACCTAATGACGTTCGATAAAAAATTCGGAAAAATTCGCCATTAGGGGGCGCAATAAACGAGGAAATTGTGTATCTTCTACAAAATTTCGCCGCGAAAACGCTACACTGACTTCTCGCTACTCCTACCACAGTCAAATCCTTTGTATCCACAGGTTCAGGGTAGCGTTTTGAACACATGCTTCACGTTGTGCCGGCGAAATGCACATTTCTTGTCGCGTTGTGCCGGCGAAATGCACACTTCTTGGACCCCTGCATAACTGCTTGCAGTTCTAGTTATTTTTATAATGCAATTATTTATTTTCAAAAAAAATTCCTCATCACTAAAAACGCTTCATATTTCCACCAATTAATAACAAAGTATCGACAGTGGTATCAATAAAGACTCGGATCGTTAAGGAGTATCGAAAATCGTATTGTTAAATAAATATTAATGATCCCCATCCCTACTCATGGTAGGATCATATCGTGGTCTAAACCAATAAGAGAAAGAGCTTGGTCGGTTCTTAGCCTCTGAATGGCTCTGGTCCTGTTCACTGCTTGTGCTTTATTTTTTTAAATTGCGAACAACTTGAGCGCCAGAGTAACTGAAACGGATATAGAAAATAAACGCGACAAAAGAGGGGGAAAATTAAGCGAGGTAAAAGCATAGAATGTTTTTTCATTCAAAAAAACTAAGCCTACTGTTCCAACCTGCCCTACTACTGAAAGTAGTTATTCAGAGTCTGAATTACAAACAAAAGCCCTTTTATTTGGAAATGTTTTATTTTGCTTAGTTTCTTTGTTTGAAGTGTTCCATTTTAGCTCATTGAAAAACTTGAAACACTTCATTATTTTTTTTATATACAATTGTTAGGGGTGTGACGATACACTCAGCTCACGAGACGAGACGAGACACGATATTCGGTTCACGAGAACGAGACAAGACGAGATTTTAAGAAAACGACAATGACAAAATATATGACTGGACCAACAGACTTTTATTTAACCGAGTTGCACATGCATTTTAAAATGTTTTATTATAACTCTTAACATTCATGAAATTGAAACTAAAACTAAAATGTATAAGTAAAATAAATTAAATTAAATAATTCTCTTTTTTTTCAAGTGCAAACAATATTATGTGCAAAACCAAATCAAAGTTCTACTCCATCAATGCAGAGTGCAAATAGTGCAAACACAGTCCGACCAAGTATGTCACTGACAACTTGGTATTGTCCGTGTCTTATCAGTCACTCTACTGCCATTCATCATTTCCGCCAGGTACCCAAAATGCTGCCAAACAAACCATTTAAAAGTGGCGCGGGCATCTTCCACGGTAATAGTCATTCTGGGGAAGCTGCCTATGGCTGCTTCCCCTGCTTCCCCTCCTTCTCCTCCTCCTTCTCCTTTGTTAGGTTCTGGCAGGCTTGACGTAGCAAAGGCGCATTACTGCCCCTACAGGCCACAAATAGAAGTTTGGATAGCTCACAAATCTCACGAGACCGATTTTTAACACGAGGGGTAATATCGTCGAGTTTAATCTCGTCACACCCCTAACAATTGTGCTTCAAATAAAGACAAGCATTTCTCTACACCTCATGCTGTGTTCCAGGGACACTTTTAGCCCGTAAGTTACGAGCTGGAACTGGGAGTGAATCGGTCTGGTACGAGTACACGGGTAGTGAGTAGCAGGTTTGTTTGCCGTTCCAGGGCATTTTCACGAGTACAAGGTTGTGAAAACACGGGTTACGGGTTGCCTGGAACGCACCATTATTCACATTATATGAAAGTTATGGCGTTAAAAGCGACACAATAAAAAATTTGGTGCACCCAAATTTTGTGCTGGTGCACCTAAAAAAAAAAGTTAGGCGCACCAGTGCAACCAACGCATAAAGTTAGTCTGGAGCCCTGATTGATATCGCTCAGGTCCAACTCGCAACATAAAAATAAATCCACGTAAGTTTTAGTGGTTTTAGGAGATAGGCCTGCACGTAAATTACAAATTGAAAAACTCATAGGCCTAGTTGGAAATGTAATACCTGGTCAGATGACGTTTATTACATTTTTAATGGCTTAATTTGGGCTCATTTCATTTACTACCTTCTAATACCTTTAACAACCCAGCGGAAACCCCGTTACATAATATGGCACATATGACGAAATGTAGAATCCATGATCACACCAAAATTATTTTTTTTGCTTTACTAGCATAGTTGAGCTTCCCTCTAGTAGCATTGGTTAGCTCTTAATCGATTAATACTACCCTTGCTCAGCTTCCATTCTCCCACTTCTATCCCCGGATCGTGACTTACCCTCCAGTTACGTATTCTCTTCAGCCTGCTGGGCGTCTTCTCCAAGATCTGAAGGAACTCATGAGTCAGCTCTGCAAAACAATAGGAACATACTGTGAGATTAAGTTACCACGGTAGCAATTGATGGCATCACTTCAATTGAAAAAGCCATCTTGGTTCCTTTTCAGCGGGGGAACTGATGTTGAATTCCACATTCAAGTCAAAGACCCTCAGGAAAGCAGTGTTTAATTAAATTAAGAGCCTGTTCTCGTATCAGAAAACATCCTGGTACATGCATTAGTGTATATCAGGTAGGGATGCACCGAAATGAAAATTCTTGGCCGAAACCGAAAACCGAAAATGAGGAAACCAAGGCCGAAAAGCGAAACACCGAAAGAAATTATTATGACAATTATTAGTACCATTTAGGGTTGCCGCGGTATACGGTGTTAGGTTAAAAGTTCGGCAGTTTGTCTTAGCACTGTTTTATTTTTGATGTGTTTTTTCATAAAAAAAATAAATGGATACAAACCTATTGGATAGGCTACCTAATAAAGCGTTGGAACACGCAAGCCCGGTAACCATAGCAACGCCGGTAAACAACCCCTGCAAAGCCCAATCCCTACGAGAGCTCCCCGCGCTACGACCATCCGGAGGCGCACAGAGCTTTTGGCAGTGATATTATACATAAAATTATATTATATATAGAACGTTATAAGACGCTGTCACCGAGAATTGGCGCGCTGCCAGACGCTGTCACCGAGTGTGAGACGAGAGTTGACGGAGAAGATGGCGGTTGACCTAGTTTCAAAGTTTATACCGTTTATACTTGGTAATACAACAATTGCATTTTTGGCTATGACTGTTTACTAGCTTCAATAAAATCAAGGCATTGCAATTTTTGCAAATCGCTATACGTGGGTCTTTCTCAGAAACATTGAAAAACGTCCACAGCGCAGACATATTGGCGCTTATCCAGACAAGCGTGTGCTGGCCGCGCTTCTTGTTTACGTCATCAAAAATTTCTGTTTCGGCCGTATTGTTTCGGTGATAATTTTTTTTCGGTGGCCGGAAATTCAGTGCATCCCTAATATCAGGGTTGCTAATCCTAGGCCTGTCACGATAATACATTTTTCTGGGCGATTAATTGCCCCAGAAATTAGCTTACGTCTCAGGAGATCCCCGCCCTCCTCATATCTGTAACCTGTGCTCTCTCTCCACAGGCTGACCCGAGAATGCCGTGTGACGCCGCAGACGCAACTTCCGGGTAGCCGGCTTGGTTTGTTTGGTTTTATTAGCAGGAAGCTTAGCGTCGACCTGCTATCTCGGTTTGTATCTATTTTTCGGTATTTATATCTGCGACCTGTTCTGCATACTCTGTATTGTATTCGCTGTTTCCTCGCTGGAGCTCCGTCTGCATCAACCACGGTAAGCATGGATTCCGGTTGTTCTTGCTCTGCCTTTCTCATGGATAAGATAGCTCTGTTAGAGAGACGTATCTGTCAGTTAGAGGATGAAAGGGTAGCAAGCATAAAGAAAACAGATACTCCAGAAAGTATAGAGAAGAGACCCGCCAGGCGGACTCGTGGAGCTAACGCTATCGTTAGCAGTGACTCCGTCAAGGCAATCCTGTCGTCAGCACCACTTGCGAGGCAGGTTGCTGTCAGTACCCTGCCTTGCAAGTCCTTTTCGGGGGTAAAAACGCTAGTCATAGGTGACTGTTACACGTAAAGGTAGACTACACTCGCCAGCAAAGGTTATTTGCCTACCTGGGGCCAGGGCTCCCGACATTGAAGCTAATCTTAGGGTGCCGACATACGGAGTTAGATTAGATGCACCAAACACCGACACTAGTTTCTATAACATTGTAGTTCATGTCGGCACAAACGATGCTAGGACAAGACAAATTGAGGTCACAAAAAGTAACATAGCTAGGCTCTAACTGCCCTCCCTGTGGGGTCGCCCTGGTGTGCTCATGAGAGACGGCCTACACCCTACTGGGTTAGGCGCCTCAATTATGTCAAAAAACAGATGTCTTAGCCAGGCGTGACTCATCCACTCACAGCACGCTGGGCGGCAGGAGTTTAGCAAACCTGCTAGCAACATGATAGTTTACGTTGCAGAGTCTAGAACAGCAGATGGGTTAGCTGAACCAGTATCTATTGCACCAATCTTTTCAGAGCTGAGTGTTAACCGGAATCCCTCTGAAATTAACAATGTACCTATATGTACGGTGGTGCAAAATTGCATGTCAAATCGCATGACAGAGCTGAGTGTTAACCGGACTCCCTCTGAAATTAACGCTGTACCTATATGTACGGTCGTGCAAAATTGCATGTCAAATCGCATGTCAACAACTCTTTCAGAACCGAGTTTTAACCGGACTCCCTCTGAAATTAACACTGTACCTATATGTACGGTGGTGCGGCCTCGCACTACTGTACCTATATGTACGGTGGTGCGGCCTCGCACTACTGTACCTATATGTACGGTGGTGCGGCCTCGCACTACTGTACCTATATGTACGGTGGTGCGGCCTCGCACTACTGTACCTATATGTACGGTGGTGCGGCCTCGCACTACTGTACCTATATGTACGGTGGTGCGGCCTCGCACTACTGTACCTATATGTACGGTGGTGCGGCCTCGCACTACTGTACCTATATGTACGGTGGTGCGGCCTCGCACTGTCTCGAGGTGTAAAACCCGCAGGCGAGGCCCGCGACCAGTATGTCGAACTCTCGCGAACCCACTGATCGCCTCAGAACTCCCTCTGAAAATAATAAAATGGAAGCACTCAGAATAGGGTTCATGAACTTAAGGTCGCTTTCATCTAAAGCGCTCTTGGTCCATAATCTAATTATTGATTAAAAGGTCGACATACTGAGCCTTTGTGAAACCTGGTTAAAACCAGATGAGTTTCTAGCCCTAAACGAAGCTACTCCACCCCATTAGGTTAGCACCCAAGTATCTAGAGAAGTTAAGAAAGGTGGTGGAGTAGCCCTGATATCTAATTCTAAGCTTAATTTAAAGCCAAAGAATAGATATATATTTAGATCCTTTGAGGTGCTTGCGCTCTGCACCTCAGCTACCCGAGAAGCGAAAGGAGTTCCAGACTCTTTCGTTTTAGCTGTAGTATACCGTCCCTTAGGACCGTATTCACCTTTTGTGGATGAGTTTTCGGACTTTGCAGCTGATCTGGCTACATACTCAGACAATATTTTGCTTATTGGGGATTTCAACATTCATGTGAATAACCCATCTGATGCCCTCGCAAGGGCTTTTCTGTCCATTACAGATACGCTTGGCTTCAAACAGCTCGTCCAGCACCCAACCCACATCGGTGGAAACACGCTGGATCTCGTTCTGACCCGCGGTGTAGACATTTCACAGCTAGTGGTCTCTTCCTACACCTCAGCTTTATCACTTTCCAGGTGGTGGTATCCTGCCCCTGCGACGATCAGCAAGCTACTTTCAGCTGTCGCCGCATCACACCTGCAACCATTACAGCTATGGCAGATAAGTTATCTGGTTCACTTGCACCTCTTTGTAACTATAGTGGTTCTGTGGAGTGCCTTACTGATGACCTCAACATTGCCTTGTCTGCTGCCATTGATTCAGTTGCTCCGATCGTCACTAAAAAACGAACATTGAAAAAACCAGCCCCCTGGTTTAATGCAGAAACGCACTCTGAAGCGAAGCTGCAGGATCCTTGAACGCAAATGGCGCTCGACTAAACTTGAGGTCTTTCATCTTGCATGGCATAACAGTCTGCTCACCTATAAGGGTGCGCTGACTACTGCCAGGAACGCCTACTTTTCCAGTATCATCAACTTGAATAGAAACAATGCCAAGTTTCTTTTTGACACGGTGAGGAGTCCGACTCAGAAACAGACTCAGACCGTAGGCTCCTCGATCGTGGCAGGTGAATTCATGGATTTCTTTGAGAATAAGATTCAATCAATTAAAGAGGAAATTGATGCTTGCCGCGAGGCTTGTCCTACACATCCTGTGGGGCAGGATGGGGAACTCTGACGCAACTCTCCTGGAGATCAAGGCAATTCCTTTGGTGGAACTTGAAAGGGTGATAAAGGCATCAAAGCAAACAACTTGTATGCTGGATCCTCTCCCTTCCAGGGTTCTCAAGGAACTTCTTCCCACGGTGTGGCCTGCAATCCTCTCGCTTATGAATCTCTCGTTTTCAATAGGAATTGTTCCCTCCAATTTCAAGGCTGCGGTGATAAAAACGCCACTCAAAAAGCCTGGCCTAGATCCTGAATTAGTCAGGAACTATCGGCCAATAACGAATCTGCCCTTCCTTTCCAGGGTACAGGAAAGGATTGTAGCAAAGCAAATCGTTGATTATCTGACGAGGAACAATCTCTTCGAACCTTTCCAGTCGGGGTTCAGGAATTTCCCACTCAACTGAAACTGCTATTACGAGAGTTGTAAATGACATCCTTCTTGCTTTGGATAAAAATACAAGCTCAATGCTTGTGCTGCTGGACCTAAGCGCTGCGTTCGACACGATCGACCACAGCACTCTACTTCACCGTCTTGAGCACTATGTTGGTTTCGCGGGTACGGCTCTTGGTTGGCTTGAATCGTACCTCACAGGTAGAACCCAATTTGTGCTTCATGAGGGTTCAGAATCAAAGCACTGCAAATTACGCTTTGGCGTACCACAAGGGTCGGTCCTAGGTCCATTACTTTTTGCAATCTACATGCTTCCCCTGGTCGACGTTATCCGCAGCTTCGGATTTAGTTTCCACTGCTACTCCAATGATACGCAGCTCTACATTCCTGTAGATACCGGGGACTTGGCCCAGATTCAAAAGGGTTGAGTCCTGTCTGGCTGCTGTGAAGGGCTGGATGTCCCAAAACTTCCTACAGCTTAACACTGGGAAGACAGCTGATAATTATCGGCTCGAAGCGGGACCGGAGAGTTTGAGGATGTCTCACTGTGGTTGGATGGCCTCGCCATCCCACAGAGTGCGTCTGTCAAAAATCTTGGTGTCCTGTTTGACCCTGAACTATGCTTTGACCAACATATAAGAAGTATAACTAGAATTGCCTTTTTCCATCTGAGAAACATTGCAAGAATCAGACCAAAGGAAGGACCTGATCATTCCTTATAGTCCTTCTCGGTCCCTCCGGTCTTCGGGAGCTGGCCTTCTTTCACTGCCGAAGGTTAAAAAGAAATCGGCTGGACAGAGCGCTTGCTGATTTCAAGGGAGTTTTTTCTTGCCCGTGTGGGGGCATGGGTAAAGGGGGGTGTCATAAATATTTGGCCTGTTAAAGAGCCCATGCCATTAAAATCACATTTTTCCTATTGTTTGTTAAATAACATAGGTCTGAATAAGTTTGTGAGCTGTGGTAAGTTTGAAATCTATGCAGTTTGTCTGCTGAATGCAATAGGCAATGAAAGGAAAAAGGCAGAAGAAATGAGCCGATCTGGATAAGGTGACACTGTGACGTAGCGTTGTCAAACTATTATTCATGGCCCTGCCCACTTGGTTGGTTCGTAACCACTAGTGTTGCACCGATTCCGATACCAGTATCGGAAGTAGATCCGATCCAGCACTAAAATGGTGGTATCGGAAACGGCGAGTACCAACAAATAGTGCACCGATACCATTTTGATGCTTGTATGTCACTTGAACGCAGCCTTCTCTCTCCCGACACTCACTATCGCTATTGGCCTGCTCCAGACCAATGAGAGCGGGCCAATAGCCGCTCTTAACCGTATTTTTCATGCGGCGGGAAAACAAACCAGGAGAAGAAAATGTCTGCAGTGTGGAATTATTTCATTATAGAAACGCCGGCGAGTACATTGGCTAAATGCAAGATTTGCGACATGAAAGTTTCGAGAGGTGGAGTTAAACGGGGCAGTTTCAATACCTCGAACCTGATAAAACATTTGAAGTCGAAACATGTGAACGAACACAAAGAGTTCGAGACTGAGGCAACTGCAGCTAGCAAGAGAAAGCGGGATGGACCGCAGCAACGATCCCTGGTCAGTTCACTTCGTGCGAAAGAGCAGTGGGACGAGAAGAGTGAAGCAGCAAGACAGATGTCCGAGAAAATAACCGAGATGACTGTTCTCTGTAACCTGCCCCTCTCCTTCGTTGAAAGCGTGGGCTTCCGGCTTTTTATGGCTCACGCAGTACCTAAGTATAAGGTCCCAAGTCGCAAATACATAACGGCGACGACTGTCCCTGCACTAAAACATAAAGTAACTGAGCATGTTTTAGTAAAGCTAGGGGAGGCAGGGACCATAAGCTTTTCAACTGACATCTGGAGCAGCCAAGTCTCCCCACTTTCCCTGCTTAGCTTGACAGCCCACTGGGTAAACTTGGAAACATTCACTCCAGAAAGCGTCATACTTCATGCGAATGAATTCAAGGGATCACACACGGGCGAAGCTATTGCAGGAGCAATAGAGCGCATGCTGCTCAACTGGAGCATCCCGAAGTCAAAGGATGGTCTTCCCCTTGGACCAGCGTGAGCCTCCGCTGATTTAAGTTTCGATACGTCGGTGCCTGTCATGATGACAGTCTCAATAGTGAAACCTACTGGCGCTGTTTAAGCAGCACATGTTACACAAAATGGAGGCTGTCTTAGTTAGTAAGACTACAGCAATTTCGCCCATCTGGAAGTTTTTTGGATTCAAGCCAAATGATAATGGTGAACCTAAAGACGTCAACCAGCCGATATGTCAGCTTTGTAAAAGGATGAATCCGGTGAAGGATTCCCAGACAACCAATTTACACACTCATTTAGGAGTGCATCATCCGGCAGATCATGCTACTTTAGCTCCACGTGCCGCGGCCTCTGCTACAACCTCGCAGCAGCCCTCAATCCTGGGCGCCTTCTCGCGGGGAAACAAATACAAGTGAGACAGCCTTCGATGGAAGCAGTAGCTGTGTTCGAAATCGTTTCCTATCACAGATAGAGCACTATATAGGGTGCTTGCCATTTTGTAGTGGTGTTCGAATTCTCAGTGGTTCATTTCATGCACTATATAGTGCACTTAAAATACCCAAAATTTGAGCGTACATATGTTCCCTACACGTTACTCCCGTGTACCAAAATGAATGGAATGCGGTCGTGTTTTTCCAGAGGAGAAGAAGCTGAATAACTGCGAAAACTAATACATTTAATGGAGTCTCCGGCTTACGTTTAGAAATGTTAACAATTTAATTGGAATTTAACATAGAAAATTTAACATTCAAAATTAATTAAAAAAAAAATGATCAAGGAAATGTAGCATTCAACATCAATACAAGCTCCAGCTTTCCTCATGAGTGCCCGGTTTGTTTAGATGATGTGGGCGCATCTGTCTGCGTCACACAAATACCCGGCGCATTTACTGACGCAAATGACGCTTAGAAATGTTCAGCGTAGTGTCCAAATTCTCGTTTGTTCGTTCCCTATAGTGCACTATATCATGAACACTATATAAGGAATAGTGAGGGAGTGAATAGGGAACGATTTCGAACACAGTAGCTAGTGTACAGCTGTGACCCGGAAATGGTGCAGCGGGGTGTGATGTCATTTCGCCGTGCGAGCGTTTTTTTCCGAGCCCCTCTCCCTCTCCTCTCGTAGCAGTGAGTGAATACGGCAGGTCAGCGCTATATAGTACGTTTCCACCAGTGCCAGTTAACTTAAATTACAATTTTGCGGGCCTTTTTAAGTTCTAAAAATAGCCATCATCCATATATTAGTTGAAAAAAAAATAGCCACCAAAAAATAATGATCGCCTTTTTATTGGCAACTTGAGACGATCGACGATGGAATCCATCTATCGTCGATAGTCGATAGAATCAACTATCGGCCCATCCCTAGTGTATAGCAAAGGATAAGGTCCCAATTTATACTCTAGAAAAGCCAGGCTTCATCAATATGCTAAAAGTTTTGGACCCCAAGTATGTGGTACCAAGCCGAAAAATATTCTCCGACGTAGCCTTGCCTGAACTATATAATAGCACCAGACAACGGATCGCAAAGGAGTTGGAAGTGGTGTCCTTTTATTCTGCCACCACAGATTTATGGTGAAGTCGGACGATGCAACCATACAGTCTTACTGTGCACTTTATCAACAACGTTTGGACTCTGCGAAGCGTCTGCCTTCAAACGGCATACTTTCCAGAAGACCACACAGGTGAAATAATAGCCCAGGGGCTAAGAGATGCCTATAAATCATGGAACCTTGCCGAAGACACTCATTTGCATGACTACTGATAGCGGCAGCGACTTGATCAAAGCTCTGAAGGACAATGCGTGGCCCAAGCTCCAGTGCTTTGGACACAGATTGCACAATGCTATCGGGAAGTCTAACTAATCGCTATGAATCAAGTGACATTTCTTCCATTCTCAAGACAATTAATGCATCATGTAATTAATACATTATATCAAGCAAATATTTTGACAAAATGTGTATTTAAATCTTGAAAACACCTCGGGATGTATCTATCTAAAATATGGCTATGAATCAAGTGATATTTTTTTTATCCTCAAGACAATTAATGCATCATGTAATTTATACATTATATCAAGCCAATCTTTGGACAAAATGTGTATTTAAATCTTGAATTTCCCTCTCTCTGTGTGCGTGCACAATTCATATTTTGCAGAAATTGTAGCATGAAAACAAGTTTGTGAATGTAGTGGTATTACTAAAATGTGTTTTGATATATGTATTCTTCATTGACTACAGAGAATTGTGTGACGGACCCACGGATAGTTTGTGCAGTGTCATATCCCAACTAGTCAGAGGAAGAAAAGATAAGAGCTGAAATCCAACTTATTGACCCCTGACGTGGACCCAGACACCAATCCTCTCGAGTGGTGGAAGCTAGGGCTGGGATAAACGATTATTTTTTAAACGATTAATCTAGCGATTATTTTTTCGATGCATCGATTAATCTAACGATTAATTTTTTCAGTCCGATTCGATTATCGATTATCTCCCCATTAATGGACTAATAGCAATTTATACATGTTGATTTACATATCTGAATGAAAAAAATATGAATTCCTTAACATTTCAATACGTGTTTATTGCCTTTAAATTCCAAAATAAAAGTGCAAAGTAATGCATTCTTAGAATTCTACGGTGCTCGGTCATCTGCAGCTGCTGGCGCCTCTTCAGGTGCTGGTGAATTGCCGTGGTGCTAGAATGGAAAGTCATCTCCATTTTGCAGACGACATATCACGGAATAGTTTCCTTTTACATCAAATAATTCCCATACTTTAGAGGAACGAGTGCGTGGCGCCTTGCACTTATGAAAGTCTGAGGAGCCGCTCGCGTTGCTACTAAGCTCCGGCGCCGCCCATCTTTTTTTTTTTAGTCGACGCTCATTTTTCGCGTCGACGTAATTTATGCTTCGACGTAGGGCTGTGCAATTAATCAAATTTCGATCGCGATATCGATTTTGGGGTCAAACGAGAAAAGGAACGAGAAAGAAAGTTAATTTTGGATACTTATACGTGTTTCTGTGTGATATTTGATGGTCTTAGTATATATATTTTATTCATGAAATGTTTTATAAAAATCAAAAGTTATATTCAGAATGTTGTGGCAGTGCACTTAAACAAGAAAGTTAATTTTGGATACTTATACGTGTTTCTGTGATATTTGATTGTCTTAATATATATATTGTATTCATGACAGTACACTTACACACGAAAAAGGTTTTATTTTGGATACTTATACATGTTTCTATGTCATAATTGATTGTATCAATAAATGCATGTTTTCAAACTCAAAAATAATCGTTTGAATAATCGTGATATCAATATTGACCAAAATAATCGTGATTATGATTTTTCCCATAATCGAGCAGCCCTACTTCGACGTCATCGATTACGTCGACGCGTCGTCCCAGCCCTAGTGGAAGCGCCAGCAACCGAATTTTCCTAGGCTAGGTGTCCTGGCAAAAAAATACCTCTCAAGCACAGCAACTAGTGCACTGTCAGAGAGGGTTTTCAGTGTAGGGGGGAGGCATTGTTACATGCCACTGGGCATGTCTAAAGCCAGAGGTTGTAGACGGGCTAGTCTTCCTGGCTAACAATGTTTAAAGAAGCGCATGTTCCAACTTAAAAAAAGCACCGTATGCTCTCATGCACTGATTTAACGCTTTGTTGAATGTTATGTTGGCACTTCATCAGAACTACCTTTTATCAATATTAATATTAATATTAGAATATTATATAATAGTATAATAGTAGAATATTATACTATTAATACGAATATAATAGTAGAATATTAATATTCTACAGAAATATTTTATTTTATATTTTATGTTATATGTTACACTGTTTACAATGGCAGGGCCTGCCATAATGCCTTTTTGGCTAGTAATTCTTGATTGCACTTAAACCTCAAGGGGGGAAATCAAAATAATAAATATAAATATAGCTGCGAGCAGCAATGTGGGTGTCAAGCATAATGGGACTCGGTAAGCTAATTTTGCCGGATGGACGTAATCGGCCAGGGGGCTACATGACGACCGTCTCGGTAATACCGACAGCCGGTGGGATGAGCATTATTTTACCAAATGGGAAAAGGACCCCACCTAGAGGAAAGGGCGCAATACAGTCTGCCTGGCAGAACAAATGTCACAAATACATAGGGGTATTCGGAACAATATCTCTAAAAGAGACACAATGTAAACAAGCATCCGTTCTGGAGGTGGTTCGTGAAGCATCTAATCCAGTGGGAATTGCAGTTTATATTGTAAGTGGGCAGAATGGTAAATATAGTCATTGTTGCATTATACATTAAGTACCGCTTGTCGCCACACGAGTGCAGTGTCTACCCATTAATGAGCACCGTCAAGTTTGATTGGCTGACACGGACAAACGGTTTTGAATTTGAGAAAGCGGTTTGATACATTTGTTCAGCTTGGTCGGAAGATCATATATGCCAAGTTTCATGAAGATTGGACATAATTTGTGGCCTGTGGAAATTTACAACTGATTTTGACAACTTTCAACATGGCGGCCAAGTTCTGATGTTGCAATGAGAAATAATTTATAAGCTATATAAGGAGGTCTGGCAGTATCCTCAGACATTAAAAATAAGTTTGAAATGTATGCCCAACTTATTTCTGCAAGAAATAATATACTAGCTATACGGGGAGGTCTGATAGTATCACTAGACATTGAAAATAAGTTTTAAATGTACTCATGTGAAGAGAGGAGTCAAAACACATCGACATTAATAACAGCGCCCCCTAGAGGTCAAAGGTCACCAAATTGATTCAGTGTAACCTTTATGGGGTCATGGGTCTATGTACCAAGGTTGGTTATGATATGTCAAAGGGCTGCTGAGATATGGGCTTACATCCGGTTTGGCGGCTATGCCGCCAAATTTGATTGGCTGTAGCGGGCAAACGGTTTTGAATTTGACAAATCTATTCGATGTTTTGTATCAGGCATGGCCAGAAGATCATGTGTGCCAAGTTTCGAAATGATTGGACAAGATTTGTGATAGAAGTAGCATTTTGAGGGTTTTTGACATAAACCAAGATGGCGGACATATACGTCATGGCGCAATGACGTCATAGGGTGTGTTGAACTGGGCTTGGTTCAAGGAATCCAATGATACCTGGTTTGTGAAAATTGGTCGAATAGGTCGAAAGTTATGAACATGAATGCATGCCCAACTTTGACCTGTTGGTGGCGCTAGAGCTGTTGGGCTAGCAACCTGAGATTCGCTCAATGGGCTAATGGGGCTGTCCTAAACCAGTGTGCCAAATTTCACAACTTTTCACAAAGCGGTTCTATGGGCTGCCATTGACTCCCATGGCAGCATAATAATAATAGGAATTCATACAAAAACAATAGGTTGTCTCGCAACTAGGGATGGGCGTGAGGAATCGATTACTCGAGTACTACTCGTTACAAATGAACTCGGTTGGTGGACAGGCAAACTCGAGTTTGCATATACACACAAACAAAGTTTTCTGAAGCAAATGTATCAATTTTCTGTCGGCGCCACTAACGCATGACGTGGGCACAAAGAAAATTAAATGCATCCATTTCCATGGCGCGTTCCGTGGCGTGTGCAGGCACGCCAGAATTCAAAAAGTTAAGAGATGGCGGTTAAAGCAAACCGCAGCGAAGAATTGAAATACTTTAAAGAAATAGGAGATCATAAGGTGAAATGTAAAATATGCCAAGCGAAATCGAGCTACCAGAAAGTACTATGCGGCAACATATGCTCCTGAAACACAACAGTGAGTTCGGGAAAGCAGACCCGCAGCAACGGTGAAAGTGAAAGTGTGTCGGCTATATTTTCACCGCCGCAAGACGCAGCTGTAATCCCGGGCGTGTAGAGAAGATCACAACGCTGAGTATTTCCATAGTCCATTTGCTGCCGTTTTATTTGCAGGTTTAAGCATTTATTTGCAATGGTTAGGCTACTTGTTTCGTTTTTTTTAAACTGTTACAGGCCTTGGTTCGACGTGATTTAAATTGTGAGACGCATATTTATTTTTGTAAGGGAAATGTGTTTTGAACGTTTGCAAAAATAAATAATGAATACTCTGATAACTGACTGTTTTGATGGAGAATAAGCATTAGGCCTACATGTTTGGTTGGTAATATTGCCGTTCATCATCAGGCCTATTCCTGCTGCAGATGCGTTGCATTCTAAAAATAGATTTGATTTAACGAGTACTCGATTGATCCTCGAGGAATTCCTTCGATCACTCGAGTTTGGAATTTACTACTCGTGCCCATCCCTACTCGCAACATAGTTGCTTGACACCCAAATATAGCTGCGAGCAGCAATGTGGGTGTCAAGCATAATGGGACTCGGTAAGCTAATTCCGCCGGGCGTACGTAATCGGCCAGGTGGCTACATGACGACCGTCTCGGTAATCGGCAATACCGACAGCCGGTGGGATGAGTAAATGGGAAAAGGACCCCACCTAGAGGTAAGGGCGCAATACAGTCTGCCTGGCAGAACAAATGTCACAAATACATAGGGGTATTCGGAACAATATCCCTAAAAGAGACACAAAGTAAACTAGCATCCGTTCTGGAGGTGGTTCGTGAAGCATCTAATCCAGTGGGAATTGCAGTTTATATTGTAAGTGGGCGGAATGGTAAATATATTCATTGCTGCATTATACATTAAGTACCGCTTGTCGCCACACGAGTGCAGTGTCTACCCATTAATGAGCGCCCTCAAGTTTGATTGGCTGTCACGGCCAAACGGTTTTGAAATTGAGAAAGCTGTTTGATACATTTGTTCAGCTTGGTCTGAAGATCATATATGCCAAGTTGCATTAAGATTGGACATAATTTGTGGCCTGTGGAAATTTACAACTGATTTTGACAACTTTCAACATGGTGGCCAAGTTCTGATGTTGCCATGAGAAATAATTTGTAAGCTATATGGGGAGGTCTGACAGTATCATGAAACATTGAAAATAAGTTTGAAATGTACTCATGTGAAGCGAGAGGAGTTAGAACACGTCTTCATTAATTATAGCGCCCCCTAGAGGTCAATGGTCACCAAATTCATTGAGTGTCCCCATGATGATGTTATGGGTCTATGTATCAAGTTTGGTTATGATATGTCAAAGGGCTGCTGAGATATTGGCGTGTTTCCGGTTTGGCGGCTTCGTGGTCGAATATCATTGGCTGTCGCGGACATTTCTGCAAGAAATAATATACTAGCTATACGGGGAGGTCTAATAGTATCACAATACATTGAAAATAATTTTTAAATGTACTCATGTGAGGAGAAAGGAGTCAAAACACATCAACATTAATAACAGCGCCCCCTAGAAGTCAAAGGTCACCAAATTCATTTAGTGTCACCTTTATGGGGTCATAGGTCTATGTACCAAGGTTGGTTATGATATGTCAAAGGGCTGCTGAGATATGGGCTTACATCCGGTTTGGCGGCTTTGCCGCCAAATTTGATTGGCTTTAGCGGGCAAACAGTTTTGAATTTGAAAAATCTATTCAATGTTTTTTATCAAGCATGGCCGGGAGATATTGTTTGCCAAGTTTCGAGTTGATTGGACAAGATTTGTGATAGGAGTAGCATTTTCAAGGGTTTGGACATAAACCAAGATGGCGGAAATATACGTCATGGCGCAATGACGTCATAGGGTGTGTTGAACTGGGCTTGGTTCAAGAAATCCAATGATACCTGGTTTGTGAATATTGGTCGAATGGGTCGAAAGTTATGAACATGAATGCATGTCCAACTTTGACCTGTTGGTGGCACTAGAGCTGTTAGGCTAGCAACCTGAGATTGGCTTAATGGGCTAATGGGGCTGTCCTGAACCAGTGTGCCAAATTTCACAACTTTTCGCCAAGCGGTTCTATTGGCTGCCATTGACTCCCATGTCAGGTAAATAATAAGAAGAAGAAGAATTCGTACGAAAACAATAGGTTGTCTCGCAACATAGTTGCTTGACACCCAAATATAGCTGCGAGCAGCAATGTGGGTGTCAAGCATAATGGGACTCGGTAAGCTAATTCTGCCGGGCGGACGTAATCGGCCAGGTGGCTACATGACGACCGTCTCGGTAATCGGTAATACCGACAGCCGGTGGGATGAGCATTATGTGGGAAAATGACCCCACCTAGAGGTAAGGGCGCAATACAGTCTGCCTGACAGAACAAATGTCCCAAATACATAGGGGTATTCGGAACAATATCCCTAAAAGAGACAATGTAAACAAGCATCCGTTCTGGAGGTGGTTTGTGAAGCATCTAATCCAGTGGGAATTGCAGTTTATATTGTAGGTGGGCGGAATGGTAAATATAGTCATTGTTGCATTATACATTAAGTACCGCTTGTCGTCACACGAGTGCAGTGTCTAACCATTAATGAGCGCCGTCAAGTTTGATTGGCTGTCACGGCCAAACGGTTTTGAATTTGAGAAAGCTGCTTGATTCATTTGTTCAACTTGGTTTGAAGATCATATATGCCAAGTTCCATGAAGATTGGACATAATTTGTGGCCTGTGGAAATTTACAACTGATTTTGACAACTTTCAACATGGTGGCCAAGTTCTGATGTTGCCATAAAAAATTATTTATAAGCTATATGCGGAGGTCTGACAGTATCATGAAACATTGAAAATAAGTTTGAAATGTACTCATGTGAAGAGAGAGGAGTTAAAACACGTCGTCATTAATAACAGCGCCCCCTATAGGTCAATGGTCACCAAATTCATTGAGTGTCACCTTTATGAGGCCATTGGTCTATGTATCAAGTTTGGTTATGATATGTCAAAGGGCTGCTGATATATTGGCGTGTTTCCGGTTTGGCGGCTTCGCGGTCGAATATCATTGGCTGTCGCAGATATTTCTGCAAGAAATAATATACTAGCTATACGGGGAGGTCTAATAGTATCACTAGACATTGAAAATAAGTTTTAAATGTACTCATGTGAAGAGAGGAGTCAAAACACATCGACATTAATAACAGCGCCCCCTAGAGGTCAAATGTCACCAAATGCATTCAGTGTAACCGTGATGGGGTCATGGGTCTATGTACCAAGGGTGGTTATGATATGTCAAAGAACTGCTGAGATATGGGCTTACTTCCGGTTTGGCGGCTGTGCCGCAAAATTTGATTGGCTTTAGCGGGCAAACGGTTTTGAATTTGACAAATCTATTCGATGTATTTCATCAAGGATGGCCAGAAGATCATGTGTGCCAAGTTTCGAGATGATTGGACAAGATTTGTGATAGAAGTAGCATTTTGAAGGTTTTTCACATAAACCAAGATGGCGGAAATATACGTCATGGAGCAATGACGTCATAGGGTGTGTTGAACTGGGCTTGGTTCAAGGAATCCAATGATACCTGGTTTGTGAATATTGGTCGAATAGGTTGAAAGTTATGAACATGAATGCATGTCCAACTTTGACCTGTTGGTGGCGCTAGAGCTGTTGGGCTAGCGACCTGAGATTGGCTTAATGGGCTAATTGGGCTGTCCTGAACCAGTGTGCCAAATTTCACAACTTTTCGCCAAGCGGTTCTATGGGCTGCCATTGACTCCCACTGAAGGATAATAATAATAAGAACTCATACAAAAACAATAGGTTGTCTCGCAACGTAGTTGCTTGACACCCAAATATAGCTGCGAGCAGCAATGTGGGTGTCAAGCATAATGGGACTCGGTAAACTAATTCTGCCGGATGGACGTAATCGGCCAGGGGGCTACATCACGACCGTCTCCGAAATCGGCAACACCGACAGCCGGTGGGATGAGTAAATGGGAAAAGGACCCCACCTAGAGGTAAGGGCGCAATGCAGTCTGCCTGACAGAACAAATGTCACAAATACATAGGGGTATTCGGAACAATATCACTAAAAGAGACACAATGTAAAGAAGCATCCGTTCTGGAGGTTGTTCGTGAAGCATCTAATCCAGTAGGAATTGCAGTTTATATTGTAGGTGGGCGGAATGGTGAATATAGTCATTGTTGCATTATTGACCTTGGGTGTCTTGAAAGGCGCCTCTAAATTAAATGTATTATTATTATACATTAAGTACCGCTTGTCGCCACACGAGTGCAGTGTCTACCCATTAATGAGCGCCGTCAAGTTTGATTGGCTGTCACGGCCAAACGGTTTTGAATTTGAGAAAGCGGTTTGATACATTTGTTCAGCTTGGTCGGAAGATCATATATGCCAAGTTTCATGAAGAATGGACATAATTTGTGGCCTGTGGACATTTACAACTGATTTTGACAACTTTCAACATGGCGCCCAAGTTCTGATGTTACAATGAGAAATAATTGATAAGCTATATAAGGAGGTCTGGCAGTATCCTCAGACATTAAAAATAAGTTTGAAATGTACTCATGTGAAGAGAGGGGAGTTAAAACACGTCTTCATTAATTATAGCGCCCCCTACAGGTCAATGGTCACCAAATTCATTGAGTGTCCCCATGATGATGTTATGGGTCTATGTATCAAGTTTGGTTATGATATGTCAAAGGGCTGCTGAGATATAGGCGTGTTTCCGGTTAGGCGGCTTTGCGGTCGAATATCATTGGCTATCGCAGATATTTCTGCAAAAAATAATATAGTAGCTATATGGGGAGGTCTGGTACTATCACCAGACATTGAAAATAAGTTTTAAATATACTCATGTGAAGTGAGAGGAGTCAAAACACATCGACATTAATAACAGCGCCCCCTACAGGTCAACGGTCACCAAATTCAATCAGTGTCACCTTTATGAGGCCATGGGTCTATATACCAAGTCTGGTTATGATATGTCAAAGGGATGCTGAGAAATCGGCTCACTTCCTGTTTGGCGACTTCGCCGCCAAATTTGATTGGCTTTAGCGGGCAAACGGTTATGAATATGACAAATCTATTCGATGTTTTTCATCAAGGATGGCCAGAAGATCATGTGTGCCAAGTTTCGAGATGATTGGACAAGATTTGTGATAGGAGTAGCATTTTGAAGGTTTTTGACATAAACCAAGATGGCGGAAATATACGTCATGGCGCAATGACGTCATAGGGTGTGTTGAACTGGGCTTGGTTCAAGGAATCCAATGATACCTGGTTTGTGAATATTGGTCGAATAGGTCAAAAGTTATGAACATGAATGCATGTCCAACTTTGACCTGTTGGTGGCGCTAGAGCTGTTGGGCTAGCGACCTGAGATTAGGTTAATGGGCTAATGGGGCTGTCTTGAACCAGTGCGCCAAATTTCACAACTTTTCGCCAAGCGGTTCTATTGGCTGCCATTGACTCCCATGGCAGCATAATAATAGGAATTCGTACAAAAACAATAGGTTGTCTCGCAACACAGTTGCTTGACACCCAAATATATATTTTCGGAGCAACTAATTATTTGTCCTGATATGATTCGGGGGGGGGGGTTGGTAAATCGATTTAAATCGGATATCTGAATTATTGCGAAAAAAAATCGGGATTTTCTTTTAGGCCATATCACCCAGCCCTAACTAGGCTACCAACTGATATTGCATTTGGTGGGATTCACTCCAAAAAAAATGACATCTATTTGAGGCCATAATAATATCTTCCTCTTACCGTGTTCTAGCTTTCTACTCCGACCAGGTAGATTAGGTCGATTTTTAATCACAACAATCACACAGGCTTTCTTACGGCACCAAGATGACATATAACAGACCTTGAAGTTGTAGAGAAATACTCCATTTATTTTCTGTTTGTTATTTTCAGTCATCACTGATTATCCTGATGATTAACGGTAATGGCAAAAAAAAAGTTCTTAAGTTTACAACATAGGTTTAAGTGATGTTATAAGGTTAGGATACAAAACTAATGTACTTGATTGTTTGACTATTTGGGGCCAAGTTGGCTCCTGAGTGGGCAACGGATATGAGACAATTTTGACATCTTCAGATAATTAAGAAGCTGATTGGAGGCAATAAGTGTCCACCAAAAGTACCCGGAACCTTATTCCCTAAAAGTACTTTTAGAATCAAATGGCGAGTTTCCACCGAGTGGTTCGCTATGGTTAGGTGCAGTAAGGTTTGCGTTTTCCACTGCCAAAAGTGGACGGGGTCCCACTTTTCCCAAAATGAAATACTCGCAAAGTATATCTGGGTGACGGCGAAAGCTTCGCTTATTGAAGAAAATGTTGCGCAAAAGTTTGCCATACTTTTTGGACGTCCACATTTGTGCTCTTTGTTTAATCTGTCACAATCTTCTTTTTCATTGAATGAATTAGTAGGCTACACTGTGTCCGTCTGCTATAATGTCACGATGCTTACGGAGCGGCCGAGGCTATTGCCATCCGGCAAAAATCCCGCCCTACCATAAGGGTACTGTGAAAGCACCTAGCCGTGACGCACCTAATCTTACCTCACCTAACCGCACCGAAGGTTCCTTTGGCCCATTCAACCGTGGTCAAAAGACCAGCGACGATTAGCCAAATTAGGGTCATTTTAGATCTGGCACATAACGAATAAAAGAGCAACAAATTTAGAGAAAAATAATACAACAACCGGCTGCCACAAGAGTTACAACCCAGAAAGTACCATTACAAGAAATAACTCCTCTGCAACCTCACTGCCAAACAAATACAGTCTTTCAACCTGACAGCATTAAAACACCAAACATGCAATGAGCAGCAAAGAGCATTCCTAAGCCATGAGAAACACTAATTTACTTGAAGCCACATTTCGTTGAACTTCCGAGATTCTTCATTGATTAATAGTGTCACCTAGGGTAACGGTACACAAAAGTCACGGTTCGGTATGTGTCTTGTTTTTTAAGTCACGGTACTGTACCGGACGGTACGGTTCAGTTAAGGGGAAAATTAAAAAAAACCTTGTTTGGCAACAATGGAGAATGGCCGTAGATCAGCAGCAATGGAAACACCAATAGACTTGGTTATGGCATTTTCCCATTCTGAATTCCCAGAAAGGGGTTGATGAAATAGTGACGTGAGCTGGGTAACTTAGCACAGGCCGTTTTTTTTTTTCACAGCAACGGTGATAGTAACAGCTGGAAGGTGCCTTTTTCAAATGCGAGTGCATGTTAAAGTGCTGTAAGTAGACATGGGGAGCCCTCTCTGTAGCCGGAGAGCCTGTCGGAGACCCTCTCCGTAGCTTAAAGAGATACTTCACCGGTGGGAATATGCAGGTTTTATGAATTAAATAATTCAATGTATTATGAATGTGAAGAAAAAATTGATATCGGTTCATCCTAGCCTGAAAAAAAGGCAGAAAGAGTGTTTTCATGGTCTCTCTGGCTCAAAGTAAGAAAACCTCCAACTACCACAGTGCATTGCGCTCGATGCCCCGCCCACCTGTCGGTCTCCCGTCCCCCTCAGTACGCGAGCTCCCGCCCCCTCTCATTCCTTATTGGTGGAAAAATTTGCCACCAAAAGTGTGTTGTAGTCCTCTGCCCTTCTAGCGGGACAAGAGGTTTCTCCCGAAATGACGTCAAACGCGTAATTTGACGTCATTTCGGGAGAAAATTAGATGAGAAAAAATGGGCCAAGGGGAGACTGGTTTAGACTGATATTTATTTATATATTTATTTATATTACAATCGCGATTTTATAATGATAGAACGCCGGTTCTAAATGGGTGAAGTATCCCTTTAATTGCGCATCCAATATTTTATCTGTCTATCCGTCAATGCAAAAGAGATGGCAAGGGCTGTAATTGGTCATCTAACAAAATAATTTCTCCGGTTTGAGTTTGCACCTTATTTACTTAGTACATTGTTTACTTTGCACATTAAAGACCAATAATACACAAAATAAGATTTAAGCTTTGGAAGTTTATTTACAACCCTGCTTACATGGTTTGTAGTCAACATATAAGATCGATCGGGCGGCAAATTGCATTGCGTAACCGACATCCCGACGGAGAACTGCAAATGCTCGAGGGGTCTCCGTAGTTACGGAGTCTTAGTATATTTTGCTGAAACGGTCCGGTGGGAACTCTGACTTCAAGTTTTAAAGTCTGCATCGCAAAACAAGCCTTTACATTCGCCATATTGACGCTGTGTACGCCACATTTACGCATCGTGGTCCACCTCTTTAACCACCCAGAAGTGCATGTACCGTGACGGTTCGGTACAAATACGTGTATCGTTACACCCCTAGTGACACCGTATGATGTCTAATGTTATGGTGCTCACACACAGATCCACACACTACTAAACTATATCTTATGTTATGGTGCTTACACACTGACCAACACACTATTAAACCATACCTTCAGACCAGGTCTTATAATATGGTGCTTACACACTGACCTGGTTGGTATAGCAATATTTCAATATTTTTCAGACGAGACATACAAGTCACTATCGTCAAGATCGATAGTTCATTTGCGTTGAAAGTACAGCGCATTTGCTCCAAATAACAGCAGTTATTCTGTCCTACACCCAAATCAAGGATTGAGTTTGCAATCAGCAAGGCAGGTTAACGAGCACAGCGACGCAGGCAGGCTGGAATTGAAAGCACAGCGGCACCACCGATGTAGAATGACGAGTTGGAGTGCGGTAACGGAAACTATGTTATTGCGTCAACAAATATCGATCAATATCTTACATTTACATTCTGCCTGGAAATATAGAGATACAACTTTTGGTCCATATCGCCCAGCACCTAGACTGACTAACACAATATTAAACCATACCCTCAGACCATTTCTTATGGTGCTTACACACTGACCAACACACCACTTAAACATATCCTCAGCAGAAACACCAAACTTTAGAATGTGGTCCAAAGGCGATTCGCCATGTTTGCAAACGAAAACGTAATCGGACAACAGCCAACACCGACCACTTGTCTGGCACACATGCCTGACGTTGCCATTTGTTTGGGCCATGTCAGATCCAACCTTTACGCAAGAGAGATGTTTAAGGAGAGGGAGGCCTAACCATCAAGCAGCTGTAGCGTCACGGTTCGGTCCAGGTACTCCCACCAGTGCTTCCCGTCCATGGACACTGGGATCTCCCAGTTGGACCACTTGCATGCCAGGTGTATGCACACGCACGCGATCACCGTGGGCTTGTGCTGGAGGCAGAAGGTGGTGAGGTGCAAGCTGTGGAGGGGGAGGAAGGAGGAGGAAGGGGGTAGAGTCAGAGTAAGTCATGGTAAGACGAGAGGCTAGAGGTGGGGGAGGTTGAGTCAGAGCATCTGTCAGAATCGGGTGGTGTATACATGAAACATAAGGAGCCGTAGCAGTAAGACAGAAACTACGTTTCGTTTCAGATGTGGGCTCCAGTTTGTTTTTCCAAGTTACTTCATGAATTTGTTTGCTGAAAAAATGTCCACCAGCAATATTAAGTTTGGTTAAATATGAGTTGGCCAACCGTGAAAAGGATTTAACAAAAGTTGTGAAGATAAGGCAATTGGAAAATATGTTGCTTATACACACACACACACACACACACCACCCTTACCTTATGAAACGGGTACATTTGGGAAATGTACATATAAGATTTACGTTTCAGTAAAGTTAAATTCGCCCATGGCATCAACGCCATGGAAATGCGTTTATTTGACTACGTTAAATTTATGTGGTGGTTTTAAGGTTTTTCCGCAATGAGCGAATACAAGTTCCTGTCCTATGCGAGTGTGTTTAATAAAAGTCAAATATATGATTTCCTCAATATTCGTTACATGTTAATTATTTGTGCCTTACTGAAACTAAGTGTTTCTCAACTCCCATTTCAACAAATGCATGCCGTTTTACAAAAAATAGAACATTCTAAAAACAAGTATACATTTAGCAGTTGAACATCCAACTATAAAGTGGTTAACTGATGTAAATGCATCATCATGGCACCTTGATATGGCACCAATACTACATGCTCTTATTTTAATTTAAGTGCCATCATTTAATTTAAGTGCCATCATTAGACAATTCGAGAGTAAACGACAATATTTAATTCAAATAATTCATCTGAATTCCCGAAACCTTGCAGTGATTCTGTCTGAAACGTTGAGGCTTGAGAAAGACTTGTGGTTCAGTAGTACAAGTGATGAGGTTAACTTGGTCGCTACGGATTATTAGTTTAAATCTGCGAAATATTTCCCAAACTACATTGCAAATCAATGGTGGGACCAAACGAATTGATTGTGAAATTAGGTAGTTGTGAAACTGAGATGTTTGTTCATACATATTCAGCGACTTAAGTTTGCTAGAAAACACTTGGGTTTTAGAAAATTCCCAAATTATACTGTGGTGTGATTGAAAGAAAACTGCCAAACCGGCCAGACCAGACACATCTAAGTAGATGCCATCATTTCCACACCAATAAAAAAAATTAAACGATGTTGAGCTTCTTTATCTTCTAGATTATCCTTTCCGGTTAGGGTATATTTACAATTACTGTATACATAGTTTAAAGCTGTATATATATTATATATATAAATATATATATATATATATATATATATATATATAAAGGCGCAGCCTAATTTGCAGTATAGTTTGGGGGTTCATATTTTGCTCTAGAAACAAAAAAGAATAAAGCAAATTGATTATCATTATTTTGTTAAAAAGACAAACATGTTACTCATACTTACCAGGGGAATCTCTAAGTTTACATCTTTTCAATCTTTAGTGGCAATCTAGGTTCAGGCTACCAATGTGTTATTGCTTTTTGCTTTAGACAAGGAGACCATGGCGATTTAGAGCACCACTACACTCCACAATGTGCATTCAACCCCTATGTGCCAACACAGATGCCCCTGCACAATACACCGCACACAGCGGCCTGGGCCTGGTACACCACACACCCGCCCCCAGCCCCCCGGCTCGGGGTAAGCCTCGCCGGGGGTCGCAGGAGGTGAGTGGGTTCCAAAGGCCCGGCCGCTTCCGGGGCGTGTGACACAGGGAGGGGGACCCTGCAGTACAGGAAGCTATAGTGTGCCATCACAGTGCAATAAGGGGACAGGATAACCACCTGTTGGTAGCCATGAAATAGGAAGTCTGAGCCAAATCCTTGCTTGCTGTGGATAGGAAGAGAGACAGGAAAGGGGTCAGACTTTAGGAAAGGGGTGTCAAAAGAACAATTCTTGCAATATGTTAAAGAGTCATATACAGCATATAACATATACAGCTTAACATTAAACAAATGGCTGTCCACCCAAGAGAGCAATGACACATGGTTGTTCATTTCTGGCACGATGTTAACCAAACAAAGGGTTGGTTCATGCTATAAAATTTGAGACAGTCCTTTTTCAACTTATAAGCCAACTTCATGTCCCTTCATATCCAACAGGTCGTTACAGATGGACTTCATGATATACGTTTCTTCTCGAACAAAATGCAAACAGAAATGAACTCTTGACCAAAAAGCGATGGTAACAATAATAATGTTACAAGGCGTCAGAGAGAAGGAAGTGTATACCTCGCACTAGCTGGGAACACCTCACAACATCTGTGTGTGGATGTTCAACTGTTATTTCAAAACCTGGAAAGATTCAAAAAAGCTGTTCAGCCATTTAGCATGCACAACCGCCCACGTACACGAGTACATGGAAGGGTTGGAATTAAATATACAAATGACATGGTAGCCCGGGTACAACCTAATCCTCCACATGTTAGGGAGAAGGGGAGGACGCTCTTGTCATTATCCCTTCAAGTGTGTTAACATAGACATAAGCAACCAGACAGCCCTAGATAAGTGTGTTGGCACACGACACTAATCTGGTACCCCTTAAGATCTGGTTCAAGTTTGCCTCATTGGTAAACAATTAAGAGGCTTCATATCAAATACTTCCGTGCCACCTCTTTAAACAAAAGTGGAAGATTCGTGGGTTAAAAATAAATGTACAGCACTAGGGCCATGTTTCATACTCTAAGTAGTGTCCTCGTCCGTTTTAAACGCTGCTACATCTGGGTGGATTAGGTGATTTAAATCTTAACTATCCCCTTCTGGGGTGGACGCATGGTAAGAAAAGTGAATCAAGCTTGGTGCGGCCTGGCTTGGCAAGCCCTACTATAGGAGTCTCATGAAACCACGTTTTTAATTTACATGATGTCCGTCAGATCAGTTGGTGTTAAAAGGTTGTGTAATTTGGTAGGCATGTAAACACACTTATTGAGGGAGAGGTAACTGCTGCCTTCTTCAATTCCAAAATAATTCATTTATGAAAAATATGCAATGTATATATGAGGATAATCGTTGATACTTCCCCCTGGAGTAACGGCTCAACTACTGCAGAAGGGTGCAAACATTGATCAACGGTTACAAGACCACTTACCCAGTGTTTGCAGCACTATAGTTTCTAGCAACACAAGCTCCTGGGCTTGCTGGTGATAGGCCTAAAAGTCGATCAGATATGCAGGATCAGCCTCAACATATTTCATCAACAAAACACAAACTGCCATGGTTCTCAACTTGGGAACAAGTCCTCAACAAGTGACTGACTATAAAACAAAAAAGTGTGTGGGGGGGATGTAGGTATGTGGGTTTGTGTATAGGGGGGGGGGTGGTGTGTGTGTGTGTGTGTGTTTACACATTTAGCCTTGGATACTGTGAGTTAACGTTAAGTATATATGAAGGAGGAGCAGCTGGAAGACTGGTGGTGGACTCACATTGCCCTTAGTGTCCAGCGGGGGGTCCTGGGGGTTCACGCACGCATGTGCTACTTTAATGACATGTTCAAGTTTCCTGGGCTGCTCCTCGACTTTAGCAGCGAGGAACAACGTGGTCTGAGAGATGATCTGGGGAGAGACGAGCCGACCATCGCGTTAGTCCATCTCAAAAGGTATCAGATAACCGAGGAGAACAACTAATGAGGCAATACTTACATTTCTGTGGAACTTCGTGAACGAATGGATCATATAAAACCTATGCATGTACACGATCGCAGTGTTGATGATCAACTGGGAGCTGTGGGGGAGGTTAAGGCATGATAATGACAAGATCGAGGCACTTCAGTTAAGAAACCCAACGCTGCGGACAGTCATGAAGTGCTCATCTGAAGGTCTGCTAACCAAATCTGCGTCAGTAACTCCTTCAAATAGAGAGATCAAAATCCTACTCTAGCCTTTTTCCACACACACAATTACGTTTAACAACCCCAGACGTTCATACATTCGTCGAATCCATCCATCGGCGTTACAAAAGAGTCAAAGGACAAAACAAAAGCCGGCTAACAGAGGCGGGCCGCTAGTCCTCACGGCTACTCTCAATACGGCTAAAACCACATCCGTAGCCACCGAATAGTGGTTATAAAACATACAATCAAACACGACAACGGTGTACACACACATTGTGTGGTGCTAAACGAGCAGATATAGATTGGAGGCACAGCGGCTCATTTCTTCCGAGTGAGCCGAGAAGAAAAGAGCAGCGCGGCCCGCGGTGATTAGCCAGCTAGCATGCTAGGTGGAGGCTAACTCCAAAGGGTCGCGTGATTAGCATGCTAGGCTAAAGGCTAACTCCGGCTGGGATACACGTTGAGTCTCTGGCCCATGTCTTGGATGAGGTTAGCGGCCTGCTGCCGGTAGGAGAGCTCCCGGTCGGACTCGACTCCGCATCGTCGGGACGGGGTGCTTTCGAGCTGCTCCCGGGAAAAGAGCCATTTCGACGAGGGTCCCCGGTGCACCGACATTACAACGCTCCCACATCAAGACCCGACGACGGAGACGGTGGCTGCGGTGGCGAAGGAGACGGGACCCAGTGGCGGGGCGGCGGAAGCTGTGTTGGTTCCAACGCATGCGTGTTTGAGCGGGTGGGTTTCTGACGAGCAGCGCCCCACGTGGCGGACGGACAGATGTTCGTGATTTTTGGTAATATTATTATGTGATATTATTTTAGTCAGTCTCAGAATTAATTAATTACACATGCATTTTTCATGCGTTATAGGAAATTTCAGTGGATAATGATTGTTATTGTGTATATTTTCATTAATTGTGTTATTGTATTGTATTCTTTGAAAAGTTGATATGCTTTGAAACGTTTTCAAATTGCAAATCACGTAGCCTACACAATGGGGGATTATCACGCTGATACGTAGTACTTCCGCATTCGGTGTTCATTGTGCACTGTGACATCCGGTGAATCACTCATCACTCTGGCGAACTGATGATGGAGGACCGGTGTTGTGCCGAATTTCGACCCCCCCGCATATTACGACCCCCCTTCGCGTGAACGCGCATTCGCTTATTGTCAACGCCCCATACTTTCATTTAGTTCGAGGCGCTCTTCCTTCCAACAATATTAGTCTAAATTAGTGTTTATATTCTATCACAACATCACAAGTTGAGCAACTTTACACAGAAAACGATGGCATATTTTAGATTGTAAGTTTGAAGACGAACACATCGCAATGGAACCTCCGACGGCGACGACCCATGTACGCTACAACATCACGATAATGAACTACGAGAGCACTTACATACGTAATAGTTAAAAGTAATACATTAATGCATTATGTTATTTACTCATATTAATTTTGACAACCTCTTGGTAGCCTACCCTGGAAAGCACATTTAACTGTGACTGATCCAAAACTAAGGAAATCCTTTACTAGGTACAGACTCAGTGAGCACAGCCTAGCCTTCGAGAGAGTGAAGGATATTGGATATATTGGATATATATTGAATATATCCAATATATATTTTCGATATATTGAATATATACTGTATATAATGGATATATTCAATATCCAGCCAATTTAGCCTGCCATATTCATCACCCATCTCCTATTTCTTGTTTGCAAAGTCTGAGAAACGTATTGACGGTCGAGTGTTGAGTGTTACTGAAAAGACATAATTTTCTTCATTATGAAGTCTTCGGCTTTGAACTTCAGGTGAACATTCTCCAATTATCACGAAAGTTTAGGTGAGTGACAGCTCACAGGCCTGTGGTGGCCTGTGAAGGATGTTGGATATATTGGATATATTGAATATATATTCAATTGAATATATCCAATATATATTTTGGATACATTGAATATATATTGAATATATATATATATATATACTATATTCAATATCCAGCCAATTTAGCCTGCCATATTCAACCCCCCCTCCTATTTCCTGTTTGCAAAGTCTGAGACACTTCAAATTTGACTGTAGAAATTTCAGACGTGTAGTCACAACAGGGGACATTTGGCGGGGGGGGGGTTGTATTTCGGCAGGCAATTTAGCCTGCCGTATTTCAACCCCCCTTCCTATTTCCTGTTTGCAAAGTCTGAGACGCTTCAAATTTTTTGGGCTTACATCGTTAGGCCACGGGATGTGACTGTAGAAATTTCAGACGTGTAGTCACAACAGGGGACATTTGGCGGGGGGGGGTTGTATTCTGGCAGGCAAGCCTGCCGTATTTCGACCCCCCCTCCTATTTCTTGTTTGCAAAGTCTGAGACACTTCAAATTTTTGGGGGTTACATCGTTAGGCCACTGGATGTGACTGTAGAAATTTCAGACGTGTAGTCATATCAGGGGACATTTGGCAGGTGTGTGTGTGTGTGTGGGGGGGGGGGGGGGGGGGGGGGGCAATTCATGCCGGCAGAATTACTCATTCAAAATGCTCCCAGTGTTGATGCCTACCATGTCAATATAATGAACAGTACACATTATGAATATGTGTATGGATGTACATAGGTGTATGCATGAAGTAATTGCAATTAACAACTTCTGACTTTGAGGAATATTCTAGAATAGACTTCCTTTCAGAAATCCTATGTAACATCAACAGATATCAAAGTTGAACACACATTACATTAATGAGCCCTACAAAATGTTGGTGCAAGTACAAAAGTAGTGTATACATTTACATTTTTTTGTGATAATAACCTGACTGTAATGAATACGAAGGATGCCAAGAATAGGTTTCAAGCGCAGAGATAGAATGTTTATTAACACAATTCCCAAGAAGGAGGCTGGAGATGGGTCAAGGGACAGGCAGGAGGTCATACACAGGAAATTTGATGGGAAGGCGAAGTCCAGGCAGGGAGCAGGCTAGGAGTCGGAGACTACATTAGTCAGGCAAACTGGTCGATGCACAGTACGGTTGTGGTGAAAACAAACAAGAAATAGGAGATGGGTGATGAATATGGCAGGCTAAATTGGCTGGATATTGAATATATCCAGTATATATTCAATATATATCGAAAATATATATTGGATATATTCAATATATATCCAATATATCCAATATCCTTCACTCTCTCGAAGGCGAGGCTGTGCTCACTGTACCTAGTAAAGGATTTCCTTAGTTTTGGATCAGTCACAGTTAAATGTGCTTTCCAGGGTAGACTACCAAGAGGTTGTCAAAATTAATATGAGTAAATAACATAATGCATTAATGTATTACTTTAAACTATTACGTATGTAAGTGCTCACGTAGTTCATTATCGTGAATGTTGTAGCGTACATGGGTCGTCGCCGTCGGAGGTTCCATTGCGATGTGTTCGTCTTCAAACTTACAATCTAAAATATGCCATCGTTTTCTGTGTAAAGTTGCTCAACTTGTGATGTTGTGATAGAATATAAACACTAATTTAGACTAATATTGTCGGAAGGAAGAGCGCCTCGAACTAAATGAAAGTATGGGGCGTTGACAATAAGCGAATGCGCGTTCACGCGAAGGGGGGGTCGTAATATGCGGGGGGGTCGAAATTCGGCACAACACCGGCAGTTCACTTTCACGACATCCCTGGTAAATGTACCCAAAGTCACGTTTTCTGAAGTTCACAGACTTACCGAACAACACTCCATAACAGCCCGCTCCAAACTGGACAAGGGATTGTTTATTTTTCGAGAAATATATCGACTACGAATGTGAGTGTCTGCTAGCTAGCTTACGTTAGGTAGGTTGGCTTATGCTAACGTCAGTTTGGCGTCAGCTCAGTCTGGAGGGATGAAATGATAAGAGATGAAAAATAAGGTAGACTTGTACTTCTTTGGTACATATATGAATGTGTATAACCAGCAGAAAGTGAAATGAATGTGAAATGAACTGAATGAATAAAGGAACTGAAAGAATAAAAGGATTTAATTCATTCCCTTTTTCTGAGTACATCATTTACTACATTATATATTAACATTATTTTGAATACTTTCAGGATGGACTGACTGGACTTTAAAATTGATTATAGATGAAAGACTTCTCATTCAATTACATACATGTCATTCAATATATACAATGTTTTCAGTGTACAAAATTACAGCTCCGGAAAAAATGAAGGGACCACTCCAAATGTTCAGTGCCTCTTGTTTTAATATTTATATATTATATTTAATATTTATAGGTACATGTTTGAGTAGAAACACTATTCAACAGGGATGTAGCCTTTTAAATCAAGTGGTCCCTGGAAGTTGGTCATCACACAGCAGACGGTCCACAGCTGGTTGACTGTCGCAGACAAGGTGAAAGGACAGTGCGTTCCCAGATGCCGTATTCCTTGACTCTGCCTATTGCTCTTTCTACAAGGATTCAAAGTCGAGCGATTGCTTGTGTTTTCAGAGCATCTTCAGTGAACTGCGCAGTGGTTAGAGATAAATTAATTAGTAATATTATTGTGAGTGCTTCAGTCCATCTTAAACATTTGTCTACATATCTTAATGGTCACATTTGGGTCAAAGTTTTAATTTGAAATGTTAATTCCTTTCATGCCTACCTGTCATCTTGAAGGGTGGTATAATCAGCGTTGCCCCACGATCAGCTAGTGGCTTCTCGATGGTGAAACCCTTGTCTGCCATGCAGCCATCTCCTGGCTCCAGTAAATCCAGCAGTCCACTTCATCTGTACCCTCTTCCATCTCTTCCTCCACATCCCTCCCTGACAAACCAGAAGAGGGTCCTGGACCTGGCTCTGTAGAGTGTACATGACATACATTAATTATATAGGATTTCCTATAATATAACTATTTGTAATAGCATAGTCACCAACATGTAAACTTCTCTGATTGGACTGAGAGCAGTCACCCCAGTCTGCTGCACACACCACAGATGTTCTCCTCTGTTCTTACTGCACGTCTTCTATTTCATTTTTTAAAAGGGTTTATGCTTTTTAAACCATTACAATTGTTCAAAATGCCTTTTATTTCATTCATTTTAATGAATGAATTACCTTCATCTTTGTATTGTTTTGAGACTGTAGTAAAATGTATTATATTTTGTATTATATTATGTATTATTATTATTATTATTATTATTTCAACACACACAGCTGCTCACCTCCTTCCTCATGTGGGGGCACTGGGGCTGATTCAGGGGCAGGGGGAGTTGGGGGCTGACAGACAGCTGCTGCAGCTTCTGGTGCACTTGACTCTGTTCAGAATGAGGCATCATTTTGACAGAGGGGAGATCAACTATTATTGAATAAGAACAGCTTGATAAATGTTTGACTGGATTGATTATTTAACTAATATAGCAGTAAAATGTAAAAATCCAGAGTTTTCTTGAGCTAACATGGTGAGAAAAGTGAGCTAGCTTATAGACCACAGACAGGGACAAAGTTAATATCCATAACTTTCCACCACAACAAACCCACCTTTTTTTTGGAAATACTGGGTGACATATTGTCGACCCTTCAACTCCTTCTCCTCTCTTAATTTATTTTCCTTTCTTTTTTGGCTGCCTGATTTTTGAGGCATACTGCTGTCTCCTCCGCTTTGCCCGCTGTGGCGCGCTGTCTGTGACAAATCGCCGGTGCGCTACCGGCTGCAGCTGATCCAGTCGGACTGAACCATTTTGCGTAAATAGAGGGGGGGAAGGGGGGGCCCTGCAGGGGTTGATGCTTCCAAAACAAATAAAGGAATTGTTACCAGGACATGGAAAATAAAACATGTGTGATTATATGTTAGTTAATAACTTAGTGTCATTATTTTTTCTGTATTATAATTTCATCATCATTAGGGGCCTCTCTGGGCCCCCCTCCATCATGGGCCCCTAGAATCCGTCTCCTTTACCCCCCCTTTTCGGCGCCCCTGTGCAACAGTACAGTAACACAAACTCAACAGGTTATGGGCCCAGGAGTCGTTCGGAAGATAAGTTTACCACCGACTAGAGAGTCGCGGCCGCAACGGACTGTGTGCTAGCGGGGGTGCTGGCTGAGAGGACTGGCGGGCTAACATGGCGGAACAACGAAGGAGATTGCCTCGACTGACGTTCGACGGAGATGAGACGAAGTATGAGCTTTGGGAGACCAAAATGATGGTACACTTTCATTTATCAGGGCTAAAGGATACTGTGTTAAGAGAACCGAGGACAGAAGTCGAGATAGCAGCAGATACAAAGAAAAATGCTGACGCTTATGCAGAGTTGATTTTGCTGTTAGATGACAAAAGCCTCTCATTAGTTATGAGGGATGCGCCCGATAATGGAAGAAAGGCTCTGCAAATATTGAGAGAGCATTATGCGGGGAGGGGAAAGCCCCGTATAATAACCACGTACACCACGTTGACATCGCTACACAAGGCTAACGATGAAAGTGTAATGGACTATATCATCAGAGCTGAAACCGCCATCACAGCACTGCGGAACGCGGGAGAAACGTTGGGAGACAGCCTGCTAGTTGCTATGGCTTTAAAAGGATTAACTGAGAGTTTCAAGCCATTCGCAATACATGTGGCACATACAGACGATAACATCACGTTTGCAGATTTCAAGACTAAACTGCGTAGTTTTGAAGAGACAGAGAAGATAAAAGCAGCCGACTCCAACGATAGTGTGATGAAAACACAAGGGAAAACCGGATGGCGGCCAACCAAGACGAGCGCGCGTGGCTGGAACAAAGACGACTCAGAGATGGTGTGCTTCAAGTGTGGCACCAAAGGCCACAGAGCGAAAGCGTGTCGACAGAAGACATGGTGCAGTTTTTGCAGAAGTGACACACACAAAGACGCCACATGCAGGCGTAAGGACAAGGACAGTAAAGTCAAAAAGGATGGTGTGAGTAAAGTTTCAGAAGACGCTGAAGAGGACTACATTTTCCAGGAGAGAGACGGAGGGATCCAGCGACAGCCGGCACGCAGCATCCAAGAGAGAGGCCTGATGGTGGACACGGGGGCTACCTCTCATATCGTCACAGACATCACCATGTTTAAAAGTTACGACTGTGCGTTCAGGCCAGAGACGCACACGGTCGAGCTGGCAGATGGCACCCGGTGCAGCGGGGTCGCTCAGTGGAGGGGAAATGCTGAGGTTTGCCTCATCGACAGCAGAGGACAGCGACACAAGGCGACGCTGAGAGACGCTTTACTTGTACCGTCATACCCCCAATGCATCTTCTCGGTGAAGGCGGCGACTGCGAGTGGGGCTACAGTTGTCTTTAAAGAAGGTAAAGACGCCTTGATAACCAGAGACGGTACCAGATTTAACATTCATGTTTATGACAGGATGTATTATTTGCATACTGAAACTGAGTCTAATGATAAGTGTAATGCATGTCACGACATACAAGCATGGCATGAGATATTAGGCCACTGTAATTATGAGGATGTTCTTAAGTTACAGAATGTTGTTGAAGGTATGCAGATCAAGGGCAAAATGGGTAGGCCTGAACAAGAGTGTGTATTCAGGGAAAGTTTGCCCAAACCAGAAATAGGGACCCTGATACTAGAGCAAAGGCTCCCTTACAGATGGTACACACAGACCTTGCAGGTCCTGTTGCCACAGAGTCGATATATGGCTACAAATATGCGCAGTCATTTACTGACGATTACTCAAGCGCAGTGTTTGTTTATTTTCTTAAAAATGAAAGTGATGCATTACAGGCTACGGAAAAGTTCCTAGCAGATATATCCCCTTACGGGAAAGTGAGGTGCCTGAGATCCGACAACGGAACAGAGTTTACATGCGGTGATTTTCAGGCACTGCTCAGGAAAAACAATATAAGACAGGAAACGTCAGCTCCGTATTCCCCGCACCAAAACGGAACAGCAGAGAGGGGTTGGCGCACTCTTTTTGAGATGGGTAGGTGCATGATTGTTGAAAGTGCGCTACCAAAGCAGTTATGGCAATATGCAGTACAAACAGCGGCAATGGTACGCAACAGGTGTTATAACAGGCGTACAGGGCAGACTCCCTATGAGCTGCTGACCGACAAGAAGCCCAATGTATCCAAAATGCAAAAGTTTGGGTCTGTATGCTACACCTACAAACAGGACAAGGGGAAACTTGATTCCAGATGTGACCTAGGGGCGTTTTGTAGGTTACGACAAGAACAGCCCGGCGTATTTGGTGTATCATCCAGATACGAACAAAGTTCAAAAGCACAGGCTAGTGAAGTTTGTGAGCAGGGCAGCTGTGGAAAAACAGACACAGACAGGTAAGCCAGATCCAAGCGATGGCGATGACAGTGTGAGACCCAGGACTAGAGAGATCACCCAGGGGATCAGTAGGAGTACAGAAAATGCTTCAGAGCCAAGTGTACAAAGTAGAAGTGCTCATGGTGATAGTCCAGGTACAGTAACACGGTCTAGTGACCATAATCACACACAGGAGAGTGCCACAAGTGGTGAACCCGAGAGTAGGAGATATCCAGCTAGAGAGAGGAGAACACCGAGTTACTTAGGTGACTTCATAACTGATGACTGTGTTCATATCACGGGGTTCATATCACGGTAGACTACTGCTGCAGAGCGGTGTGTGGCATTCCACAGACATTTGGGGAAGCAATGGGGTCAGCTAACTCAAAGCAATGGGTAAAAGCCATGGATGAGGAAATTCAGTCCTTAAACGAGAACAATACCTTTACCCCGACAGCACTGCCAATAGGCAAGAAGACAGTGGGGGGTAGGTGGGTTTACGCTATTAAGACTGATGTAGACGGAAAAGACAAATACAAAGCGCGGTTTGTGGCCAAGGGTTACAGCCAGAAAATGGGAGTAGACTATGGGGAGACGTTTTCACCCACGGCAGACCTGACGAGTGTTAGAGTAGTGCTACAGAAAGCGGTACAGGAAAATTTACTCCTGCACCAAATGGACGTGAAAACGTACTTGCACGCTCCCATAGACTATGAGATCTACATCAATCCACCAGAGGGTTATCAAGAGAAAGAGGATATAGTGTATAAGCTAGAGAAATCACTTTATGGTCTTAAACAATCTGGACGCAATTGGAATAGGATTTTACATAATTGTTTAACTGAGAATGGGTTCACACAAAACCTAGCTGACCACTGTGTTTATGCCCAAGAGTCAAATGAAGGGAAGGTGATCATAATCATATGGGTCAATGACTTGATTATTGCGGCAAGCAATACAGAGAAACTGAAAAAGGTGAAAGAGATGCTGGCAGAACAGTTTAAAATGAAAGATTTAGGCAAACTAAAACATTTTCTGGGTATCGATTTCAGTCAGGCAGATGGATGTATAAAGATGTCACAGAAAAGGTATACTAACAAGATACTACAGCGTTTTAATATGCAAGACTGTAGGATCAGAGAGACACCCTGTGAGCAAAAGCTAGAGTATACTGAGGATGCAGTAAAGATGGAAGATGTCAGGCTGTACAGGGAGGCAGTAGGAAGTCTTATCTACCTAACTACTTGTACCAGACCAGATCTAAGTTTTGTGGTGAGCAGGTTATCACAGTACTTTGCTGAGCCTACAGAGGAGCAGTGGGTCATTGTGAAGCACGTACTAAGATACCTCAAAGGCACTGCAGAGAAAGGGTTACGTTTTAGGAGAGATGACAGTAAGGAGCTAGGTATACAGGCCTACAGCGATGCAGACTGGGCGGCTGATACCAGTGATAGACGCAGTACCACAGGATACTGTGTGAGCCTTAGTCAGAACAGCTCCCTAGTCTCGTGGAAGGTCAAAAGGAGCCGGCACCACGCCGCTTATGAGACAAAAGTTAATGTGTATTTCTCTCATAACTTTTTGTCATTATTAAAGAGAGGCCTGATTCTCAGATATGCAGGATGGATGGCTACGGTGTAGGTCTGGGAAGAACTTCAGGCCAAAATCTTGCAAGCGAGCGGCTGGGTGCAGGTGCAACGAGATGGAGCACTTGCTGAGTCATTTCCTGTAGGGCTGGAGCCACAGGTTGAAGCGTATGCGTCCCTGAGACCCCCTTTGATATATAAGAGACCTCAAAGTACAGCTTACTTAAATGTTGTCGACCTGAAGTCACCTATTGCATCACTTCCTTTAGGGCTTCGGCCTCCTAATTGATCATTGTAGTATAATTGAATGCCCTCTTTCATACATATGATACCTCCACCACTGGGACGTGGCAACAATTCTCCAAATCCATATGGGGAGGGGGGGGGATGCTTGTGGACAGTAGGGTTGTACACTAGACATAAATAGGAAGCAAACTCAGGAGAAGGAATGACCTCTCACAAATATATATTTAATAAATTGTTTCAAATAACCCTGCCTCGTTAAATCATTGAGCTTGGTGTTTTGCTTTCAAAAATAGGTTATAGAAGAAATCTAAACTGCAGAAAATAAAAACATCCAAGCTGCCTTTTAAGGATACCTTGGAATATCTGTCTATTTTTTAACCATCGGACCCTAGTTTACGACAAAAACAACACAATGGACGGCAGCTCCTTTGCCGCGTGGTTTTTAGAGCCATGTAAGGATTAGAGGGGCTGGTCGATAGCAACCACCATAGCAACCATGACGGTCAAGTGACTGGATGCAACCCCGTTGAAAAAAATAGAATACCACCCTACACACTGGTGAGAATAATGATATTTAAATTATTATGACCATGAAGTCTTTATTTGCATGGGTTTACATTTCGTTCTGTGTAGCATGGAAAAATCGGAGAAACACTCTCATTCAGAATGCATTGGTTTACATATCGTTCTTTGGAGCACAGTTATTTTTATTTATTTATTTATTTTCAGTTTTTGTGGAGGTGCTTCAAAGATGCAAACCGTTAAAAATCCACCCAAAATGTCCTAGAAGCAGCCCAAGTTGTTGTTTTAGCAGCGAAATGCATTGTGTGTGTGTGTGTGTGTGTGTGTGTGCGTGTGTGCGTGTGTGCGTGTTAGCGTGCGTGTGTGTGTGTGTGTGTGTGTGTGTATGTGTGCTTAGCACGCTATTTTATGTTGAAATACGACGTAATCCAGTGTTCACGAAAACGTACACTGTCAACGTATGCTTTTGGCGACTGGGTTGGCTCTCAGATAAACGTGTTTCTAACAAGATGATATTGTAGCGTCACAGGGTTTGGGAGGAAGGGGCGGGCCTTCTGAGAGGGGGGTTTCCGGGGGTTTCCTTCCGGGCGGGAGTTTTGGTTGTTGTAGTTTTCCGGTGGAGCTGTGCCTGCCTGTCCGATTGTGGAATCCAATAAACCTGCTATCAAGCTTACTTCGCTCAATACCTCGCCTGTGGTTATTACAATATCATTAAAAGTTACATAAAGTAACGGTTTAATAACACAAACGCAGGAAACACGTGAGCTGCTAGTTTAGCGAAAGCAGCGTCCCTAGCAACCTGACGTCGTTGAAACATGCGAGCGAGCCGATTAAATCTTCCTAACAACTATAAAACTAAAGATCAGACACAATCACTGACTGAAGATTATGCAAGTAAAAAGTATATTTCTCGCTAGAAATGTTATTAGAAACACGTTTAACGGTGAATCGATCCTAAAATATGGCATTTCCCATTCAGATAATAAAGATTAATAAAGATCATACACATTCACTGACGGAAGATTATGCAAGGAAAATGTACATTTCTCGCTAGAAATGTCATTAGAAACACGTTTAATGGTGTATCTGTCCTAAGATATTGCATTTCCCATTCAGATAATTGGCTCTGTGCACAATATGGCGACCGTTGGCGGAAATGATCTGTATAGGATGCTGAGCACTTCCGGTCTTCCGGTCTAAACATCCAGATTTGACAGCGACCACGAAAACAGCCAGAGAGCGAATTAGTTAGTTTTTCAGTTTCACAATGAGCCTTTTTAAAATCCAAGGGAAGCGACTTAGCTTTCAACAGGTGGGAAACACTGTACGTCATTGCTGTGTGCCGTTGTGTACCTGTTCATCGAAGTACAACAAAACAGTTAGCTTCCATTCATTCCCCGTTGACGCTGCGGTACGGGCTGAGTGGAAGCAGAAAATCCGTAGGGATGACTTCATGCCGACCAAGCACACCCGGGTCTGTAGTCGACATTTTAAGCAGACTGATATTGATGTGACTGTCGGTGGACGAAGGAGGGTGAAGAAGGGAGCCATACCAGTTTTATTTTCTTGGAACGGATACCAGCTACCTGCGCCCAGACCGAGTGTGTGGGAACGGCGTCCGCGGGCCGAGAGTCCCCCCCCAGAGCCAGACTCGGACTCGGAGATGGAGACTGGAATGGCTCCAGATCATGATTACTGTGTCGTCCCCCAAACAGGAGCGAGGGCAAGTAATTTGTCAGACGAAAACGAAGCTCTACGTCGTCAGATCAGGGAGCTTCAACAGCAGGTGGAGGATCTCAATCTTCGTCAGCGTTTTGGAATAGAGCGTCTGTCTGCATCAGATGAGGACGTGCGCTTTTACACCAGGTTTGCCTCCTACAGAAGTTTCATGGCATTTTGGAGACTAATTGAACCTGCTGTGACCCACAAAATGATTCGCACAACCAGCGCCAAGACAGCCTCTGCCAGCATCAGGACAACGGTAGGTTTATTGTTGGTATGTTTTTGTTGATATGTTTTTAGTTTTATGTTTTATGTTTTATGTTTTTGTTGGTATGTCTCAACAGAAACTGAGACCCATTGACGAGTTTCTGCTGTTCCTGATGTACCTGTCAGTGGGTTTTCCTCTGAGGGACCTTGCAGAGAGGTTCAACATCCACCGCACAACAGCAGGTCGTATCATCACTACATGGACCCACTTCCTGTACTGCCTGCTGGGAAGCAAGCGCCTTTGGGTTCCTCCAGAGGTAGTGAGAGCTCACCTGCCACCTGAGTTTGCAGCTTTTGCAGATACACAGGTAGTCCTTGATTGTACAGAAATATTTTGTCAGACACCATCCTCTCTGCTCCTTCAGAGTGAGGTTTTCTCAACCTACAAATCTCATGCCACATTCAAGGCCATGGTTGGCATGGCACCCCACGGTGCTGTCACCATTGTGTCTGGACTGTATGCAGGCTCTATGAGTGACCGGGAGATTTTCAAGTTGTCTGGGATTGTGAAGCTGTTGAAGCCAGGTATGGCAATCATGGTGGACAAAGGGTTTCGTGTGGACGACCTTGTTCCTTGTAAGGTTTACCGGCCTGCATTTCTCAGGAACAAACAACAAATGAGTCGTGAGGATGTTAGACAGACACAGGCGATTGCACGTCTGAGAGTGCATGTGGAGAGGTGTATCAGGAGAGTAAAAGAGAACAAACTGTTTGACAAGGCCATACCACTATCTATATGTGGGAACATCGATGAACTGTTCAGTGTGGCCTGCTTCCTGGTCAACTACCAGAATGGGCCTTTAGTGAAGGCATGGGCAACTAGTAAATAAAGTAAATGTTTTATGTTGTGCTGCGTTACGTCTGTTTGTATTGTCCCGTGTTCTTACCCGAATGGTCTGCACCTTGTCGCGGTGGGTGAGCTTTAAACTGAGACAGGCCAATTTTGTGTTTTGCATTTGCTGTCACTGTGTTTGCCACTGTATGTACATTAGCTTTGGGTTTTAAAGGACTTGAAATGAAAACCAGATGCATCGTAGATGACACTAGAATATGTAGAATTTAATAAGGAAAGATTGAACAACACCTTTTCAATGATCCTATATCAACAATCCACATAGTTTTACACTCTCATTTCAATCAGTTCGAAAGGTATGGTCTTTGAATGAAACATTCATTTAAAAAAGATCAGATTAAGAAATGATAGAAAAAGAAATAATCCCCCCTCTCCCTTATGACCCTGGTAACCTCAGCATCTTTATAAATTCTTTGCACAAGAACATCATCCTCTGCAAAAACCACAAAATCACACCACTGCATCCCTGTGATAAGCAGCTGGCCTTGCACCTGCCAGTAGTAGCTGTGGCTTGGCTTCAGACGGAGGGCGCCATTCTGCATGCGCAGGTACCCGCAGTCCACGTAGCTCTTCTCGTTAGGACACTTCACCTCCACCAGCCCAAATGGTGGTGCCTCCGTGGGATCAAAAACGACCCCATCTGGAGAAGAACCGAGCCAGGGAGCATCTGGATGGATGACAAATCCTGATGGCCAGTAGCTGATGTTTTTAATGTGGGCATACTCCTGAATAGCTACTGGCTCCAGTGCAAGCCCCCTCTTCATCAGAGCTGTCTGAACCCCACCTTTGCGGATACGTTCGGCAAGGTTCTCAGCAGAGCTGTGACCTCTGACATGGCACACCTCCCGGAACCTTGAGGAGGTGAGCCTCATCTTCCTCAGGCTGTGCCATTCTGCGCTACCACTCTGTTCCCTTGTGGCCCTCTCAATGGATCTTGCCATGTCGAAATTGATGGTAAGCGCCATTGCATTACATTGTTGTTGGTGAGTGCACACAAAGGAACATGTGCTTGGGTCCAGCCTGTGACCATGTAACGGCAGTGGGGGTGGAGAGGGTGCGTCTGGGTGGTGGATGATGACCCTACTCACTGGCACAGGGTGCTGATAAGAAATAGGGCTTCCATCTTGAACGCTCCCAAAAGTGGAATTGACGAGGGGGACACCAGGACTTATGGAGAGCGTGGTGATTAATGGTGCAAGGTCTGCCATGAAGTCCTGGTATGCCTCGTCGACCTTCAGGACATCTGGGTCTGGCAAGTCCCCCCGCACTGCTTTGTAGCGCTTGCTCCTTTTGAAACAGTTACATCATAATTAAAAAAAAACAATAACTCTTATAACAAAACAATCTGACAATGACTGCAGAATATATTTGTACTTAACAATGAATATTACCTCACACCATCAGCAGCTGTGTACTGTCTCGACTTTGGTTTGGTTGAGACAAATACCATATTACTCACTCTGCCAGGTTTCACACCCTATCAAGAAAGCGGGTAAAGTTTCAATCAAATTTCAAAAATCCATATAACATTAACAATTTGTGATTAGCCTTAGTTCTTAAGTACTAACCAGTTTTCGGGGCTTATGCCACTGCTGCTCAGTTTCAGTGCAGCTGAGGACTGGCGGAACTGCTTTCAGTTGCAATGCCGAGTATTTCGTGCTCTGGTACAGCAGTGCAACACTGTGATTGCAGAGAGCAGTTCCAGCCACACAAGAACACTCAGCCGCAGCTATTTGAATCTGTGGCTGAGTGCTGTCCTCAAAAGTGATCTATGGATAAAACATGATTTTAGTATTATAATTATTATTATTTAAATAATACAGTTTAGTATTAATAGAGCATTGAACTGGTTAGTATGGCCTAGATTGAGGATACAAAGTCAGCTCTTACCTCTCACTGACTAATGTACCCATCATGTAAAGGCCTACTTAAACTTGTACTCCAAAGAACAGGAGCAGTACAGAATTGAACAGGTTAGTATACCGTAAATCCTCAATTGTGGCCAGAGGGTTTTATTTATTTAGGCTGCACAGCCTGTTTTCTAATTGAATCTCTGTCTTTACTTGAGGATTTACGATAGCCTAGACTGAGGGTACAAAATCAGCTCTTACCTCACACTGACAAATGTTCCCACCATGAAAAGGCATACTTAAACGTATGCTCCAAAGAACAGGAGCAATAACAACCGGTTTCTGGGGTGTCCATGTATAGTTCAGGTTTAAGTAAAATAAACAGACTCGAGATGAATTATTGTTGTTCTACATCCACATCGCCAACTATAGCCACAAAAACACCCCAGAATCTTGAACTTGAACTGATGTAATCTTGAAACTAAACACATGTATTCCACCCTACTCTGACGTCGTGAGGCTTCTCATGTTTGCGCATGGACCTATAGCAGACGGCCCTGACGGTCACCCTCCCCGCAGCCGGGTCTTTATTTGACACTGTGGGAATTCAACGTCATTCATGTAATGTGAATCAAAACACACTGGACTTCTTTTCAACACAGTACAGTCGATCAAACAACCTGATGCTCGAAAAGTAACTAGTAACTGCGCGATTTGTCTCTAGTTTTCTGAAACAAGCTAGCTACCTAGCGATGGCACAATGTGAACGTATTCTGATGTCAGTTTGGAACTTACCTTCAAAATTGTCAACATAACTCGAGAGGTACATCTTGTACCCCTTTTCCCGTTTACTCCGGGGGGCAACGCATCCTTTTTGGACAAGTCTGTGGACGCCTGATATGGTCAGTTTGGGCAGGTCTTGTAGACATCTGGTGAAAAACATCGCCATCGTGCCGGAAGTACTGAGCATCACAATCGAGGGAGCGGAAGTAGAACGGAAGTAGCTTCTTGCACCGAGCGAATAACGATTAATATGGCTACGTAACAATTTCACCAAATGCTAGGAGAACGTATCGCCCCCTGTTGGTGCTATTCCCCCATTCATTTCGAATGGAGAAGTACGCGTGTTCAGGGTGACGCTTTGGTCAGGCAAAGCGTGACCCTGAACACGCCTTGCGATGTGGACAGACGTATCTATTTTACGCCTTGGCGTGATACCGGGAGAGGGTTAGCTAGGCGCGTCCCGAGCAACCACGAGCGGCCCCGAGACTTCAGAATGTCGTTATTTGCATGACCGCTAGAGGCGCTACATTTTGATACGCTCCAGTGGGTCGTAATTTGGGGCGGTACAAACGACCTATGTGGTCGTATTTTCTAGGAGGACAGGCTGGTATGTGGATAGACCAATTGCCTCTATCAAATAATGCTCCCACTGCAGAATCACGTTATTTTACACCACTACTCACCCCATGTACATTGTTTATGCTGTTTTATAACGTATATATTGAAGATTTCAGGGGTGCAGTATGTGCAATGTATGTAATGTAAAAAAAATAGCACTTCAAGAAAAAACAAATAATCAATTAAACTAAATAAATAACTTCAACTACAAAAGTGTAGCAAGTATTGTTAAAACTTGTATATATTTGTGAATGGGATTATGCATGTGTGGGTTTATACATGCAATAGCTCATAATTATTCAAAATATCCAATAATACAAACATTTTATTTTGAGTTACGTTATTTCAATGCATAAATATTCATTGCTTGGAATTCAATGGGTTTTTATTTTCAAAATCCGATGGCACAGATTTACTTCCATAAGTGATGCACAACACTGCTTAGAGGGCTCAAAATTAACACTCGCCAAACTGGGTAAAGTAGTCTTAAATTATTGAGTCCACCCGCCACTTTGGCTGGACACATCTTGTCCTTCAGCTGCAGAGAGCTGAGAGCAGTCAACAGTCGCCTATAGACACATTTTGAAATAAGCCATGGAAGAACTACTCCAAAAACATTCACAACAACCTATTTAATTTATCCTAAATTGTAGAAATATGTATACTAATTAATTGAATAGGCTGTGTTCAATGTATAAAGTTAGGTTTTAATTAAAAGGAAATGTTTATCATTATTATAATAATTATGTGTGTAGATAAACAATATGCAGATATAGATATTAATATTATTGTTCTATGGGGGGAAACGATTCTGAATCAGCAAAAGTTGCTATTGGCAGGTTAGGCTCTTGTCTAAATAAGTGCAGCCCTATTCATTTTTTCTACAATTATTACTGCACACAAGGATATAATATTGATTGTGAATCTCAAATGAGACCAAGATGACATGCTCAAAGGTAATTAGAGTGAAATGCAAGGGTTAAGGTTATGCAAGTTTTCGATCATACTGTGCTACAAATTTTATTTTTATGCTACTGAATTTTTGTGCTTGCTGGCACCAATGCTACCACTTAAAAGAAAATAAGCGAACAGGCCTGGATATGCATTTATAGTTCTTCCTTAATGTATTTACTGTTTTTATATACTTGCTTTTAACAGGATGAGTTGGATGACACTGCACAGGCCTGGAACACACACCATCAGGCCATCAAAAAACCTGATGATGGGAAAAAATGATGGGACCAAAAAAATGTATGCATCTATCGAACTCTGAACTTCTGATGGCCAATCAGTACAAATATTGACATGTTACCAACAGAAAAGCATTTTGAAATTATGTGCATTTACAACCTGTAGTTTCAAATACTGAGAGAGGGGTTAAAAAACGACAAGACACGCTATTCATGTTTATGTTGAGACTGCAAAAATTTTCATTACTGTAACTTTATTGCCATCGCGTATGTGGAACAGCACCAAACAAGTTTGGTGCTGTTTCCTGATATTTTCAGGCCATATTTTTCACTGGCCACATTAGCTAGATGAAAAACTTAACAATGAATTAATAATTGTACTTGTTCAAGAACAATTGACTTAATTGTCCTTGTAATCAGACTAGTATTACTTTTCATACCATGACAAGTTCCTGCAGTCTTCTTGTTAATGTCACATGATGTTGCTGTGGTGTCAAGACAGCTGATTGTATACAGCAGGGGGTGCGGTCGTCCTGCCGGTTCAAGTAGGATGACCTGAAACCTGTATAAAACCAGCTGTCTTGACACCACAGCAACATCATGTGACATTTAGAAGAAGACTGCAGGAACATTAACAATAAAACATGTCAGGGTATGAAAAGTAATACTAGTTGTATATTATGTACACTATCTATTATCTACACTAGTAGTTAGTGTCGTCGTCTGAGACGTCTCGCTAGCCTTCGTGACACTCCTCTGGGATCGAGCTCTTTCAACAACAACCGCACATCCTCTTTCCTCACACGCAGTCCATGCTCCCTGCATTTAGCGTACATCCATCGGTACCCGTGAAGCTGTCCAGAGTACTGCAGTTGGTCGCTAATAAAATCCACCAGGACCAACAGGTCAGAGTACGCCTTGTGGCGAGAGTATCCCCTGTCTCGCAGTATCCTCGTCAGAGGTCTCTCACTTATGTGGAAGGCGTGCCTACTGGCAAGTATTGATTTGATGTCCGAATATTTGAGGCCAAGCTCAAAATAAACGTTGATAAATCTCCCAAGCTCCATCGTTGTGGTTGTTAGTTTTTCCTCTGACCCGGAAGTTAAATTCTTACCCGGAAGTTGGTTTGCGATATCTCGCAAACCAAATATTTTTTTTTCTCTCTGCTTTTTTCTTTTTCTTTTTTTCAACCAAAATAATTTTTTGCTCCATGTCCCTTGGGGGGCTCCGTACCATTACTGCTGCGGTTGCCGTTGGACATGGCTAAATCTGTTTTGCCTTCCCGCGTGAGAGTCAGGTATCCAACGAGAATGACGCGCCCACTCGTTTGACCGCGATCTAGCATCTAGGATCGATTGTTCTTTCTTGGGTCCCCGGATGTTAACGCTGAATTTCGTACATTGAATTTTGATGGTGACTTGGGGGACTGAATTTTGGGACGTTGAAAATATTTGAGTAGAATATTTTAACGTTGAAATTTTTAACGTTGAATTTTTTAACATTGAAAAATAAAGGTGAATATGATATATTGAAAATGTAAAGAGTTAAATTCAGAGCCAAAAAAATTCAGATAGGTTATTTCAATGCATAAATATTCAGTGCTTATAATTCAATGTGTTTATATTTTCAAAACCCGATGGCACAGATTTACTTCCATACAGATCAACTACATGTCAAAATTCATTTATAGAGGTCGATGGAAATTGCCACATATTTTAATAATTATTTCACAAACAAGGTTGAAAATCTGAGAGGAAACATGACGCCTTCTGATGGCTCCTCCTCATGCATTTTAATGGGAAATCATATAATGACGGGTAAAAGCTGTCTATTAGATTTTGTACCAGTGAGTATTTCTGAAATTGAGAAGTTGTTGTCACCACTGCCATGTAATAAACCTGCCGGGACGGACATGCTAGATGGCAAACTGCTAAGAATTGCGGCATGCCATGTATCTGCCAATTTGGAACAGATACAGTCTGTCCTGGGGTTTGGAAGGAGGCCAAGGTCACCCCCCTACCCAAGGACAAAAATAAATAATTCACTTGTAAAAACAGTCGCCCAATTAGCATACTTCCAGTTCTTAGTAAGCTGATGGAAAAAGTAGCTTTCAAGCAAATTCAAGATTATTTTACAAATAAACTGTTCTTGTGTTCCCAGCATGCTTATAGGCAAGGTCACTCAACTTCAACTGCTCTAGCTCAGTTAACTGATGACTGGCTGTCACAAATTGATATCAAGAATATGGTTGGCACAGTCATGATTGACTTCAGTGCAGCATTTGATGTCGTCGACCACGACATAATGATTTCCAAACTGAGAACATATGGTTTTAATACTATGGCACTTCCTTGGATGTAGAGCTATTTATCAGGAAGATCACAGAGAGTGTGTTTTAATGGTAGCTGACCAGAATGCAAGTACAATCACTGCGGGGTGCCCCAAGGAAGCTGCTTAGCTCCTTTACTCTTTATGGAGGGAGAGGCAGCAGAGAGAGAGGTCATGTTTCCCGAAGCTCCGCTAGGCATTGGAAAAAACTACTTAATTCATCGTTCAGATCTACTTTATTTTATTTTATTTCATGATCATAATACTTAACAATATATAGTTTGTTTCTGTTGTTCTCCATCGCTCGATTCAACAATACATTTTGGCACTTTTTATGACTCCCGGATCAGACCGCAGCAAAAGCCTTTTGACTTTCCTATCGCCAACATGCCTCTGTATTCCGATATCTCAGGCACGGAGACTGGGAAATGCACAGACTGCACCAAACTGCGACAGACAGTGGCTTTATTTGAAACAAGACTAGCAGCATTAGAAAAATGCAAAGGACTCCTCCAGGATACAGTTCCGATGGGTGAGTTTGCTGAGCTAACTCAGACAAATACACAACAAGATGATCAAAGCTACATTGTATCCTTCCCGAAGCTGGACAAGAGAGAGACGGTTCCAGCTGAGTCTCAAAGGCACAGAGTCGGCGCTAAGCCAAAACAACATACCAAACTGTATCAACAAGTTCACTCAATGCCAAATGCTAATGCTAACCCTGCCGCTGAAGAACCGGTTCCTGCCCCTTCAAGAGTCCACGAACACGCCTGCCACCCATGCACCCCTGAGCCCCGAGATGCGTCCGGACAAACGGTGCGGACAGAGACCGACCATGAACCCGTCGCAAGAGAGGCGAGATGTGCATGCGTCGGCCACCCGTGCACCCCTGATCCCCGAGATACGTCTGGACGGACGGTGCGGACAGAGACGGAACAAGAACCAGTCGCCATGGAGGCGAGCGTCGCATACGTCGGCCACCTGTGCACCCATAGGCGTAGATTACGTGGGGGGGACATGTCCCCCCCCCACTATTTCAAATACAAATTTTGTCCCCACCACTTTTAAAAATGTGCAAACCAATTGCGACTGAAAAAATCCCCACATACTCAACCAAAATCGTCCAGTCTATAATCATGTGATAGGCGCGCACAAAGACATCAGGAGGCGCACAGAGCTTTTGGCCATGATATTATCTATACAATTATATACAATTATATTATATACTATTATATATAGAGCTCCGAGAGTCGCAAACGGCAACAATCAATTTCTCCTTCATGCTGCAGTTCACCCCGGACTGCACTGCACTGAGTTTGACGGTTGAACACTGATTGGCTGTTACGTTACACATGTCACTCAGTGGCCATGCTGTTGAACGCTGATTGGCTGTCATCACGCAAAATTCGTGTCAAAGTTGAAATATTTCAACTCGAGCGAATTTTTCGCGCCACAAATCCTCATGAACGCGCTCGCCTGTGCATGCCGAAAGTGTGGCGCCACAAATCAAAACAAATCAAAATAATTTGCCTGATACACGTCTCTATGTTCAATTTGTATGGGATCTTGTCGCCCCGTCGCGTTTTGTGTGAACGCACTGGAGAAGTTTCAAGACAGAGAATAAGAATCTTCAAAATTGAGATTTTTATTCAGAAAATAGCCGGTCCTTTTGCTTCCTTTTAAAAAGCATGTTTGTGACACTGGATAACGATATGGATACATCATCTAGACTGCATTTGTGGAGGGCCACATAAGGTAAGAAATTGGTTTACGTAAACTTTGCTGCTGGTACTGTTTGCTCGTGATGACCTGGCCAAAGGTTACCCACGGTCCTAAGCGATTGTGATCTGATTCTGGTTGGTGCTCCAGCTAGTATGCATTGTATATATAGATTGCAGCTAATAGCAGCTACACACGGTGCGATTGCTATGCCAATGTGGTTATAGTTGTTTTGTCTGATTGAGATATGTGACGAATTGGAGCCTGGTAGGCCTATCCTGACATAAATATGTTCTTGCATAACCTGTGTGATTATCCTAAACTGTAGGGGAATTTATTTGCGGGCAATTTGCTTATGATGTTGTAACGAGTGAAGTCTACATTGGTCCTTCGCAAGTGTTTACTGGTGGTCAGGATTTGGCAGATGCAATTCTCCTCTGGGCGCTTGTTTGTTTGGTTTTTTATGCAGCATAACATATGTTACCAGCAGCCCTTGCTCGTCTTCAAAAGGCTGATACTCAGTACCTCGTTTAATTTCGTACCCCCATTACAGTCTGGCATTGTTTGTCTGGTAATCTTTGTTGATGTCAAGATAAGTGTTAAATTGCCAAAACTGTTCTTTGTCCTGTGTGTATTAGTATTACATATCCCGAGCCAATACCCAGTGCCATGTTCCAATACCCGTACTGTCCGTACTTACTAGCCAAAATTTGAGTACGTAGTACATTCCAATTCAGATCCGGCGAAAAGAAGTATACTCCAAGGACCCGGATGCCGTACTCAAAACGGGCTAATCGTGAAGTGTGGATCGAAGGACACTCCCCGTACTCAACGGCAGCCATCTTAGCTACGTAGCGGAAAAGGCGGGGCCAGGCTGAGCTAAAGTCGGCGCATTTTCCACATAGCCTGCATTAATAGAGTCATTTTGTAGTTTTTATAGTTTTTATAGCTGCTAGGCGTAAAGAGTTCACCGTTCAAAGCGGGATGTTTATTGCGGGGGAGGAGCCACGGCAGTCGTGCAGTCGTGATCGTCATTTCCGGTAAGTGCACCACAGAGTACTCGATTTGAAACAGCACTCACATCTGAAAAATTAGCGTACTCAAGTGAGTACGGATAGTGCAGATGGTGTACTTCCTTTAAGTACTCGTGACACTAAATACTCATGGAAGTATGGGTATTGGAACACGGCACTGGTGTTTCCAACGCCGTTTTGCAAAACAAGCCAAAACACAAACTGTGGTTTTCAACTTTTATTGTTCGAATAGGATTTTCAACACCTGACAATACACTGTAGAGCATATTGTAATGCAGCGTTGAATGGATGAATAGCTTACATAATGGTACCCAGCACTTTTCAAACCACTACTACAGCCTCCCCCACACATCTACTCTGCCACTATCTGACACACAGATAGCAGACAGCCAACAGACCTTGTAGAGAGAAAACAGCCCGCCCGACGCCATCGACACTGTGCCTTCCCCCATCGCTGATGCTGGCTTGGCGAGGAACGGCCACCCCCCTCCTCTGCATTCCCCCAGCGACGATGACCTCCAGCCTCATCTCTCCCATAGCCACAACAACAACTCCAGCTCCACTGTCTCCTCCCTTTGCAATTTTCCAGCTGAATTTAAGAAACTGGAATATGTTGGCATCAAACTTGCATCCGTGTCAATGATAGCATCGCCACGTCATGGCCACAGGCTGATAACACCCAAGAGGATGGCGCCCCACCCCCCCCCCCACTGTACTGATAGTAGTCCTGAGTATTACTGAGACAAAAAAGGGTTCAGCCGTAGACTAGGGTGACCAGATTTGAGTTTGTAAAAAAGAGGACACTTCGTCGCGGGGGGGGGGGGGTAGTGGATAGCATGCCGCACCATGACCATGTGAATGCATACAAATGTCACAAATGAAATGACAATATGAACATCTATTTATTGAACTTTAACAAAATTGCAAAGTGCAAATGTATAACAAATCTTTTTTGTGTCAATAATGATAACAAATAAAACATTCTAAATAATAAAATCTTTATATGGCCACATTAAAATAAGAAAATTAGAAACTTTTCAGTCCTCCTCATATATTAAAGCAATAATGATAACAAATACAATATTCTAAATAATAAATTACTTTTTTTTTTTTCTTTAGTTCGTCCGTGAACTTACATTTACGTTTAGGCATGGCTGCAGATGTAATGTGCTGTTGTAAACAGAGTGGAAGCGGCAAGGTGCTCAATGTTGCCAGATTGGAAATGGCAAAGTAACGTACCAAAGGCCCAAAATGGTCGTATTTGGAGGATAATTATCGTGGCTCTGGCAACCCTGAGATCGGTCGCCCAATGACAGACTCTCTCTACAGTCAGCTCGCGCAAGAAGGTGGAACGTAAGGGAGATACCATTTCCAGAACTTGGAAGGCCGTAATAACCATAGACATATACAATGGTAATAACTAGTAGGTTATGTGAAAGACCCAGAAACACAAATATGCGACGAGGCAAAAAAATAAATAATAATAATAACAATAATATTATTTATTTTTTTTGCGACGAGGCAAAATACCGGACGTTTTTGGAATCCCTGCCGGACGCATTTTTTAGGTCTCGAAAAGAGGACATGTCCGGGAAAAAGAGGACGTCTGGTCACCCTACCGTAGACACAGTATAAAGGAAGTTTCACATAATCTGCTGAACCCAAGGTTGCCTACGTCAAAACAGGGCAACTTTTGCATTCATGCTGTAACCACTAAGAGAGTAAACAAAGGCAAACTTAGACACACTGCTAGCCTCACAAATCTCATATCTATTGCCTCCAAACCAAAAACAACCTTAAAGCCTATCAACAACACCATCAGGATGGCTCTACTTAATGTTAGGTCTCTTAATAACAAATCATTTTTAGTTAATGATTTTATCACCACTTCTAAACTGGATTTTATGTTTTTAACTGAAACATGGCTGGAACAAAATAACAGTGCAACCGTTCTGATAGAGGCAGCTCCTGGATTCTCGTTGGGTCTGGGCAGGGTAGCATAAAAGTCAGCTAGTGGGAGACATGATGATGCATCACTGAAGTACTGGAGGAGAACATCATAGATCAGACCAGGGTTCTGTCCCACAGTGAGCAGGGGTTTTTCTAGAAAAAAAAAGTAGCAGGGAGCAGACCCCTGCGCAAAGCCGAGGGAGCAACGCGACCGAGGCGGGGGATGGTGTGGAAGGGGGGTCTCCCCCTTCCACGGCGCGAAGCCTTTGAAAAAATAATGATTAAATGGTACATTCTGAGGCTATCTTAGAGAGAAATTCTAGCTCTTGTGGTCATCCTGAAAAACTAAAATACTATCAACTTTTGGTAGACTTGTACAACTTTACCCTGTAAATAAACACGACAAATTTCAAAAATATTGGCTAAACTTTTATTAAGTAGGACAAATCACAACAGCAGCCGTCTGTTCCTGAGACTGCCCCAACGGCTCACTGCCTTGTCAAAATCAAATTGATCAATTGCAGGCCCCTCAATACTGATCCTGAGGAGGTGGTTCAGGGTAGCGTTAGTCATGGTAGACCTCCTGTGCCATGCCTCTATGGAACAAGTTTTGGGGCTCTAGAGTCAATAATGGCGACGCTATAGAAATGTTACTATTGTTGTCGTTTTCAGTTTTGCACTTTGCAGACGGTCCCTAAGCTCGCGGCTGAAAGCCGACTGCTCGTAGAAGCCAATGCAATTCAGTTTTGCACTTTGCAGACGGTCCCTAAGCTCGCGGCTGAAAGCCGACTGCTCGTAGAAGCCAATGCAATTCACCGTTCGCTAAAGACGGCTCGTTTGGATGAAAACTATGTTGTAGCTGGTTCTCTGGGTTACTACACTTTTATTGGGCTAATTCGGCCGTGCAGCTGCCATTTAGTTCCCTGCTACGGGTTCCCTGGTAACAGGGAACCCGTAGCTTTGTGCAGAGAGAACTGGAATGGTCTTGTATACTTGCTTAGCATCTTAGCGCCTAGACCAAAAACCCATTCAAATACATAGTAGCTAGCTAGCTAGCTGCTAATAACTTTAACGTTAGCATGTCGACTCGGTCTGGGAAACTCCAATTCGGATCGGAATATTTTTGGAGTAATTATTTGAGGATCAGACACATTGTCAGGTGGTGGTGTTGGGATATTTTCGCGGAGAAAAGATCGTTTTGAGAAATAGTGTATGTTGTACAGCAGCATGTAAGTACAGATCCAAGTCTGACAGGTTCAGTCGGCATTTCGGTAGGATGGCGCACGCCGGGAGTATCGGGGCGCAGCGCCCCTGTTCCCTTGTTTAGAAAAAACCCTGGTGAGTGTTTGATCACTACGCAGGCTGATCCTCACAATGTCTCTGGCCTTGCCCACCAACCTCCCCATTATCTCTTCAGCCTGCTCATGCACGGGACACTTTTGCTTTCTTAGATAAGCTTTAGTCAAGTCAATCCAGTCCTGGACTGAGTATCTGTCATTTCCGTCGCCCCTGAATATCTGTGGCTCTCTGTCTGATTTGACATGTACTGTAACGTGTGAGGCTTCCTGTCTAACAGCGTTAGAATCGTCAACCATATGTATCGGAGACGATGTGTCGTGGTGTTGTGGTGTCATGTTAACTACACCAGCGGACATTAACTTGGCAACAATGGACTCCCCAATCTGAGTACCTAACTGTCCCATCATGTCTGAAAGTTGATGAAGAGCCTGACCATCAGCAAAACCAGGTGTGGATGTGTGAGGACCCTCCCCCATGAACTGCCAAACAGGAGTACAACCTGGGTTCTGACCTAACCCTGTATCCCTACCGCTGTCAGCTAATAATTGGGAAAGTCCCTCCCCCCTACAGTCCAATCCCCCCACAACAACATTACTGTCTGTGAAACTTGGGCCCGCTCTCAATATACCTCTTCCCTTAGAGAAAATGGGAATAGAGAAATTATCACCGCTAAACCCTGGCTTCTCGGCCATAATGACACCTACTTGCGTTGTGTATTGCCAAATGTGAAAATAAAATAGAAACATCGAACAAAATTAAAACAACTATAGAACTGAACAACCATTTACAAAAACAACTCTGACCACACTTGATCTGTATGTCCACGCAGCATCCACGGCGATCGGCGTTGAGCTGATCTAGAAGATCGACGGGTCACAGCACCAGTGTAACGGTGGTCATTCGTTGAGGAATTGATGAACAACAACATACTTTTTATCCTCTTTATTTCTGAGAACAGAAGACAAACAAACAATTTGTCTTCATAATGTTGTGGTGTTGGTCCCTACAGGCTCTGTCTTGTGGCATCACCGCTCTAACTAAACTATTATATAAAAATAATACCTAAAAACACAACCACTTCTCAAACATTACAAAACAAACACACACAGTAATCATATAAAACAATGAACAACAACATTAACACAAACCAAAATACAAGATTGCCATTCATATACCACACTTTGGAGCATACCTGAGAACAGAAGACAAACAAACAATTTGTCTTCATAATGTTGTGGTGTTGGTCCCTACAGGCTCTGCATGTATGAATACAAAATGAAATACATTTACCTTCTAATGCAGTAACATTACTGTGATAGCATAACAAACTTTTAAGCTAGTTAGCATGCACATTGTCTGATGAAAATAATCATAAACGTTTTATTAGTTAATAAAACTATTCCAAAATCATCACAATTCATGCTAAACAACTAATAAAAACACTGCATTAAAATATACCACCTAAATCAGGGATGGGCAACTTTCATGATAAAGAGGGCCACATTTTTCATCATAACCATCGGAGGGCCACATGACTGCACACTTCAACTAAACGTGAGCTGAGAGAAGCTACACAATTTTGAATTTGGTAGATATGATTTCCTGTATTCTGGTGCATTTTGGGGATGGCCACTACCTAAAAAATCATCCAGAATCATAACCTATGTATGGTATGTTAATTTAACCAACATACATTCATTTCATGTTTTCCATGCTCAAACAGCCACATGAATGGTCAGTATTTTTATCAGTGCAAAGGGCTCACATACATCATCATTCAATGAAGTCAAAAAACTGAAAAACAGTGGCCCAACATTAAGTGCAACAACTCAATGAACTCAAACCCAACAAGCAGTTGTAGTAGTTGTAGTGGCGACTTAAGTGGATATCTTTAATGACTGAGATCGCTTCTAAGCAAACTAGACGCGTGGGTTTGCCTTCGAATTCTATGAATTCTTCTCATCTTTCTTGACCGAGTTTTCTGTAACTCGGATCAATTATTATTATTCTTTCTTTTTTCTTCTTTTTTTTATTATGTGCGGGCCTGACTGAGTGAGGACGCGGGCCGCACGCATGCTGCCCGCGGGCCGCCAGTTGCCCATCCCTGACCTAAATCATGTCTTTCTCCTTAAACAAAATACAATACGGGGAGAACTGTTACTATGCATGCACATACCTGTCTCGTGGCAACACCGCTCTAAAGAGGTACGGCAACACGAAACAGACAAAACACACCAGACCTGTAGCACACCACAACTCCACAAGAGGCTCCATTAGAAATAATACAATCTTAGGCTGCTTAACTCTGGCGAAACTCACACATAAACAAAACTCTTTCTAACTCTGTTACACCGGCAGCACCATTCTGGCGCAAGCCACATCCGCAACCCCCATGAACCTGTCCCCTCCACCCCACAGTCTAATAAGGGTTAGCAATTGCATGGACGTATTCCTACAATCAACTCTTACATTTAAGTTATCTTGATTGGGCTTGATTTTCATTAGTTAATAAATGTACACTGTAAAAAACGAAAACTTAAAATTGTTGGTCTCATTATGATTTCTGAGTAAAATGAATATAAAACATTAAGTATTCATGTCAACTGTGCAATGCAATTGAGTCCAACCAACAATGTTGAGTTTTGGGTCAAGAGTTGGGCTCACTGTAGTATCTCTGTTAGCAAGACACACAGGTTTAAGTCAGACTCTGTCTGAGGCTGGGCCAACTACGGTGCACATGCGCATTTAGACACTTTGGAAAATACGGGGTTTCCTAACGGAATTTTCAGATGGTAAATATTGTGGCGACTCCCCCCCCCCCCGGGGAGTCTGGGTATTCGTGATGCCGGTTGGGAAAAAGGGGTTTATTGCCTTTTGTCAATTTGTTTTTGTTAGGTTAAGAAGGGTTAACGGGTTTGGGGTCTTTATTGTTTGTGTGTTGTTTATTGTGTGTAGTGTTGCCGCCACCGTTACCGAGACTTGCATGTCCGTTGGTTGGGTGTGCGGTGCGCTGTGTGTTGTGGGTGTGTGTTAAATAATATGGAGTCAGTTTCCTGCCATAATTCAAACCTGAAAAAAAAAGTTTCAAAGGCTTGTAAGTCTGGGTTTGAAAACTCAACACCTTGTAAAAAAGGTTTTGCAACACTGAAAAAAGAGATTATAACCTGAAAAAAAATAAAACTAAAATTCAAACATCTGTAAACATGATTTTGTGTTCTATTTTATCTTCTTCATCATTTTCACCAACACATTTTCAAAGTTCAAACAATTTCACCAGCGCATTTGCAGAGTTTCAAATCTGGCACAGTTCTAACAGTGTATTTCATTGTTGCCCAGTTTTGAAACCTTGTAAATGGGATTCTGCAAACAGGTGTTCATACATTGAGAAATACGTTTTGAAAGGTTGAATATTTTGTTTTAAAAACTTGCAAAGGTGTACGTTTACGACATTGCAACGTATTTTTTCAGAACTGACTTTTCAGAGATTTGACCACACAGGCGCAAGCTTTGAGTCACGTGTTCTGACGCCACTCATTTTGAAACTCCTGACAGTCGAATCTGAAAAAAAAAAAAACGTTCCTGGGGGTGGGACCATTTAGCTCTAAACCTATTGGTTGCTCTCGGCTGACGTACATTCCAATCACATGTGCCGTTCACCGGGCTGCGGAAAAATTTTTTGCAGGGTGGTAGCGGGAAGCTCGTGAATATTCATGAGGGAACTGATCCCTGATTGGCTGGGACTTGTTGGCTGGGACTTGGCTCACTGGGACTTTGTCAGAGGGCTTGTGTGAAAATCACAAAAGCAAATGAATTAAACGTTGTTATAAATCAACACGAATAATGTGACACATGATACCCACCTACTACACGGCAACTCTATAGCTACCTTTCTGTAAGTACAAACGTTAGCTCACTCGTCTAAAAGCCCCTGTGAAACTGTTATGTGTCACGGGGGCTACTGTAGTAAATCCTTTTTGTATTTATTATATTTTATAACGTTATGTATAGCGCATCGGCAAATGAATTAAACGTTGTTATAAATTAACACAAATCATTTTAGCAATAATGTGACACATGATACCCACCTACTATACGGCAACTCTATAGCTACCTTTCTGTAAGTACAAACGTTAGCTCACTCGTCTAAAAGACCCTGTGAAACTGTTATGTGTCACAGCCTGGGCTACTGTAGTAAATCATTTATTTATTATATTTTATAACGTTATGTATAGCGCATCGCAGTGCTTTCGGCAGCTGGTGATTGTTTCCAAGTTTTTTTTTTCTAATTGTTGTCCATCCATGTCTTGATATTTCCATTAAGATTCCATTCTGTTCTGTTTCTAGAAGTAGTGAGCATAATGGCAGGATTTATAAAAGCTTGCAACATTTGCCAGACCCATGTCAACTTTGAGGAGATGGAGCTGCTGTTAGGTGTAGATGGATAAGAATAAACCGTATGATTTCTGATATTTGTTCATAGTGGTTCTGCCACACCCCACAACCAATTACATTATAGAAAGAAGGGCCATACAATCTGTAGGCCTATCCATAGAATATTTATATAGCTACCTTTCTGTAAGTGCCAAAACAAACGTTAGCTCTTAATGCTAACTCGTCTAAAAACAACTACTGTATAACATGTGTCACACTATTGATACAATGATTTGTGTTGATTTATAACAACGTTTCATTTATTTGCGTTTGTGATTTTCACAAGCCCTCTGACAAAGTCCCAGCGAGCCAAGTCCCAGCCAATGAGGGATGAGTTCCCTCATGAATATTCACGAGCTTCCCGCTACCACCCTGCAAAAAATAAACTCGCCACCGGCGAGTGGGACTCTCTAAATCGACGCCACTTCGACCTGGGCGGGACTTTACGTCCTACGTCACTCGCTATGGGTGTGCATGTGTGCGCGTAGCCGTCACTCGCGATGGGTGTGCATGTGAGAAAGGTTTTGGCTTTTAGTGTCTATGGGTTGGTAATAACGGTTCTGATGATTTTTCTGATGGAAAAGTGGTCTTTTATTTCCATAATCTTTGTTCAGTGAACGCATAAACCCGTTTGTTAGTTAGCAGTTAAACAAAATGCGATCTCTTTGTTTACAGTTACCAACGACCAACTGATGATTGGGGGTTCGATTCCCTAGTGATGCAAGGTTTTTTCTTTCATTTTGGACTGCACACACATCGCGAGTGACGGATAGTCGCACAATGTACACACATCACTGTCTTTACAATTTCTAGGCAACCGAAGTTTAAAGATTGTCAAGTGGTTAACTCTTGAATCGCATGTACTAAGACCCGATGGGTTAGTGGTCAGAGAACAACTCATTAACGCGGGGATAAGGGGTTCGATTCCTTAATGAAACCAGCTTTTTTCTTTCATATTGGACTGGATGTTTGTATGCCATTTTGCGTAACTTGTAGTTTATGATGAAGAAATGTTACTGGGGTTAAGGTTAGGGTAACGGTAAGACACAAAGTGTTTTTGCAACACAATATTTCTTACAATAACAAAGTCCAAAGTTTTGATGACTCCAGTAGGAAACTCAAGATACCTAGAGAAATGCGTGAGTGCTCACAAAACATCAACAAGTCAGCAGAGTGGTACAGGGTGATCATTTCTGATATACAGTACAAAAGCTGAAACTATTAGCCAGGAGTGGGAAAGATGCAGACGCAGACGTGGGAAGCAATAAGACACACCAACACACAGTTGTCTGTTGCAAAATGGTTCAGAGTTTAATATAAATAGTTAGGGTTAGCTGGTATGGCGTTATCTGGTATGGCTATAGTCTAATGTTAGCTTAGTTCGTGTTGTTTCGTCATGTTAATCGCTAGAAATAGTAAGTCATTTGTAGAAATATAGCCTATCAATGATAGGCTATCATCACAGACTGTAGGATTTTCACCCACCCTCCATCGCGTACCACACTGACGCTCGTAATCCTGTAGTGCAAGGGAGTTCTATTTCATGTAGGCTACGCCGTCTAGGCTTCGCCTTATGGGCTTGTCCCGTGCGCGCGTTTGCGCGCGCTGAAAATTCAAACTATGCACCTATCAGCGTGGGCACCGCCCACATTTCCCACGGTATCGTGTCTATATAACGCGGTGTATACCGTCGCTCATCCTCCCTTTTCTTTCAGCACTTGTGCTTATCAGCGAGAAATTGAGAACTACAATTAAGAAGATGAGAACTTCAACACGGATCTCCCAAGCCGGTGGCAGCGGCTCGGGCGAGGCCGCGGACAAACGGCCCTTTTCAGGGCCACCTGAGAGTGCTCCTAGAGCTAGGTCCTTTTCAGGACTCCTATGCGCCTCCTGTCCCGCCTCCCTGGCACCGGGTGACGGGCACTTGGCGTGCTTTTGGTGCCTCGGCGCCGACCACGCCGCGGCTGCTATGGCGGCCCCCGTCTCCTGTGTCGCCTGCCGGGAGCTGCCTGAAGAGGGGATCCTCTCCAGGCATCTCTTCTTTTCCCCTGCGGTGGAAATGGCTGACGCCATCGACCTGTTCGGACCTGACGTCGACGATGGCATCATCGACGCCTCCCTGGACGACGTCTTCGGCGACTCGGCGTCCGGTTTTTCCCGCTCTCGGGTTACAACCGCCACCGTCATACAACACGAGGGTCCGCGCCGGATGACCGATCTCTTCCGGGAGATCATGGGTGAGGCGGCGGCCATCAAAGGGATTCCCATGCCGGTCCCGCCTCTCGCCCCCGTATCTGACGATATGCAGGGCGAGTGCTTTCGCACCCCATCTTTTTCCCGGCGGGTTACCCAGTGCCCCTTGTTCCCGCCTTTGCAGCACTTGTTTATTGCTGCCGGTGAGGACCCTTCGACCCTGAAGGCTCCGGTAAGATCCTACACGGATTTCACCAACGTGGAGGGGTGGGCCGATACTCAGGCGAGGGGGATCCCTCGCCTGGAGCCTCCCCTGGCAGCGCTTCTCTGTCCGGGCGCCGGGCTCCTTAACGAAAAGCCGCTGCCCCCCGACCGCCTCCAGAAGCAGATTGTCGGCCTAACGGACAGGGTGTTCGTTTGTGCCTCTCAATCCGCGGCGGCGGTCAACAACATCGCCCTGCTCTCCTCTGCCATGGTCTCCTTGTCGGCTGACAGGGAGGCCTACGGCCCGGAGGAAGCCGCGAGATGGCTGGCGGTTTCCCGCTTTTCCAGCGCCATCCTCCAGCTATGCCAGCCGATAGCCGTTTCGGCCGGCCAGCATATGGCGTGGGCTACCATGATTCAAAGGGTCATATGGCTCTCCCACACTGCGGTGCCGGAACGAGAGCGGGCCAGCCTCGTCCAGGGTCCACTAGCGCCGGATGGCCTATTTGGTCCCAGGTTCTCCGAGGTGCTCGCGCACCAGCAGTCAGTCCGTGAGAATCGTTCCCGGTTCGGGACGATTCTCACAGGCTCCTCCCGCCAGCAGGCTGAGAGGAAGCGCGGTCTTGGCCGGTCCCAGCGTTCCATGGGACCGCCTCCGACTCCAGCCCCGGTGCAGCAGCCGCAGCCGCCGCGCACGGGGAGAGCAGCAGCGCCACGGACCGGGAAGTTCCGGACGCTTGCTCCTACTTTTTCTTTCCCTATTAAAGAAAAGAGTAAAGACCGTTCGGCCGAACGGCAGTACATGGTACCTAAAGAGCGATATTCCCCAGGCCACCTGCGTCCTACGCTTGTGGTGCGCTCCTCCATGTTGCCTATTTCCCCCTCTCAGCCCGGTGGCTGTAGGGTGACGGTCGGACGGCGTGTTCACATGGCCTCTGGTTCACCTGCTTCTAAGAAGCGGCGTCCCTTGGAGCCTCATGGACGGATCAGAGACTCGTTGCACGAGCCCGTGGATACGGCCGCTTGTACCGGTCTCCTGGTTCCCCACATTATAGGTGAGGAGATGGGTCCGCGCGCTGTGGCTACAGCCTGCGGACAGCGCATGCGCACAGGTGCTGCGGCCGGACGGCTCGCTCCCTGTTCAGCGGGCACGAGCGCGACGTCTAGACAGCTCGTTGTTTTTTACAGCTGCTAGTTCTGGTACATCTCCTACGCTCGCTGAGCCTCCTCCCTTTCGTGGGAAGCCCCCCTTGGTTCACACGCAGTGTGGAGGCGGTAGGGGCAGAGGAATACGGGTTATTCCTGGACGGTCTTCCTCAGCTGTCGGCTCGCCCTCTCTCCAACCACTATGCGTGTTGGCAAGAGCGGTGCGTTCTGCCATCGTGGTTGGACACCACGTTGAGATGGGGCCATCCCATACAGTTCAAGCGTCGTCCCCCACCCTTTATGGGGTTGGTGGAGACCACGCTACGGGACCCGGCTGCGAGCACGGCTCTGGCTGCGAGCACGGCTCATCACTGTCGTTCCCCCCCACGAGTCTCACCTAGGTTTTTATTCCCGCTACTTCCTGGTTTCCAAGAAGTTAGGGGAAATGAGACCTATTCTGGATCTTCGCGTGTTCAACAGATTCGTTGCCACGAGGAAGTTCAGAATGCTCACGGTCGGAGCATTGTTCCGGTGTGTGAGAGAGGGCGATTGGTTCACATCCCTGGATCTCAAGGATGCTTACTTCCACGTCCCTGTTCGGCAGGCGCACAGGAAGTTTCTCCGCTTTGCCTTTATGGGGATGGCGTACGAGTACCAGTGTCTGCCGTTCGGCTATTCCCTGGCTCCGCGCACCTTCTCGAAGTGTGTGGAGACGGCGTTGGAACCGCTCAGACGTCAGGGAAAGAGGATTCTCTTCTACCTAGACGATCTGCTTATTCTGAGCAACTCAGAAGAGACCGCGAGAAGGGACACCATGTTGGTGATAAACCATCTCTCCTTCCTGGGTTTTGCCATCAACTGGGAGAAGAGCTCCCCGCTCCCCAGCCGGCAGACAGTCTACTTGGGGCTTTGCCTAGACTCAGCCACCATGATTGCGATGCTTTCGCCTCCTCGGCGAGACGCCATCCTGTCGGCGCTCTCCCGTTTTCACGTTCGCAGAAACGTGACCGCACTGTCCACCATGCGCCTGTTGGGGCTGATGGCAGCTACCCACCCCGTGGTCCCCCTGGGTCTGCTTTTTATGCGCAGACTCCAGCGGTGGTTTGCTCGCCAACGGTTGGACCCCAGGCGACACAAGCTCAGGGTGCTCCTCGTCCCCCGTTCGGTGTCGCCAGACCTGGAATATTGGAAAGGACCCTCCGCCCTTCTCAAGGGTGTTCCCCTGGGCAGGGTGGCGTCCTACGTAGTGGTCTTCACGGACGCCTCGTTGACGGGTTGGGGAGGAACGTGCCTCTCTCACTCGGTCGGAGACGAGTGGCGCACGCCCCCTACAGCACACATAAATGTGTTGGAGCTCGACGCTGTGAGGAAAGTGCTGTTGCATTTCTTTCACCTGGTGCGCGGCCGCCACGTTCTGATCAGGACAGACAGCGTGTCGGCGGCGGCGTACATCAACAGACAGGGGGGAGTCCGCTCCCCTGCTCTCCACCGAAAGGCGGTCGAGCTCTGGCTTTGGGCTCATCAGTATCTCCGCAGTCTGAGAGCCCTGCATATCGCGGGCGCCCAGAACTTTGGGGCGGACCTCATGTCTCGAGGCGGTCCCCGCCGAGACGAGTGGCGGTTACATCCCGACATTGTCAGACTGATCTGGCAGAGGTTCGGGACAGCGCAGGTGGACCTCTTCGCGTCCCGGGGGAGAACACGCACTGCAGGTGGTGGTTCTCCCTCAGCCCTCGGGATCTTCCCCCGTTGGGGGTAGATGCGTTGGCACACACACCTTGGCCGCGGGCTCTCTTGTATGCGTTTCCCCCGCTCCAGCTGATCCTTCCTCTTCTGGAACGGGTCAGACAGGAGAGACTGTCCCTGATATTAGTGGCCCCGGAGAACCGTTCAGCTCTGTGGTTTCCAGAGCTGGCCGTGCTCTCGCGGTCGGCGCCTTGGCCAGTACCATTCAGGCCGGATGCGCTTTCACAGGCCCACGGGACGGTGCACCACCCGCCCGATGTCTCGGGACGGCTGTTGGTTTGGCTCCTGAGAGGTTGATCCTGCAGGGCAAAGGTTTGCCTGAGACGGTTATCAACACTATTCAGAGTGCTCGTGCGCCTTCTACTTCTTCCCTCTATGCGGCGAAGTGGTGCGCCTTCTCTAATTGGTGTGAGACGAACCACGCTGTCCCATCTCAATGCGAGGTGGGAAGCGTGCTTTCGTTTCTGCAAAACTTATTGGAAAAAGGTTTGGCCTTCTCCACTATCAAGGTCTATGCGGCAGCCGTTTCGGCTGGCCATGCAGGCTGTGATGGTGGACCGATCTTCAGCCATCCACTGGTCAAGAGATTCTTGCGTGGGGCTAGACGGGTTAGGCCTGTTTCACGCGTGCTTACACCACGCTGGGATCTCCCCACCGTGTTGCGCGGATTGTCCAGGGATCCTTTCGAGCCTCTCTCCCAGGCCCCTTTGGATGCCCTGTCATTTAAGACGGCGCTTTTGTTGGCCTTGGTTTCTGCCAAGCGGGCCGGTGAGCTAACCGCTCTGTCTGTCAGCCCGAGTTGCTTGTTGCTAAACGAGGACAGCTCCTTCGCGTTGCTCAGACCTAATCCTGCGTTCCTCCCGAAGAACATTAATAGTTCTTTTCGGTCGAGGGATATTGTGCTTAAGGCTTTTCACCCCCCGCCTCATTCTAGTGAGGCGGAGGCGGAGTTGCATCTCCTGTGCCCGGTTCGGGCGTTGGCTATGTACGTGAATCGCTCGGCAGCGTTCCGCTCCACACAACAGTTGTTTGTGTGTTATAGCGACGCTAGCAGGGGCCGCGCTCTCTCTAAGCAGCGGTTTTCTCGCTGGGTATGTGAGGGTGTTTGCCTAGCCTACTCTCGGCAGGGCTTGGCGCCACCGTTGGGCGTTAAAGCTCACTCCACACGGAGCGTGGCCGCTTCAACGGCTCTACTCAAGGGCGTTTCGGTGGAAGACATCTGCGCGGCTGCGTCTTGGTCTTCCCCCGGCCCCTTTGTCCGTTTTTACATGTTAGACATGTCCAGGGGCTCACTCGGCAACTCTGTGCTAGAGTCCGGGACCCCTTTTACGGCTTAAGAATATAGACATGTTCTTTAAAGCGTCGTGGTTGGATTTCCTCTCGCCGGCTGGCGAGTTGGACTTGATTACCAGTCTTACTCTCCCACCTTTTTTCAAATGAAAAACAGGCTAGGGGGTTTTCTATTGGCTCGCCAATTGTCTGGTGGTTTTGTTTACCAGTATGGCACTCCCGCCGTTTTCTTCAAATAAGAAACGGCCGAGAGAGTCCCATTATTGGAGAGCCGAATTCCGTAGCTCCGCCCCCGGTGGTAGCGGACCTAATGGAAACCTAGTTGCTCTGGTTTTTCTTTTCCTTTCATGGGTTCCATGAAGCACGGAATAGAGCCGGAGTCTTTACAGACTCACTTTTTTCTCCCTTGATCATTGCCTTGCTTGATCTAGGAGGAATTAGTTTTTTATAAAGCTGTTGTGTTTTACACTTCCTTGGCTTTTTGAGTCTTAATGTGTTCTGGTGACTTAGGTCTTTTTGACTGGGGTCCAGCAGGAGTACATTGATCGGGCTCCGCTCGCAGCTTCACCTTAGCCCATAAGGCGAAGCCTAGACGGCGTAGCCTACATGAAATAGAACGATAGTTATGTTATTATAACTCTAGTTCTATGATTGTAGGCGTAGCCGTCTAGTTTCCCACCTGCTGTACCCTCCAATTGCTGAAAGAAAAGCTTGGAGGATGAGCGACGGTATACACCGCGTTATATAGACACGATACCGTGGGAAATGTGGGCGGTGCCCACGCTGATAGGTGCATAGTTTGAATTTTCAGCGCGCGCAGGCGCGCGCACGGGATAAGCCCATAAGGCGAAGCCTAGACGGCTACGCCTACAATCATAGAACTAGAGTTATAATAACATAACTATCGTTCGTGCACAGATCCCTGAGACAAACGGCTACGCGCACACATGCACACCCATAGCGAGTGACGTAGGACGTAAAGTCCCGCCCAGGTCGAAGTGGCGTCAATTTAGAGAGTCCCACCGGGCTGCGAGTTTATTTTTTGCAGGGTGGTAGCGGGAAGCTCGTGAATATTCATGAGGGAACTCATCCCTCATTGGCTGGGACTTGGCTCGCTGGGACTTTGTCAGAGGGCTTGTGAAAACAGAGGGCTTGTGAAAATCACGAACGCAAATAAATGAAACGTTGTTATAAATCAACACAAATCATTGTATCAATAGTGTGACACATGTTATACAGTAGTTGTTTTTAGACGAGTTAGCATTAAGAGCTAACGTTTGTTTTGGCACTTACAGAAAGGTAGCTATAGAGTTGCCGTGTAGTAGGTGGATTGATAGGTGAAAATCAATATTAAAATTAATTTAGCCCTACGCGAAAATATTCTATGGATAGGCCTACAGATTGTATGGCCCTTCTTTCTATAATGTAATTGGTTGTGGGGTGTGGCAGAACCACTATGAACAAATATCAGAAATCATACGGTTTATTCTTATCCATCTACACCTAACCTCCAGCAGCTCCATCTCCTCAAAGTTGACATGGGTCTGGCAAATGTTGCAAGCTTTTATAAATCCTGCCATTATGCTCACTATAGGCTACTTCTAGAAACAGAACAGAATGGAATCTTAATGGAAATATCAAGACATGGATGGACAACAATTAGAAAAAAAAAACTTGGAAACAATCACCAGCTGCCGAAAGCACTGCGATGCGCTATACATAACGTTATAAAATATAATAAATAAATGATTTACTACAGTAGCCCAGGCTGTGACACATAACAGTTTCACAGGGTCTTTTAGACGAGTGAGCTAACGTTTGTACTTACAGAAAGGTAGCTATAGAGTTGCCGTATAGTAGGTGGGTATCATGTGTCACATTATTGCTAAAATGATTCGTGTTAATTTATAACAACGTTTAATTCATTTGCCGATGCGCTATAAATAACGTTATAAAATATAATAAATACAAAAAGGATTTACTACAGTAGCCCCCGTGACACATAACAGTTTCACAGGGGCTTTTAGACGAGTGAGCTAACGTTTGTAGGCCTACTTACAGAAAGGTAGCTATAGAGTTGCCGTGTAGTAGGTGGGTATCATGTGTCACATTATTCGTGTTGATTTATAACAATGTTTAATTCATTTGCGTTCGTGATTTTCACACAAGCCCTCTGACAAAGTCCCAGTGAGCCAAGTCCCAGCCAACAAGTCCCAGCCAATCAGGGATCAGTTCCCTCATGAATATTCACGAGCTTCCCGCTACCACCCTGCAAAAAAAAAATTCGCCACCGGCGAGTGCGGGATTATCACGCTTCCGGGTTCCGTTGGCGGGATTTGTCTTCGTTGTGCATGAACACTTCCGGCGCACTTCAACAATGGCTGAAACAAAGGCGTCACTGCTCTGTTCCACTTTGTACATCTAACAAACAACACCAACCCTACTTACGTTTTCATGGATTCCCGACTGAATTGAGTCTATGGAAGAAGTGGATTCAAGCGGTTTGCCGGGATGAAGGGCCAAACTTTAAAATAAAACAAGGTAGCACGTTTGTTTGTAGCCGGCACTTTAGTGAATCAGACTACACTAACGCTACAGCTAGCAACCAACCGGGGTCACACCAAGCGACTGAAAATCGGGTCTGTACCTTCCTGTTTCCAGTGGAACAACTGGGGACTGCCAAGAAGTGGGTCTGGTTATAAAAGAGCATCAACTCGCTTAGGCCATGACGTTCACCCAGCCCTTCCTCATGAGCAACCGCTGCCCTGTGAATAAGAGCCGATGGAGGAGATCGCAGCTTCGGTGGTGATGACGGAACATGATTTCGGTTCTGCTCCTAAACCAGGTTTGTCAGTGTTTGTTAGTGTTCTGAAATATTGGCCGACTATTACCCCATACTGTTCTTAAACCACCTACCTGACAGGATGTGCTACCTATGGTTTAATCACAGAATGGGCTCTTAGTAGGTTATACCGAGGAGGTAGGTCAACTTTTCAGAACTCGGGCACAAAATGTTTAGTCTTATTGATGTCCCAGCATTTGACCAAACCACAATGTGAAAAGCTTCATCACAAGTACAAATGTTGCATTCTATATCTGTAAAGGTGAATATTGAGCTATAAAAAGCTAATTTTAAAAGCAATATTGAGCTACAAAAAGCAATTTCTTTAGAGGTCCAAACTGCTTCCAATATGCAAGTCACAGCCAAAATCTGGGTTAGATGTTTTAATTTTTTTTCCTCATCTCATACAGGTGCACTGGATGCTGCTGCTGTACGCATACAGCAATTGGAAGAAACAGTTAACTGTACGTCCACACCAGGAGCGACCAAAGCGTCAAAGACGCTCTGGTCGCTCACAAAGTTTCGCTGCGAATTTTTCTGTTCGCTTTGGTCGCTCAAGTCGCTCATGACGTACAATTCAATTATGCAGACGCATTTAAAGGAGCCATGCGTTTAGTAGGCCCTACAGACAGCCATATCAAATAGTGAACTCTCCCATACACCTTGGCCATATTGCCGAGACGGTTTTGCTTGTTCGATTAAGTGCTTCGACAACAAGTAGGACAGTGATTCCCCCCAATATAAAAAAAATCCTAAAATGTAGGCTAATTACAACCGAGAACAAAAAACCCTGCGTGCTGTAGTAGTTAAAATATGTTTCACTGATCTGGATCTGCAAATCATGATCTGCACTCATTCGTCGCATTCAAAACAAATAGACACTGGGACACATGGCTAATTTGCATACGTGCACAGGTCTGGTTGGCTCCGCAAGGCAAATAATGGAACATATCTATCTATCTATCTAGGCCTTTCTGTCTATCTATCTATCAACGCGTGTCTAGTTTTCATGTGATGTATTGTGTGTATTATCCAGTCAGACTTGTTCTGTGTGGTATTGTAGGCTACTGTCCTGTGTGGGACGAACCACCTAAATGGATTCCCGACGATTTGTGTCGTTTGGTATTAATAAAGACTTGACTATCTATCTATCTAGACTATTTAATTAAAAAATATTCACCTCAGGCTCCGTGAATAGTGGGGAATAGAGGGATAAAAGACAAGAGATATATCCCTTGTCATTTATCCCTCGTCTTGTCGATTAGTTTGTTTATGTGACGATTTCAAATACTTTTTTGGTTTTGTTTAAAGCATGCTACACGCGATTGGTTGGTTAGATTGGTGGCATGTAGAGCAAATTATAATGATTCCCGCTTAAATACGAACGTTCTAGATGTAGCCTATAAATACTCCCGCTTATCATCACTTGATATCCAAACCACTATGGCGTTTCGATCTCTGAACTGAAAAAGGGTGGGTTCGTACAACACCGGGTGCCCAGTTACAGCCGCGATTAATACTTCAGCCGACATTTTGTTCAGTGAGTGAATAAAGGTAGGTAGGAACCAAAGTGCCTGCCGATGTTCCCTGGGATCCACGCAAGCGAAGAGCGTCTACATTCCGATTGGCTGTCAGTGTTTGGTCGCTGAAGCGAATAATAGTCATTTGCATAAAGTTAAAAAGTTTTCAACTTCTTTTTGACGCTCTGGTCGCTCAACTTTGGCCGCTGGTAGCGTTGGTCGCTTTGGTCGCTCTGGTCGCTCTTGCCCATAGAAAGTGAATGACTTCCGGCGATTTGGTCGCTCAATTCGCTTCTGGTGTGGACGGACAGTTAAGGAGCTGATGAGAGCTGTCACAGCTGAAAGTGGTTCAAGACTTCAAGTGCCTTTTCACAGATTTTGTGTCTCAGACAAGGACATCCTTTTTTACACCAGATTCACATCAAGAGATGTTTTTTGTGACTTCTGGGAGGTTATTCAACCATCTGCCTCCATGTTGGTTTATTGGTCAAAAGCTCAGAAAAATAAACAAACATTTGAACCCATTTCTCCCAATCCAACGTGTAGACTGCAACTGGTTGGGTTTTTTTCTCTTCTGCTGCCGGGTTGCTGCAGGCCTGCAAGAGAAGGTGCTGGCTGACATGTTTCAGGTCAGTGTGTCCACTGTCTCCCATGTTGTTATACCGTGGGCCAACTACCGTTACCTGCTCCTTGGCTCCCTCCCCATCTGGATAAGTAAACAGCAAGTCCACCATGCCAAGCAAATTTGTGCAGTACAGTCCAGATGATGATGTTCGGGTAATCATCGACTGCACCGAGGTGCAGTCGATGATTACCCGAACATCATCTTACAAGAACACAACAACCTTTAAGGCCTTGATTGGGATTGCCCCTTGTAGTGCTGTGACTTTTGTGTCAAGTCTCTTTACCGGCTCCATCTCCGACCCAGAGCTGACTGAACGAAGTGGACTGCTGGATTTACTGGAGCCAGGAGATGGCTGCATGGCAGACAAGGGTTTCACCATCGAGAAGCCACTAGCTGATCGTGGGGCAACGCTGATTATACCACCCTTCAAGATGACAGGTAGGCATGAAAGGAATGAACATTTCAAATTAAAACTTTGACCCAAATGTGACCATTAAGATATGTAGACAAATGTTTAAGATGGACTGAAGCACTCACAATAATAATACTAATTAACTTATCTCTAACCACTGCGCAGTTCACCGAAGAGGATGCTCTGAAAACACAAGCAATCGCCCGACTTCGAATCCTCGTAGAAAGAGCAATAGGCAGAGTCAAGGAATACCGCATCTGGGAACGCACTGTCCTTTCACCTTGTCTGCGACAGTCAACCAGCTGTGGACCGTCTGCTGTGTGATGACCAACTTCCAGGGACCACTTGATTTAAAAGGCTACATCCCTGTTGAATAGTGTTTCTACTCAAACATGTACCTATAAATATAATATATAAATATTAAAACGAGAGGCACTGAACATTTGGAGTGGTCCCTTCATTTTTTCCGGAGCTGTAATTCTGTATACTGAAAACATTGTATATATTGAATGACATGTATGTAATTTAATGAGAAGTCTTTCATCTATAATCAATTTTAAAGTCCAGTCAGTCCATCCTGAAAGTATTCAAAATAATGTTAATATGTAATGTAGTAAATTATGTACTCAGAAAAAGGGAATGAATTAAATCATTTTATTCTTTCAGTTCCTTTATTCATTCAGTTCATTTCACATTCATTTCACTTTCTGCTGAAGATACACATTCATATATGTACCAAAGAAGTACAAGTCTACCTTATTTTTCATGTCTTATCATTTCATCATCCCTCCAGACTGAGCTGACGCCAAACTGACGTTAGCATAAGCCAACCTACCTAGCGTAAGCTAGCTAGCAGACACTCACATTCGTAGTCGATATATTTCTCGAAAAATAAACAATCCCTTGTCCAGTTTGGAGCGGGCTGTTATGGAGTGTTGTTCGGTAAGTCTGTGAACTTCAGAAAACGTGACTTTGGGTACATTTACCAGGGATGTCGTGAAAGTGAACTGCCGGTCCTCCATCATCAGTTCGCCAGAGTGATGAGTGATTCACCGGATGTCACAGTGCACAAAGAACACCGAATGCGGAAGTACTACGTATCAGCGTGATAATCCCTCTGCCGATGACACGAATAACAAGCGACTTTCGCGGTTGATTTTGATTTCCATTTTCTGGAACCATAGGCTGTTTCCCAATGTCAAGGAAGCATGCTCAACGGCCGCCCTTTTAAGGACGCTACGTCATAGAACGCCGACAAGCACTGTTCCAATGTTGAGGACACTCGAAAGCCGCGCCATTTTTGCGTCCTTTGTTTTTGAGAATTCCGAGATTTTTCAAGGATGCATCGCTGCATCCTAGACGAGCCAAAACTACCCACAATCCTCTGCGTTCACTGGGCGGGTTCTTGAAAATGGCAGAGCAGTACACGTTCAAACGAAGTGAAGTTATATTAGTTTTCAGAAATATTTTGTGCCGTATTGCTTTTTATAGATTCATCATGTTAATGCAAATAATCAAGCCTAAAGACCTGTGCCACTTTTCAAACGTTTTTGCAACTTAATGATACGTTGCTATATTTTGCATGGACGTAGCTGGTGTTAAACACCACTGTCACCAATGTCAATTTACTCTCTCACAATATTACATTATTTATGTATACCTATTTATGTTTGTGTTGAATCGTTTTTTTTAGGGTCAGCCCAGCAAACATTTGTTTACCGGTGGAAGGGATAGTGCCACTATCCAATGTTGTAAAATGAATGCACAACCGATCATTTGCAATGTTTGTAATTTTTAATGAACGTATTTAATTGTATTTTATATGATATACTTATGTGTTCAAAGCACTGGTAGATTGTAGGCATATATGAATGAATGAATCAGATCAGTTAAATAATATATCCAAATAAATACACGTTTATCATCTCTTTCTTTGTCTTTTCCCCCCTGCATAATAGTAATCAACCGTACTGTAAATGTGATGCATGAATTAAGTTCTCAGACAATTTCACTTAGTTTTATAAAAATTTAATGGATTTTCCTTTTAATAAAGACAATTCGATCAACCACAACAAAGCTTTTGTGACTTCCCCAAAGAGGCTCCATGCGAAGGAGACATGACCGCATTCATAACAGACAAAAGTCAAATAAATATCGATCAGCTTGATTGCTGCCATGTTTTATTCATAAGCGCACATGTGTTTACAAGCGGACACGCAGTATTAAAAAGCGGAAGCGGAAGCGCTTCCACACTACCAAGTCGTTCCCAAAGTCCGACGTTACAAACGCTAGGAAGCACTCGAGCTAGCACTCTAGTGTCATCTCCATAGGACGCGACTAGCAAGGACGCGTCCTAGCAAGGCTGCAGCCTTCACTTTGGGAAACAGCCATAGTCTCATCTCCATAGGACGCGACTAGCAAGGACGCGTCCTAGCAAGGCTGCAGCCTTCACTTTGGGAAACAGCCATGGTTCCAGAAAATGGAAATCAAAATCAACCGCAAAAGTCGCTTGTTATTCGTGTCATCGGCAGAGCACTGTCAATCACGCACAGCCTGGTGAACGGCACATGTGATTGGAATGTACGTCAGCCGAGAGCAACCAATAGGTTTAGAACTAAATGGTCCCGCCCCAGGAACGTTTTTTTTTTTTTCAGATTCGACTGTCAGGAGTTTCAAAACGAGTGGCGTCAGAACACTGCCAATATTCACGTGACTCAAAGCTTGCGCCTGTGTGGACAAATCTCTGAAAAGTCAGTGCTGAAAAGTCAGTTCTGAAAAAATACGTTGCAATGTCGTAAACGTACACCTTTACAAGTTTTTAAAACTAAATATTCAACCTTTCAAAACGTATTTCTCAATGTATGAACACCTGTTTGCAGAATCCCATTTACAAGGTTTCAAAACCGGGCAACAATGAAATACACTGTTAGAACAGTGCCAGATTTGAAACTCTGCAAATGCGCTGGTGAAATTGTTTGAACTTTGAAAATGTGTTGGTGAAAATGATGAAGAAGATAAAATAGAACACAAAATCATGTTTACAGATGTTTGAATTTTAGTTTTTGTTTTTTTCAGGTTATAATCTCTTTTTTCAGTGTTGCAAAACCTTTTTTTACAAGGTGTTGAGTTTTCAAACGCAGACTTACAAGCCTTTGAAACTTTTTTTTTCAGGTTTGAATTATGGCAGGAAACTGACTCCATAAAATAAAGGCAGCTCTCGGGATCGTGCGGTGTATGAGGCACGAGAGTTGCGTCACTGTTTAACCTGGGCTCCCGTCTCGTGCAGAACAAGTTTGACCATAATGTTAAACTTGTTCTGCACTTCGGTTTGCTGCACTTAGACAGCGATTCTCTGCTGCTGAATTAACATGTTGCTTGTTCTATTGCTGTCTGGCATTCAGAAATGTAAAATGGCAGTTTCCAATTATTAATTTTAATAAAGTGAACTTAAAACTTGTTTTGCATTCTTTGAAATGCTTTTTTTTTTTTTTATAATATTAACCTTAATTTGAAATATTAAGTTAACAACCCTGACTTACTTTTTTGAGTTCTGTAAAATATAAAAATCTTAGTTGGTATAACTCTAACTTTCAAGTTTGTCTAAAGAAGAAAAATGATGTTTGGTTGGGCTCAAAACTCAAAAATTGATTGCAGTAAGTTGCCTTGCAATTTTGAGTTTTCTTAACTTCTATTTTTTACAGTGTAAGTACAACTCACTAGTATATCAGTTAAATCAAACTATAGATTTAAGTAATCTTGATTGGGCTTTATATTCAATCAGTTCATAAATGTAAGTACAACTCACTAGTATATCTGTTAAATCAACTTATACAGTGAAGTAATCTTGATAGCAGTTTATATTCAATCAGTTCATAAATGGAAGTACAACTCACTAGTTTAGTTGCATCAACAAAAAAATATATGTTACTTATAATGCTATTTAAGTTTAATCAACAATTGAATTCATGTAGTATTGACTCAAGGTTAAGTTATGTCACCTAACGGTTTCAAGTAATATGGAGTGAAAATGGAGTCGAGTCAAATAGCAATATTATTTAAGTTAACTTATTGTCTTAGTTGTCTTGACATACAATTGCAAGGCAGCGTGGACACTGACATTTTTAGGTTGAAACAACAAGTTCGGGTTTACAGTGTATTTCTCACTTCTCGCTTGTGTGGAGTGATCTGGAAATTGTTAGAGACCTATTGTATGTTTATTCTTTTGCATATGTGCATTTTTTATGGTCAAATTGTTGTTAGTTTCCTATTGTTCTGTGTTAATGAAATTGAAGAAAAGACAATATTTTTATTTGACAGCAATTGTAATACAGTTGAATTTGGTATGGTCAAAAAGTAGTCATGAAATCATACATCATCACAATCATACGTCTTCTCAAATGAACTTGGACAGCTATCCCTCAATGCTTGTTCCTTGTGTTGTGTGATATGCAAGTTGTTAAAGAGACTTTGTTTCTTCTAGCATTTGTTATTGTCAAATTGAAGTCTATTGCAGACTATTGTATATCTTTAAATAAAAATGATGAAATGCAATTCATTTGTTTGTGACTTTATTATGGTCCAAAGATATGACGGGAGAGGCATTCGCCCCTCGAGATATTTAAAATGTTCAAATATTGCCCCCTTTGAAAAAAGTTTGGACACCCCTGAAGGTACAGTCCCTCTTTGAATGTCTCTTAATCTTACTTGTGGGTCACCACACAGGCCCCCCCAGAATTCACCCAAAATAACAGGGCCAGACCGAACAGGTACCCCAAAGAGAACACAGGACACCGACTAGTGCAAAACAGAACAGACCAGCTCATAATAATCCCTAGAAAAGTCAATGTATAGGGGGGCGGACCAGGCGGCCAGAACGGCTGCGCTTAACAGGAGAGAGGGTGCCGCAGGGGGGCGCCCTCGCTGCGGGGGCTGGGCCAGCTGGAGCGGTTCGCCAATATCCACATGAGTAGGCTTGAGATGGTCTATAGCAACCCGCTCAGGCCTGCCCCCCATATCCACAACAAAGTTCTTAGACCCTCCCTCCAGGACGCGGAACTGCCCATCGTAGGGTAGCCGCAGTGGGGTACGGTGGCCATCGTGGCGGATGAAAACATACTTGGCTGATGGTAAATCCCTGGGAACGTAGGACCGGGGGAGGACATGGTGAGACGTCGGAATGGGAACGAAAGTGTCGGCAATGTCCCGGGACACAGCACGAAGGGTGGCAACCAACCACAGGGCTGTGGAATCTGGAAGAAACTCCCCCGGGACGTGCAGGGGCTGGCCGTACACCAGCTCAGCCAATGAGGCTTGAAGGTCTTCCTTGGGGGCAGAGCGAAGGCCCAGCATAACCCATGGGAGGCGGTCAGCCCAGTCGCTGTCCGTAAGGCTGGCCCTGAGCACGGCCTTCATGCGATGAAACCGCTCGCAAACCTGTTGCTCTGTGGGCTATAGGCTGTGGTATGGTGGACCTTCACCCCCAGGACCCCGGCGACCGCAGTCCAAAGCTCCTATGTGAACTGCGGACCCTGGTCCGAGGAAAGTTCGGACGGTGTGCCGAAAGCCATAATGAACGCCCGGGCCACTTCAGCTGACATGGTGGAGGTCAGGGGAACCACTTCTGGCCACCTGGTGTTCCTGTCCACCATGGTGAGGAGGTAGGTGGAAGGAGGGGGAAAGTGGGCCTATCAGGTCCACATTCACATGATCAAAACGTCTCTCTGGCACTTTGAAGGGTGCCAAAGGGGCCTTGGTATGACGAGTCACCTTTGCACGCTGGCACGCCACACAGACCGCAGCCCAGGCCCTGACGTCCTTCCGCAGGCCCGGCCAGACAAACTTTGCCCCCACCAGCTTGGCAGAGGCCTTCACCCCCGGTTGGGAAAGGCTGTGGATAGTGTCAAAGACCTTACGCCTCCAGCCAGCAGGTACCATGGGGCACGGTTGGCCAGTGAAGACGTCGCAGAGGAGTTTAGTGTTTGCTGTGCCAAAAACCACTTCTACCATGAGCAGCGCCCTGGGGGCCGTCCTGTAGACTTGCACCTCAGAGTCCGCAGCCTGATCCTCAGCCATGGCTGTGTGGCCGAGGCCCAAGTGGACGGACCCAGTAACCACCCGGGAGAGGCAGTCGGCTATAAAATTGTCTTTGCCGCCAACGTGCTGAATGTCAGTGGTGTACTCAAAGATGGCGGAGAGCTGACGCTGCTCTCGAACAGACCATGGCTCTGAAGATTTGGCCATGGCGAACGTCAGCGGCTTGTGACCAACGAAAGCCGTGAACTGTCGGCCCTCCACCAGGAAACGGAAATGACGGGTGGCAAGGAAAAGAGCCAGGAGCTCCCTGTTGAAGGCGCTGTATTTCCTCTCGTTGTCACAGTTGTGGCCAGTGTTGGCCAGCACGGTTTTGGCAGCATCGAAGGCATCAGTCATTTCTGGGGACCAATCAAACACTTCTGCCGGCCTCCTGCCCCGCAAGGTGTCATACAAGGGTTGCATGAGTTGGGCTGTATGGGGAGGAAAAGTTCACCATGCCCAGGAATTCGGTGGCCGAGGGAAGTGATGGACGACCGGCCAAACTCACACTTGGCCAGGTTGACGATGAGACCATGCTCACAGAGCCGACCGAACAGCTGCCGTAGATGCGTCATGTGGTCGTCTGCGGACACACTGGCCACGAGAATGACGTCCAATTTGCGGCACTGGGTACCGGTCGGGGGTGGTGGCGTTGTTCAGGCGACGGAATCACCACAGGGACGCCAACCACCATCAGCCTTGGTCACCATGTGCAGGGGGGAGGCCCACGGACTGTTCGAACGGCGCACGATGCAGAGGCGCTCCATGTTGGCGAACTCCTCCCTCGCGATCGTCAGCTTGGCAGAGTCGAGGCGCCAGGCTCGTGCATAGACTTGGCCCATGGTGCACTACATCACCATGGGCCAACCATGGTAATGTAGTGCTCCATGTCATGTTTAGCCACCGCCGATGCAAACGTGGGCGTGGTGATGTCAGGAAACTCAGCAAGCAGGCGTTGATACAGGTCCCCGGTAGAATACGTGTTCAACAGACAAAGCGCCCCCACCCCTCCCAGCGTGCAGGGGTACGAAGCAAAAGAGAGGGCGTTGATCAGTCTGTAAGCGCAAAGGAAATCCGCCCCCAGGAGCGGCATAGACACGGCGGCCATGACGAAGTCCCAGCCGAAAAGCCGCCTGTCGAAACACACTTCCACATACCTTGTGACATAGGTATGAATGGGTGTGTCGTTGGCGGCGTCCATCGGGGGGCCACACCCACCAGCCACGGTGTCCACAGGCTTCGCCGTCAGGATGCTGCGCTGAGCCCCAGAATCGACCCGCAGCCGCCTGCCGACAAACAACAGCTTGCAGTCACGGCCAGCGCTCACAGCTGCTAATGAGCGCTGGCCCGGGCTTTTCCCTGGGCCCCAAAACTGCAAGGTTGGTGACACTGCTTGGCCTTGGCCCCAAACCTGGAATGGTAATAACACCACCCGTCGTCACGCTGTCGGCGGGCCGTTACAGCAGCTGCGGTGTCCGGGTCGTACCCCGGGGGTGGAAGAGGGGCAGACGTGTGCTGAGGGGGTGGCAGCGCATGGACAAACTGCTGCCTGTTGGCGAGGAAAATCCTGTCTGCCTCCACAGCCAGTGTCCAGTAGTCTCTGGAGGAAAAGAGGGGGGAGCTGGCCATTGCGGTGCGCACGGGTGCTGAAAGCTGCCGCAGGAAAATGTGGGCGAAGAGGAATGAGGGATCCGCCGAGCCCAGAACAGCCAGCATCCTCTCCATTAACTCGGCCCACTTGCTGTCGCCCAGGCCGTTCAGGGAAAGCAGGCGGTCTGCTTTCTCCAGCTCCGACAGTTCAAAGAGGTTCAAGAACGTTTTGAGTGCGTCGTACTTGCCGACAGCTGGAGGAGCCTCCAACTGCGCCATTGCCCTGGCTGTCGTCGAGGCATCTAAGGCCGCTACTACGTGGAAATACTTTGTAACGTCCTGTGTTATTCCTCTCAGCTGGAACTGGGCATCGATGTGTTGAAACCACGGCTGTGGGTTGTGCTGCCAAAAGTCCGGTAACTTGACAGTGGCAGCGTAGATAGCACCGACGTTAGCCGCTTAAGGTTGTGCGACTTGTTTGCTGATATGCAAACAAGTCGATATCGCATTGCGGGATGCTCAAGGAATAGTTTAGCAAAAAAACGTTGCATCGTCTACGTCCGTGCGCGAGTGTGTCCGGTGTGTGTGTGTGCATGTGTGTGCGGTGTGTGTGTATGCGGTGAGTGAGTGTGTGTGTGTGTGTGTCTGTGTGTGTGTGTGTGCGTGCGTCTGGAAGTCTGTGCGTGCAATAATGCATGCATGGTGTGTGTGTGTGTGTGAGCTGCGGGCTGTTTGGCACATGCGCACTTGACCAAGTGTGGAGGAGTAACTTCTCCGACAGGCCTGCTATCATATAGTAGTAAGCCAGTAAGATACTGTGGGATTGGAAGGACTGCTTCCTAAATCTGATGAAAAGTTGCCTTTTGTTAGACCCACTATGGTCTGAAATAGGACTAGACCCAATAGGACTAGACCCACTATGGTCTGAACGTGTAACAATATAATCTGTGTAAGTTGAATGTGCTAGGAGTGTGTGTGTGTGTGTGTGTGTGTGTGTGTGTGTGTGTGTGTGTGTGTGTGTGTGTGTGTGTGTGTGTGTGTGTGTGTGTGTGTGTGTGTGTGTGTGTGTGTGTGTGAGCTTGTGCATTATGTTTTCCTTAACGGTTTTGAGAGTAACATCGATGACATGGTTTTCCCTTTCAAAATAGTTTGTTCTCATGTTGGTCTATCATGAGCAAATCACGTGCTGCTTCTCATTTCCGAGATCAAAGAAGGGGTCCGCCTATCAGGAGGCAGTGCGACGACGAGGCCACGTGAGACGCATGTTTCCACCGCAGTGGAGCGCGGCGACTCGCGAGCGCAGCGCACAGAAGACGGGAGCTCCGCCTTGCGCCCCACAGCACAGGTCTCGTGAGTTACCCCACCTCGTGGAACTCCACCTCGCGCCCCGCAGCACAGGTCTCGTGAGTTACCCCACCCCGTGAAGCTCCACCTCGCGCCCTGCCACACAGGTCTCGTGAGTTACCCCGCGTCGTGGACGACTGTCTTCTGCTCTTTTTTTTTTTCGCAATTAGAACCCGCGTGTTTGCAGAATCACGACTTCGAGCGAAATCGACGTGTGGAATGCGTGCGTTATTTCGCGCTCGGTTTTCGTTGCCTCAAGCGCTCACGTCGGTCCTCCCCACACCTTGGACGCCGCTTACTGACGGCTGCTGCCCCACTCCTGCCGCTGCTCTCCCCCCCTCCACCCATCTCACTCCCTCTGTTGCTACAGAGTGACATACCGCACTTGTCACGCCCTTCTGTGAGATTTTAGGAGTGCCGACGTTAGCTTAACCCCATGGTTCACACGATGTCAGACCCCCCACAGAGCCCTGATCCGGCGGTGATCCACAGCCCTCCCCCGGACCCAGCTCTAGTCCCGGACCCGTCGGTGCCGAACGGAAGGTGCGAGCAGGCAGAGCAGCAGCAGCAGGAACCCACGGGGGACAGTCCGGTGGAAGGCTTCAACATGGACCAGGAGATGAAGATCACGGACAGCATAGAGGACCAGGGTGGGTAAAACTAAGATAATCAGGCCAGTTGTAGAATGTTGACCGTAAGGAACTGCATGAGACCGCTGGGTCGTTGATACAGTTGTTTTAGCTGTAATTGTCTATCAAATGGATCAATGTAGTCCATTCAAACCATGCAGATTGGAGATGTCAATGTCGGTGAGTCTTGACTCTTGACATCACTGTGGAAACAGATCAATGCTTGGCCATTCTATTCAGTGTTTAAGAATAACTGCCAATATCATTTAGTTCAGCCTGTTTACATTAAATTCTGGTCAGTTTTTGCCACACACACGCGCACGCACGCACACGCACACACGGGCACACAGACACACCAACGTGCGCGCACACACACACACACACACACACACACACACACACACACACACACCCACACACACACACACACACACACACACACACACACACACACACACACACACACACACACACACACACACACACACACAGGCTAGTCCCCCTCATAACGAACACTTTTCTAATGGTTGTGAGTACTGCTAGGGTTTGTTAATTAACCCCAATGTGTTTATTGTTATCCCGATAGTTTGAGGGAGTTTTCAATAACATTGTTTAACTGGCTCCACAGTCAGACCACACCCGTCCTCGTTAGTCGTCCTAGTGTTGAATATTGTTCTAACGTACAGCGGAGCATGTGTGCTCTACATAAGTAATAGGATTACTGTAACTGTAATACCATCACTGTGAAAAGTAGTAAATTGATTATGACAGCGTTTATTTTTTAAGTAGTGTACGCAAGTACCGGATCCGGAAGGCTAAACACACACACACACACACACACACACACACACACACACACACACACACACACACACACACACACACACACACACACACACACACATACTAAGAATGATGACGATGGTAATGAGGAAGATGGTGGTCTGGCCTCCACAGGTCTTCTGGAGAGCAGCATGCGTCTGAAGCCCCACGAGGCCCAGAGCTATCGCAAGAAGGCCCTGTGGGTGTCCTGGGTGTCCATCGTGGTGACCATCCTGCTGGCCATCGCTGCATTCAGTGAGTACTGCACCCTCCGGCCACGATCCAATAGACAAGCCCTGTTCCATTTGGACCTTGTCCCCTATGTAGTTCACAAATTACAGGGGGTCACCATTTTGTAGTTTGGTGCAAGTTTTGAGTTAAAGGTGCTTAAGGTACTTAAAGGTGCTGTAGGTAGGCCTGTCGCGATATGCAATAAATCAATTAATTGCGCGATAAATTAAAATAAGCGATAATTTTTTGCCGGCCGCAATAATTTCCATTCGCACTCTTTTTTTTAGATCATTGCTTTATTGGCCTAATCTGAGAAGAAATCTATGCCATAAACAGAAATATTATAGGCCTTTATTACACGGGTCTTCTCAATGCCGTGGAACGCTCCGTTCACTTGCATAGATAGTCCGGTAACTTGTCAACCCCAGCGTCTTCGTTTGCTAAGCAACGTCAACGTCTTTGAAGGACTATTTCTCTGCAGATCAACACTACGAATGCTGCTAACGAATAGATTGTAAAAAGACACACCATGTGAAGTTATTTTTTCGTCTTGGCAAGTAGCCTTATAATAAGCGGGATGATGTAGTATAGAACGTCGCCGGTCATTATCTAAAATAAGCCCCTTCAGGGTGAAGCAAGACACCTCCGCTGCGCGTCGGTCGCCTGTTCGCCCTGTCGGGGCTTATTTTCCCGATAGTGACCGGCGTTCTATGCATTATATATATTTATATATATTATATATATTTAGCAGGGTAGGCCTAAGTAACAAATGTCGGGTTGAAATCGGGCTCCGGCTCATAATTACAGGGCACAACGAGTAAACCCCCTCGTCAAGTGTCAGTAGCCGCGTTGACATGGACACATCTGTTCCGCATAGATTTCTATGCGGAACAGAAAATGATCATGTATACGCCTCATTCGGAATACAATTATCTGTTCGGCATAGATTCTATGCCGAATAGAAGTGGTGTAGTCAGTTTTAATCGCCATGTATGCACTTATTCCGAATAGATTGGGGTTTAATTTAGAGCAGCCGCAGTAGTTCGTAATTGGTCCACTGAGCTCCGTCGGTACTTTTAAGCACACCGAACTTCACCGCTGTCAAGGAAAGTGGATTTATTGCCTGATTCACGTCTTTGTTATCACTCCGTAAAAGTAGTCCGGTAAGCGTGTCCGGTTGCTAAGCGACGGGACATGGGTGTTTATTAATGACGTGTTCGCGTATCGTAGTGTCCGCGCGCGTCCGAGGTAACTGTAAATGAGTAGGCTACTAGTGCCGCTTTTCCACTGCATGGTACCAGCTCGACACGACTCGACACGACTCGACTCAGCTCGCATTTTTTGCGTTTCCACCGCGGTACCATGGTATCTGGTACCTGAAGTGGCTGCTTTTTCTAGTACCTACTCGCTCTAGGTTCCAAGCGAGCTGAGCCGATGCTAAAAGGTGACGTCGGCAGACGGCCGGCGACTGATTGGCCAGAGAGTGTGACGAAGTCACGAGAGCGACATGGCAACCATGCTGGTAACATCCATAGCAGCGCCGCAGCCAACATGTTCCACTTCTCCAACTTCTTCAACATGCCAGCTAATAATAGTAATGCGATCGATGTCCTCCATTGTTGTTATGTGGGTTCTGTCCATGTGTGGGTTGCGTATGTGTTGTTTGCGTCGCGTACACAAATACGTCACGGCCCTTTCGCGCAGCCGACCCCGCCCACGTCCAGGAGGTACTATTTGCGGTGGAAAAGCACCCGTGCTGCTACCGTGTCGAGTCGTGTCGTGTCGAGTCGTGTCGAGTCGAGCTACATGTGCGGTGGAAAAGCGGCATAGTAGTACTTTTGCAGGCTGAACGTTAAAATCAGTGGCGGCGCCAGAAATAATTTGTTGCAGTTGCTTAACAGTTGCTGTATGAATTCAAGAGGTTGCTGGTCAAAAAAAAACCCCTTGATCAAAACACCTGAATTTGGCAGAGGCACGGCCGGGAAGACATTTTCGGAACGGGTTGGGGTGGTTGCGGTCCCGTACGAGGCAAGTTTACAGTACAGTAACAACACAGACTAATCGCACCACTGTGATTGAGTGTGATCGTATCATTTGACAGTTCAACGTGCGCTATCTTTCTCCCTCTCCCTCACACACGCACAGACATAAAGACGTAAAGACATAGAACAATATAGAGGAAGATCTTTAAGAAGGCCAACATGAAAATAGCCCAGCGGCATGTACACATTCACTGCTAGTCCAGGTGGCACTGCGGCCACACGACATATAACAAACAACATAGTTCTCTCAATCAACAGCCCGTCACCAGTCCCCCAACTACAAGGTTAGCTGTCCTGTCAATAGTGGTGAATTGCACATCTCAGACCCACCGTCGCCACGGTACATTCCACAGCATTCACATTAGTTGCGCGATACGTCTCAAATGTAGGCCTATGTGGAACATTAATACAATAGTTGCTATTATTGTTGATACTATTATACTTCATAATACTTCTATTAAGGGCGGATCATACCAGGCTACGATAAACCCATCCTTTGGCATGAGTCAAACCTAGAATCTAGTTCTACTTCAAAACAAAATCACATGGGCCCCAAGTCAATATGCTGCGACGGGCAAACTAACATTATTATAATGCTTAAATAACCAAACGGCCTACCTTAAATCGATGTCTTGATCACAGGACGTCTTGCAATATTCCACTTTAATCCATACGGTTTAACACACCAACATTGCTAGCAAGCATGTGCTAACATTGTATTGCTAATTCAGAACTGTGTAGGCTACAATATTTTCTTCCGTTTCTTCAGACATTGCCCACATCCAAAATGTGTCATGTATAAACATATAAGCCTATGCTAATTATATTATTTTAACTAAAAGGAGGTACCGTATTACAACAAATTAATATATCAAGACACATCGTGTGATTCACAACACAAAATGAAAAAAGAACTGTTAGGAGATCTCGCGGGAGTAGACTGGATGACGATCAATCCTGTATTTAAACACCAACTTGTAGGTTTAGTTGAACTTATTTAATACCATTTTACGGAAAATGGCATTATTTCAAATATGTTGTTTGAGTTTGACAAAAAATCAGGGGTTGCTCTGGGGTTTCTGAGTAATTGCTTGGAGTTGCAATAGCAACGGCAAGCAACCGTTTGGCGCCGCCCCTGGTTAAAATACTTCTTAACTTAGAGAGATGGCAGCTGCAGTAGTTCGCAAATGGACCTTCGAGGATTCCTGGTCACTAAATTCCCGTAAGACCAGACCACTCTCTCCCACCAGTCTTGGCTGCAGACTCGCATCCAAATTCCTCTTGTTTGCGGCGGAGCTTAAGGTAAATATAAAGATCTGACGAGAAATTGACGTTGCTGCGCTGTCCTCCTCCTTCTTAATTGAAGGAGCAGGCAGAGAAAAGCTCTCTCCTGCTGTGCTTTCATTAAAATCTAATTTAAAATCCCCGATAGTGATAAGACATCCATTATGTCGCCGCCGGTCCAGAGATGTGTCAGGTGTGCGCGAGAGACAGAACGGACACTTTTGTTACTGCCATGTATACAGTACATTCGGAACACATTTTAGGAACAGATCTATGCCGCATAGAAATCTATGCGGATCAGATGCGGATCAGATGTGCCATGTAAACGCGGCTACTAACTTGTTGCATTGTCTGTGTGGGAGGCGGAGTCCTGGCGCAATCGTGTTTACATCCTTTTTATTTAGTGTTTCAATTTTATTTATTGTTTTTGGTGGTGTTTGGTTTTTATTCAAGAGCATTTTTTGTTAATAATAGATTGTTTTTGGTTGTTTTGTTAATTTATTCTGGATATTTTAAATGTCTTCCAGACGTCCAGTTCCAGTGTTCTTTAAAAATAAAGGTTTATTGATCTTCAAAAGGGTGTACTTTATCATTATATTAGTTGAAAAACGGCAATATTATTGCTTATCGCAATAATTCCGGGGCCAATTAATCGCCCAGAAAAATTTGTTATCGTGACAGGCCTAGCTGTAGGAGCGATTTTAGGGTGATGATGTGAGTGGAATCTGTTGGAAAGGGCCCAGCCATCTAACAACGGCTTTTGAATATTCAACAGGCACTTGAGCATGGAACACATGTTGTTTGTATTCATGCATATAAGAAGCCTTCTAAGCTGATATCTTATAATGAAACTAGTCCTTTAATATCCAGACCTTGATTTTGTAATATTTCTGTTAGAGAATATTACAGAGCTGACTGATCATTTTGATGGCCTTGCTGGTTTTATTAGAAATCTGTAGTTCACAGGAGATAATGTGTTTTAAGATAAAAAATATATGCTCTTAAACAACAGCATTGGAATTTAAATATACTCCATTCGTGTTGATTCTACAGTCAACATTTAAGTATCCATTATTCCAAGCTTCAGCTAGAAGAAGATAGAAAAATTATTAATGGTGATGATTAATATTAATAGTGAGACTAATCACACATATGGACTCCTGCTGTTCTCCAACACAATGACAAGGTGCTAGTTTCAGCGCCAACGAGATGCATGACTCTCGAGGGCCGAGGCGTGTTCGTTCTCCACTGCACTATAGCCGACCACCACCGGAATACACAAACACCTGACAAAGACAACACAAAGACCCAGATCAAAACTCTGTTGGACTGTGTTGCTTCAGTGGATTGTCACTGGGTTGACAATTCAGCTCTGCGTTCCACCCCTTTAGGCGCTTGTTGTTGTCAAATTCCTGTTGAGTCCCAATCGAGACCAACAGAGTTAATGAGGTAGGCCCTGCCCCTTCGGCAGGGGACTGGGTGATAAAGCAAACAGACCCATTCCATTCGATTGGTTTCCCCTGATTGGTTGATTCCGTTTGGCGGGCTAAGCTGGAAGGCTGCTTGGCCGGACTGATCAGAATTTACCAAAAAGACAAATGAACACTAGGGGCCCTATTTTAACGGTCTGAAACACAAGTGAGAAGCGGCAAGCGCAAGTAGCTTTGTGGGCGGTTCTATGGCGATTTCGCTATTTTACAGGCGCAAAAATGACTCTTGCGCCTGGCGCAAATCTAAAAATGGTTGGTCTGAAGTAGCCTAAGTAGTTGGAGTTGAAGTAGTTGAAGTAGTTGGTCTGAAGTAGGTGTGGTTTTGGCGTAACGTGCAATAAACCAATGAGAGTGCCAGCTCCCATCCCCTTTAAGAGCCATGAGCACATTTGAATCTGATGAGTTGATATTTTGACGCCGCGTCTGCAGTCTCCGATGAGACAGATGGACATGCATTTCAAACTTCAAATGGCTCATTTTATGGCCAAATAATATGGCCTAATTCACACATGGAATAAGGTTTTCTTCCACAACTTCAGAAATACTGAGTCCTCAAATAAATTTCGGCAAAGAAAACTTAACACACATATGATATGCGGTAACTGTGGTTCTATTTAATGATATACGCAATACATTATAAACATTGTTTCTTATCAGTATCGTATGCATTATCGTTATCGACTTGTGTTCCTAATATGCATGTGTCCCCCCGTTAATATACATTGCCATGGACTGTATTATGCGTTACGTGTTTAGTTTGCGTGTGTTTGAACAGAGTCACCTGCAGTCATTCATTATTTTTAACACTCACTAAAACAATGTTTTTTCATGATCAAATACTCATCAATCCTAAAAGTTATGGGCATGTACACGATGTCTGTGTCAAGAAAATATGTGTTTGCTGTACGGTCTTTGCAGATGCATTGATTTAAAAGTACAACTTATTGCCGCTGTATCAACTGTTCTTTCCCAAATAATTTACCAAGAATGTGTGGCTAGGTAGATGAGAGAAGTAAAGTGTATGCGCGAGGTGCACAAGCAACATTATGCATGCGCCCTTAAAATAGCATCTGAACAACGCGCCGCTGACTTTAAACCAGGTATTTCCTGGTTTGTGGCGCAAATGGTTTCTGAAACTGCAAAATAGCAGTTTCTGGTTTGTGCCAGAACACGCCTCCTCCTTGCGCCAAACCGCCCCTTGGGGTGCAAGATCATTCTCTAATTTACCGACGCGTGGCGCAGGAGGGAAAAGAACGCTCTGGACCAGTTGCAAACTAGCAACGACACATGCGCCAACGAGAAAGTCAATTGCGCCGGGCGCAAGATATGGCCCTATAAGTCTTTTTAGATTAGTGTCAAGTGTAATATCTTTACCATAATCTGAATGTCTGGAGAATCCCATGTTCCAGAATGACCCTGTGTTGAATTGAGACTTTGATGAATCAAAACCTTTTATACCATTAAAATGTAAACCTTTGGATGTTCATAGCTATCAAAGTTAAGTAAAATAAATAAATAATTGTAGGCATCAAATATATGTTGACCATAATTAAACCCCAGTCTTTATGCTCCTCTCTTGTCTCTATCCTCAGGCTCTAATCTATATTTAGTAGCAGGAGTTCTAATTTCTCTCCGTACTATCTAGTCTACTTGATGTGTGTAGTTTGCCTGCAGTTATAGTTTGATGTAAACTGCATGCCAGCCTGGATCTGGTTTTCTTTTAAAAAAATGTTTGAGTCAGTCTCTCTTGTTAACGGGCGACATTGACGAGAGTCACCATGGTTACGGAAGGGATGAGGGGTTCCTACGTCACTAAGTCCGACGGGCTGGTGACAGCGATGACTGGTACACCCTAGGGTTGCCGCGGTATACGGTATTACCGGTGTTACTGGTGTTGAGGACAACACCTATTACTCGGTGTTGTACACCGGCAAAAGTAATAAAAAATAAATCAGTAGAAATTCATAATATAATTATAATTAAGAAAATAAAAATGTAATAATAATATATATATAATAATAGATAGGCTACCTAATAAACCGTTGGAACGCACAAGACCCGTAACCATAGCAACGCCGGTAAACAAACCCCGCAAAGCCCAATTCCTACGAGAGCTCCCCGCGCTACGGCCATCCGGAGGCGCACAGAGATTTTGTCTGTGATATTATGTATAAAATTATATTAGACTATTATATATAGAACGTTATAAGACGCTGTCACCGAGAATTGGCGCGCTGCCAGACGCTGTCACCGAGTGTGAGAGGAGAGTTGACGGAGAAGATGGCGGTTGACCTAGTTTCAAAGTTTATACCGTTGATGATCGGTAATACCGGTGTTGACACGAGTGTATCACATGACCTGAGCTTGTTTCACTAGTCTGGTATATTAATATGCAGACTCACGTCCCACCAGGGGAAGGATAATGTAGTTGTTAGGGATGGTTAACTCCCAGCCGAGAGGTTCTGGGTTTAAGCCCGGAATGTCAACAATCTACCGGTAGTGAGCAAGATGCCCTTAAACCCAACCTGCTGAATGACACATTTCTAGAATGCATTTTATCCCTTTTGGCCAAAAGTATCTTTGCTAACCGTGAGAATGCAACAATTATATAATGACTAACCAAATACATGCTACAACAATCACCACACCCACGCCCAGATCTCTTGTTTAACTTGACAAACTGTAAACGAACGAACCTCAGGACACACAACTGTGAGTTACTCTGAGGATATCCTGCATTGGATCTAGGCTAATGTCAGCCATGGGAAGAGAGAATGAGAGAGAGAGAGACAGAGACAGAGTGCGTGAGCTGGATGGATGGACAAGACAGATGGATTGATCAACAGTCTGTCAATCCATCCATCTGTCTTGGAGGGATAGATAGACAGACAGACAGAAGGACAGATAGACAGACAGAAAGAAGGACGGATAGACTGACAGATGGATCGATATATGAGGACAGATGGATACGTCGATGAGAAGATGGATAGCTGGAATAGAAAGACAGACAGATAGTAAGAAGGTTCAACCAAGATGAACATAAAGATGGGGTTGTTTAATCATACAAACTTAAAACTTCATTGGCTTCATCCAACTTGATGATGTCACTGAACTTCTGTCCTGGATGAGAGCACCCCAGCGGCATAGTGTTGATGCCACAGCCCTCTCTCTCACTCTACCTCTCTCTTTCTCTCTGTCTCTGTGTCTCTCTGTCTCTCTATCTCTCTCTCTCCCTCTGTCACTCCGTCTCTCTGTCTCTCTCTCCCTCATCACCTGTTCCTGCTCCCTGAATACGGTCAGGCCTGCCTAGGGAATGATTTATGGTCAGAGTATAACACACACGCACGCACACACACACACACACACAGACAAACACACAGACAAACACACAGACAAACACACACACACACACACACACACACACACACACACACACACACACACACACACACACACACACACAAACCATTACCATTTAACAAACACAGGTGCAAGCGCATGTTTGGTTTGTTGTGCATGTTCACGTTGTCGCTGAAGCTGTGTGTGAGAGAGAGAGAGTGTGTGTCTTGTTTGTGTGTACATGTGTGAATTCTGCAACTGAAACACAGGGGCAAGTCCTTTTGGTGGTTGATCATTTATGCAACCGGAGTGCAGAGTAGCCTTTGAAACATTGTATCGCAGTATTGGGAATAATAATGCTTAATTTTTTTCTGCATATCCGATATATTGTCAATGACTCCTATCTTCCTTTTCCTATATTGACCAGAACAAGTGGAGTAGAATGATAGAACACTAGTCAGGCCCTGCAGCACAGTGAAGCACACACAAAACCAACAAGACGAAGCTCGGCAGCAGAATCCATGACAACGGTTGTTGCTGTAACAAATCAAACAAGGATACCCCTCCTGTGGTGGCCCATGATAATGACACAAGAAACCATCTGATGGGAGAGTGAGATAGACATAGAGAGAGAGAACGAGAGAGGAAGAGAGAAGGAGTAAGAATGAGAGAGAGGGATAGATAGTGAGTGAGTGAGAGAGAGAGAGAGAGAGGGAGAGAGGGAGGAAGAGAGAAGGAGTAAGAATGAGATAGAGGGATAGATAGTGAGTGAGTGAGTGAGTGAGAGAGAGAAAGAGAGGGAGAGAGGGAGAGAGGGAGGAAGAGAGAAGGAGTAAGAATGAGAGAGAGGGATAGTGAGTGAGTGAGTGAGTGAGTGAGTGAGTGAGTGAGTGAGTGAGAGAGAGAGAGAGAGAGAGAGAGAGAGAGAGAGAGAGAGAGAGAGAGAGAGAGAGAGAGAGAGAGAGAGAGAGAGAGAGAGAGAGAGAGAGAGAGAGAGAGAGCAGTTCTGAAAATGAAATGAAATGAAGAAAATGTAAGGACAAGCAAGTATGTGTGTGTGCATTTATAAGCGTGTGTGTCTGTGTGTGTGTTTTTGTTTGTATATTACTCAGTATGTGTGTGTATTAGCGTTAAATTTGCGTTAAATTGTGTATGTATTTTCTAGTCTATCTGTTTTGGTGTGTGTGCTTGTATCACTGTGTGTGTGTATGAGTGTGTGTATGAATATGTGTGTATTAGTTCGTTTGAGTGTTTTTTTGTGTGTGTGTGTGTGTGTGTGTGTGTGTGTGTGTGTGTGTGTGTGTGAGTGTGTGACTCTGAGATGTGCTGGAGCCCTGATACTGCGGCGCCTCCCTTGGGTCCAATCAGCCCGCTGCCGTGCTCTGCTTTGACGTTCCAGCACAGCGGCTCTCATTTACATCCAACAAAGGATTTCATCTCCCCCTCCTCCTCTCACTCCTCCTCTTCCCTCCTCCTCCCCCCTTCCTCCTCCTCCTCGCACTCCATCTCCTCCTCTCTCCTGCTCCTCCTCTCACTCCTCCCACTTCCCCTCCCCCTCCTCCTCCTCCCCCCCTTCTCCTCATCCTCCTCTAACTCCTCCTCCTCTCCCTCCTCCTCTCTCTCCTCCACCTCCTCCTCCTCTTTTCACTCCTCCTCCTACTCCCCTCCCTCCTCCTCTCCCTCCTCCTCTCCCTCCTCCTCTCCCTCCTCCTCTCCCTCCTCCTCGTCCACGACCTCCTCTCCCTCCTCCTCCTCCTCTCCCTCCTCCTCCTCCTCTACCTCCTCCTCCTGTAGAAGGAGAAGTACGGATGGCCGTGTGGTTAGATACTGAGCAGAAACACACAAACACACTAGGGGTGTAGCGGAACACTGAAGTCACGGTTCGGTTCATACAGCGGTTCAGACATCACGGTTTGTTACGAGTTCGGTACAATGAAGAACTATTGTACTACTGTAAGTGACTGGGAAATCGAAGTTTTCCCACACTTGCGACGTCAATGAGGCAGGCGGGTCCTCTAACTCTTGTGGGTCGCCGCCATTCGCCATACTCATCTTTAGTGCTGCTATCTCTGTTCGCATATCGGAGTTCGCGTTCTGCGCATGCTCGAGATCTTGCGGCCGGGGGACGTAAGCTGGAAGTAGAAGGAGACGGTAGTTGTGTTGTTTTCGCCATAGAAATATAAACAATTCTTATTTCTTTATAAGTATATTTAATTATTTCTTTATCCTTTTATGGTTGTCGCCGTCAGAAAACGAGAAAGGGCGATTTATTTAAAAAGGTGATGCAGAAGATGGAAGAAGCCGGTGTCATGCCAGTAGTAGCCATTACCCCCTATAAGAGGTGTATCATCATCAACATGCATTCAGTATACACTACGCTTCAATTTCACCCAAGGCTGAATTAAAAGTTCATGTTTTCCTAATCGTTGGTCATCATTGAGGTTGTAAACTAGTAACTTCGGGCAAATCTGTCCAAATATTTTTTTTTTCTTCCGACGTGTTTGCGATCATTATTCATTCATTGCACCGCGGTCGAACTGACGGGGATATTCTCTGATATTATGAATCTTAAAGACTGCATTGGGTTTTCTGACTTTCTGGTACTTCCACAACAAGGACTCTTAGGTGGGGTTATCTCGGCCATGGTGGAGAAGGAATTGGGGGAAAGGAACTTTGGCTTTGACTCCCTGAAGTCCAGATTGAATCTTTACATGGTGAAGAAAGGGATTGTTACCGTGTGCGGGACAGCTGTCAGTTCACTTTGGGTCCATGACATTTCTCCGACGCTCCATTGTTCTGACCTCTTTGTCGTATGCAGACTCCTCCGGCTGGACTCCGTCTGGACTGGCGTCGGAGAAATGACATGGACCTGAAGTCAACTAAAAACATCTTTCTCGAATGCCGCTTGAGTTTGTTGTTGCTGGTGACATAAGGGGTCAGCCGTTGACATACTTCAGCCAATGAATTGATTTTCTCACCGCCATGTATACTCGCACAATTGCAGTTGTCCAATTGACAAGCATAGTCGAAATATAGCTTTAATCGCATTAAGCTGTGCATGTAAAAGTATTGACTGACTCACTCACTCGACCGTCGACCTGACAAAAAACTGTAGCACTAGCCAGAAGGTGGAGCTCGGCTACCTAGGCGCCAATGAGGGCTGCAATTTAGTTGTCCCTGAAGAACTTGCGTATATAACATTAGTTCCGCCTTACAATGATTTATTCCCCCGCCAGTTTTATCAAATTTTATACCATGTATTCTCTGTATAAATCCATGCACTGAACCGTGACGTCCATACCGATTCGGTTCAATACGAATACATGTATCGTTACACTCTAACACACACTGATATACCCACCCACAAAGACACACGCAAACCACACACACAAAGCACATTTACTTGTGTTGAGGATAAATAATATAAACAACCTTATTGGGGAACAGACCATATACCACAGGTCAGCCTGTTAGCATTTTACCAAAGTGTTCGAGGAAAACCAACTCTCACTCATAAACAGGTTGCAGCCTTTCCATACAGAAACCATGTAGACAGGGGTGGTGCCCACAGGCGGACTCTTTATTTCAATGATAACCCTTTGGTGGCTTCGGGTTAGGATGCCTCTACACGCCTATTTCCACAACGGCTCTATTTGAACAAAGACGGTTGAGCCGTGCCTGATCAAACAAGCACCTTCCAAAAAATCCACAGCGAACTGGATCATGGTTAGCGGTGTGTGCCGAGGACGCCTGATGGCTGCTTTAGCCTGGGTACTCATGATATGAAATAAAACAAACAAGCAAAAATAGTTCTGGGTTCAGGTGTTCCCTATGCACTGTTGTGTTTGATCTCTACCTCTGTCGACGTGGCGGCAGCATTTCTGCACCGGTGCCAAGTCTCCCGAACTTTAATTGGCAGGCTGTAGACAGGTAGAATGTTTCCACATCTCCTCTCTCCCATCTTCCGACCATCTCCTCTCCCCTCCCCTCCTCTCCTCCGTTCCCTTACCTCTCTCCTCTCCTCTCCTCTCTTCCCTTACCTCTCTCCTCTACTCTCCTCCCTCTCTCCTAATTTTTAATCTCCCCTCCTCTCCTCTCCCCTGCTCTCCTCTCCCACATCTCTCCTCTCCTCTCTGCTCCCATCCATCCTCCCTTTCTCCTCCATTCATCTCCTCTCCTCCCTTTGGCTCTCCTCATCTCATTTGCATCCCCTATATTTCCTTCTCCTCCTCACTACGTCTCCTTTCATCTCCTGTATGACCTCCCTTCCCTTCCTCTCCCCCTCGTCTCCACCCTTCTACCCCGTCTCCCCTCTGCTCCCCTCCCCTATTCTTTAATCCCCCTCCCTCCTCTCTATTCCATCATCTCTCTTGAGAGAGAGAGAGAGAGAGAGAGAGAGAGAGAGAGAGAGAGAGAGAGAGAGAGAGAGAGAGAGAGAGAGAGAGAGACTGCAGGCTATCTCATATTAATGCATTCAGGCTGATGTTGCTAAAAGCTAAAGCAGAGCCCAGTGGCTAAAAATAAACCAGCAACGACAAAGAAAAGAGTATCTCTCTCTTATCTATCTATCTATCTATCTATCTATCTATCTATCTATCTATCTATCTATCTATCTATCTATCTATCTATCTATCTATCTATCTGTATATAGTATTATAGATGGATAGATAGATATTATCTATCCATCCATCCATCATCCATATATATTTATAGATATACAGGGACGGCTGCTATAAATGGGCTAACAGGGCTAAGCCCTCCCTACCTTTTACAATAAAACATATTGTTTTATATTTTGGTAGAACCTAAAGTAGGGTGACCAGACGTCCTCTTTTTCCCGGACATGTCCTCTTTTCGAGACCTAAAAAATGCGTCCGGCAGGGATTCCAAAAACGTCCGGTATTTTGCCTCGTCGCAAAAAAAATAAATAATATTATTGTTATTATTATTATTTAGTTTTTTGCCTCGTCGCATATTTGTGTTTCTGGGTCTTTCACATAACCTACTAGTTATTACCATTGCATATGTCTATGGTTATTACGGCCTTCCAAGTTCTGGAAATGGTATCTCCCTTACGTTCCACCTTCTTGCGCGAGCTGACTGTAGAGAGAGTCTGTCATTGGGCGACCGATCTCAGGGTTGCCAGAGCCACGATAATTATCCTCCAAATACGACCATTTTGGGCCTTTGGTACGTTACTTTGCCATTTCCAATCTGGCAACATTGAGCACCTTGCCGCTTCCACTCTGTTTACAACAGCACATTACATCTGCAGCCATGCCTAAACGTAAATGTAAGTTCACGGACGAACTAAAGAAAAAAAAAAAAGTAATTTATTATTTAGAATATTGTATTTGTTATCATTATTGCTTTAATATATGAGGAGGACTGAAAAGTTTCTAATTTTCTTATTTTAATGTGGCCATATAAAGATTTTATTATTTAGAATGTTTTATTTGTTATCATTATTGACACAAAAAAGATTTGTTATACATTTGCACTTTGCAATTTTGTTAAAGTTCAATAAATAGATGTTCATATTGTCATTTCATTTGTGACATTTGTATGCATTCACATGGTCATGGTGCGGCATGCTATCCACTACCCACCCCCCCCCCCCCCCCCCCCCCCGCGACGAAGTGTCCTCTTTTTTACAAACTCAAATCTGGTCACCCTACCTAAAGCAACAACAGCACCAAAAAGTGACAGAAAAACCCAGGATATATGATACATATATCTTGTTTTTTTTCCTGTGAATGGGCCAAATGTTTTCAGTAGTAGCGTAAGCTTAGCGTAAGCTTCCATTCAATTTTGATTGACAGGTATCGTGACACGGCCCCTTCATATGCTTCCCATTTGGGCTAAAGTCGTTCAGCCCAAGCACAGTAGTGTAAGCGGCCATTTCATTGCGATTGGCAGGTGTCGTGACACGCCCCCATTTGGGCTATTTTCATTTAGCCCAAGCACAGTAGCGTAAGCTTCCATTGACGTTTGATGACAGGTGCCCTGACACGCCCCCTTCAAATGCTTCCCATTTGGGCTAAATTAGTTTAGCCCAAAGGCTGACCTTGGACTTACAGCTAGCACAGTAGCTACAGTACAGTGACCTTCGACCAATCACAGCACAGTAGCGCAAGTGCAGTATGGCGTATGTGTAGTATGTGTTTTTAAACGTATCTATCATAATTTACTTATTTAAATAAATGAATAAACTTTAAATGTATCCATGAAATTTAGTTGTTTCTGTCACACAAATTAATTAAATGCTGACTCATCTATCTAACATTTTATTATTACGCAGTGCATTACGGAACACACTGCTTTTACTGTCAGGACTGCGGTCAGAATATGGCCGGTAGTAGTTAAGCGGGTCAACAACGTTTCGTATCGAAACATTAAAAAAGCATATGTCTAAATAACCCAACATGACATGACAAGTGTGTAGAGAAAGTGGCCCCTCTCCCAGATTCATTTCAGCAACAGGCAGTAACAATAAGGTTCTCTAAGGAATCGGAAATTATCAAATTTAATGTTACATACAACATTGCCAAAGAGGAGTTGGCATTCACCAAATTTAAATCCGAAATTAATCGCATGAAGAAAAATGGATTAAACGTCAACCCGACGTATAGCGAGGAGATGGCATGTGCACAATTCATTGCAGTAATAGGCGACAACTTAAAGCAAAAGACAGCTGCGGACGTCGGAAACGCCACATACATGTCCTTTAGGGCTGTAACGATACACAAATTCACGATTCGGTTTGTATCACGATTTTTGACCCACGGTTCGATACATCCCACGATTCTTTTAAATTTAAAAAGCATTTTATTTAAACAACACTTAAATACCAATTATCTTAATGTAACATTTAATAAATAATTTGGAACACTGAACAGATTTGAACCGAAATACTATTAAAGTATAGCTAAATTAATAAAGAAATAACCAAAGATTGCAGTTGGAGGATGCTTTTTGCTGGTAGGCATAATAGGGCCCCTTTAACTGTTTTATTGGTTTATTCAAATATCCTTATTAGCGCTTCTTATTAGGCTATGTAGCTTAAATAATGACATAATCAGGCCGTATAGAATGCAATATGTTTAATAGCCTAACTTTCAATAGATGAGGAAAAACATGAACGTCGCAATAACGAGGCATAGTGTTACGAGTAGCATATGTGTGTGCGGGAGAATGGCAGTGTGCGTATGCGTGTGTGAGTGACGTCAGCGAGTGAGTGGACGAGCGAGGAGAGCGAGCGGTAGCGCGTGTGTCTAGTGAAGAAGCGAACGAGTCCGGTAGAATAAAGTACCCATCCTGTCAATAATCGGTGGCCGCTTCATTCCGACCTATAAGCAGACAAACTGCCTGTCAAATCACACAAAACAATAGAGACAGGATCACACAGGCAATTTTTTTCGCGCTTGGCCCACTCTGGATAAATGTCGTTCATATCGCATATGAGGACTTCGACGGCTGTGGAGAAATGCAATCCTCCGTAGCCACGGAGAGCTGTGATCACAGAGAGGGCATCTCGTCACATATTTACGGCATCGATAGGAGGGGGCGCTGTCAGCAGACTATTATCTAGACAAATTATTAGCAAATTTCAATCGGACAATTTGACCGAAGAGTTAGAAAGGGCATATCGCGCTTCTGCCTTCTCACACCGCGAGACAGGTTCGTGGCTTTGAGTATCGCGATTTTCGGTTTGATACGCGTATCGTTACAGCCCTAATGTCCTTCATGATTGACGGCGACACAGACGTCTCTACCAAAGAGTGTGTGATCGTCTACAGCCGCATTTTGCGCAAAGGGAGACTGGTCAACATTTTAAGTGTTTAATAGGCCTACTTTAAGCACAAAAAAGTTAGATTTTGCTTAATGGTTTAATAATAATAATAATACATTGGTTTTATATAGCGCTTTTCTCGGTACCCAAAGACGCTTTACAAAAAAACCACAAAACAAAAAGGATACAAATGAACAGTATAGTACATACATGCATACATACAAATATTCCCAAAACAACAATACAGAGAAAGATAGGACAATGAGAAAGAGAGAGAGTGAAATTTTTTTGTCAGGTGTTGTAAGTGATGTTGAAGAGATGTGTTTTGAGTTGACTTTTGAAAGACTGCAGTGAATCAGAGTTACGGATGGCCAGGGGGATGGAGTTCCAGAGGGTAGGGGCGGCGATGGCAAAGGCTCTGTCCCCTATGGTGCGGTATTTGGTCCTGGTGATGGGGATGAGGGTGTTGGCAACAGTGGAGCGTGTTCGGTGTGGGTCAATGGGGCGTTGGAGGAGATCTGTCAGGTATGAGGGGGCAAGGTTGTTTAGGGCTTTGTAGGTGGTGAGGAGGATCTTGAAATGTATGCGTTGTTTTACTGGAAGCCAATGAAGTTGACGTAGGACGGGCGTGATGTGTTCTCTGGAGGGAGTGTGGGTGAGCAGTCTAGCAGCGGAGTTTTGAACATATTGCAGTTTTTGAAGAACAGTGGAGGGGAGACCATACAGGATGCTATTGCAGTAGTCGAGTCTGGAGGTGATGAAGGCATGAATTAGTGTTTCAGCAGCTGAGAAGGAGAGAGTGGGTCAAAGGCGTGCTATGTTCCGGAGGTGGAAGAAGGATATTTTAGTGACGTGGTTTATGTGTGACTTGAAGGAGAGTGCAGGGTCCATGTAGATGCCAAGGTTTCTGACCAGGGCGGAGGGAGTGACAGAGTGACCATCAATGTAGAGTGAGTAGTTCTGGGAGGTGGGGAGTGTGGATTTTGGGCCAAAGATTATAATTTCAGTTTTATTGCTGTTGAGTTTGAGGAAATTGTGGTTCATCCAGGTTTTTATGTCGGTGAGGCAGTTGGTGAGGGTGGAGAGAATAGCTGGAGTGATGGTTTTGGTGGTGATGAAGAGTTGAGTGTCATCGGCATAGCAGTGAAACTGAAGTCCATGGCGGCGGATGATGTGGCCAAGTGGGAGCATATAGAGGATGAAGAGGATGGGGCCAAGCACTGAGCCTTGGGGGACTCCATGTGAGACAGGGGTGGTGTGGGATTTGTGGTTGTTTATGGCGATATAGTGAAATCTTTCTGACAGGTATGAGTTGAACCAGGAGAGGGCGGAGTCGGTGATGCCTAAGGATTTCAGGCGGCTGAGGAGGATGGAGTGGTTGACGGTGTCGAAGGCAGCACTGAGGTCCAGGAGGAGGAGAATGGTGAGGGAGCCGGAATCAGAGGAGAGTAGGAGATCGTTTGTGACTTTGATTAGTGCTGTTTCAGTGCTGTGGTGGGTTCTAAAGCCGGATTGGAATGTTTCATATAGGTTATTGGAGAGGAGGTAAGTCTTGAGTTGAGTTGCGATGGCTCTTTCCAGTAATTTTGAGATGAATGTGAGGTTGGAGATGGGTCTGAAATTGTTGGGGTCGTCAGAGTCAAGACCAGGTTTTTTAAGGAGAGGGGTGATGGCAGCAAGTTTAAGAGGTGGGGGGACAGTGCCAGAGGTAAGGGAGGAGTTGATGATGTCAGTGATCAGTGGGGCGAGAGAGGTAAAACAGGCTTTGACGAGTTGAGAGGGCATGGGGTCCAGGGGGGAGGTGGATGATTTCATGGTGGAGAGTATTTTGGAGAGGTCAGCAGTGGTTATCGGTGAGAAGGTAGAGAGCCGGTGGTCTGAGGATGAAGGAGGTGTGGGTTCGGGGACCGGGGTGGAGGCAGAGGAGGTTGCAAGCTGGTTGTGGATGTTTTCTATTTTGGAGTTGAAAAATGAAATGAGATTGTTGCATTTCTCCGGGGTGAATGAGGATGAAATGTTGTCGGGGGGCTTGAGGAGTTTATTTATGGTGGAAAACAGGGTTCGTGGGTTGGAGGATCCAGAGTGAATGATGCCAGAGTAGTATACTGAACGGGCTTTGTTTCGTGCTGATTTGTAGAGGTTTGTGTGCTCTTTGTATGCGAGGGCGTGTACTGTGAGACCGGTTTTCTTGTGGAGTCGTTCTAGTTGTCGCAGTTGTTTTTTTAATTTGTGAAGTTCCGGGGTGAACCAGGGAGCCGAGTGAGTAAAGGTGACAGTTTTGGTTTTTAGGGGGGCCAGTTTGTTGAGGGATGAAGACAGTGTGCTGTTGTAGATGTTGACGAGGTCCATGGGGGTTGGACTTGCAGGAAAGGTGAGGCTTGAAAGAGTGTTTGATATGCAGGTGGAGAGAGAGACTGGGCAGATGGATTTAATGTTGCGGAAAGTTATTGTGCGGACCGGTTTGAGTTGGGGGGCGGGAATGTCAACGACAAGTGTGATGGCCAGGTGGTCAGATATGGAGAGGTCAGTGCTGGAGATATTGTGGATGTGGAGGCCAATGGAGCAAACCAGGTCCAAGATGTGTCCACGGTTGTGGGTGGGAAAGTTGATGTGTTGTGTGAAGCCGAGGCAGTTGATAAGGTCCAGAAAGTCCATGGCATTTTTACAGTCCGGGGAGTCAATGTGTAGGTTGAAATCACCGAGAAGTAAAACAGATGGTGAGATTGAGGAGAGTGCGGTGATGAATTCAGAGAGTTCTGGTAGAAATGATGGATTGGGTTTGGGGGGGCGGTAGATGATTGCAATGATGAGAGGTTTTGGGCCGGGTAATTTAAAAGCCAGGTGTTCAAAAGATGGAGCAGCAGGGATGGTGAGAGGGCGAGGTTGGAGGTCTTGTTGGTAGATGGCAGCAATGCCCCCTCCTCTGCCCTCAGAGCGTGGGTTGTCCAGGTAGGAATATCCAGCAGAGGTGGTTTGGTTTAGTAAAAAATAATCCAGGGTTTTTTGCCATGTTTCATTAAGGCACAGGAGGTCAAGTTGTTGGTCGATGATGAATTCATTGAGAATGAGACTTTTATTGTTGAGGGATCTTGTGTTGAGGAGGGCGATTTTTAAGTGCTTTTGTTTTGAAATTGATGGGGCGGAAGTATGAATTGGACGGAGGTTGAAGGTGTTCACTCTGGTTGCGTTCTGATGACGTGTGTTGTTGTGATGACGCGGAGAGGAAGCGCGGAAGCCGGTGGGTGAGCTGCGGTCAGACCACAGCGCTGGGATGAAGTTTTTAGCGGTGGAACTGTACATAAACTTGCGGCGGGACCCTCGATGAATGTAACGGGGACGGAGGAGAAGTCGAGAATTTTTAAGAGTGGTGATGAGTTCGGTGGAAGGAGGAATTTGGGGAATGAGCTGGCGGAGCTGCAAGGATGAGTAGCGAAGTGCCATGGCTGAGGCTGAGGACAGGTGGACACCTGCCCCGGATCTCTACCCTCAGCTGAGCTGCGATGGAAGATGTCCACTGGATGGGAGAAGGATTTGTTTGATGGGAAGGCAGCGGTCTTGGCCACGGCAGAGGGCCGAAGCATCCGCACCGGTACAGGTGGATATTATTACGAAGTCCTTCGACACTGGCCGGTAGGTGTCCAAGCTAACGCACTGCACAGAACACTGAGGGGGGCTCTGGAGCAGTAGCCTAGCACCACCGTGGTTGTTCGAGGAAGATCTAGGTAGACAGGTAAATTAGCCGAGAAAGTAGACAGTAGTTACCCAGAGTCTTCGACCAGGTTACGGCGAATTCATTGGAGAATGGCAGCCGGTGTCAGTCTGGAAAAGTCACAACCTGGTGCAGACGCAAGGAGGGATGCTGCTGGCCAGACAAGCGATAACTCCAGGTACTGGAAGGGAGGAAAGTTGTCCGGCAAGGCGATGTAGATGGTTGGAACCAGAGGGCTCTTTCCCGGTGGGGCAAAGATAGTTGGAAGCAGCTAGGTGCCTAGCTTCCCCGCTGACAACGCCGATGAGTCTTAGGATCAATGTCCCGTAAAATGGGAAGGGCTCGTAAAAAAAGCTTGTTAAAAAATATAAATAATAAAAGTGTAAAATCACAGGAAAAACTAACTTAACAGTCACAAAATTTAAAAAAAGATCGTGGGCAGAGAAGCGGCGAACAAAACAACGCCAGCGTCCTCTCTGGTAGCCATGGAGACCGTGGTTTAGTACGAAATGTTCAATTTCAGCTCAGTAAAGCACTTTAAACACCTTATTTTTCTTTTTTTTGTGTGCTTCAAATAAAGACACGTATTTCTCTACACCTTATTCTTGTTTAAAAATCATTCACATTATATGAAAGTTATGAACAGAGATATAAAGGTGACCTCATGGCGTCTGGAGCCCTGTGATGTGAAGTATTGATAAATGTAATGCATTCGTTAGCCCACCCACCCAAAATCGCCACCAGCCGTCACTGTAGATATATAGTATTATTGATATATAGTATTATCTATATCTATATATCTATGTATGTATCTATAAATGTGTGTATGTATGGATGTATGTATGGATCCATCCGTCCATCCATCCATCCAAGTTCCTCCCCTGTCCCTCTCACTCTTCCTCCCACCTCTCTGTCTGTTGCTGTCAGTCCCAGACAGACGGACAGACTTTGTTAGGACATCACAGTTTATTTACCAGCAGTGGCTTGTGTCTCGCTGTTTACCCACAGCCACCAGCTTCTTTATTATAATTTTTTTGGCACAATTCACCATTATTGGAAGCAGGGGCGTTGTCCTTCTCCTAGCGGAGCTGGGGTCTTCTCTCCTTCCTAGTGGAGCTGGGGTCTGCTCTCCTTCCCCTAGTGGAGCTGGGGTCTGCTCTCCTTCCCCTAGTGGAGCGGGGGTCTGCTCTCCCCCCCTAGTAGAGCGGGTTTCAGGCTGTGTCTGAGTAGAACCCACAGGGAGTGGCTGTGTTCTGGCTACAGCTAGCTTGAGGGTTAGGTTGGTCGCACAAAGGAAAAGCGGCAGAATGTGGAGATACTTGCGGCTACACATTCTGAGATGAGCAGCATGTGAACTAAAGGGGCCCCAAGGAGCCCCCGCATAGGCTGCTGCTGAATCAGTGAACCGATCAATTAACCTAATCAATAATTTACAATTTGAACAATTCAAGAAAAATAATTGACGCATGAACGGACTGATAATAATAATGTTTTTATCTATGTTTGAATGTAGCACAGGTTTATCCCAGTGTTGAATGCATGAGACCTTTGTGGAACATGAATGGCTGAAACCAGAACCACTACGATACCAATCTCAGCTCCAGAGGTACAACAATGCTAGAGCAGAACTAACCACCGTTTAGACTGCACAGCACCTGACACCAGAGTGGTCCGGTTGATCCAGTAGAGAGAACCTCTCCATGTACATGTGTCTGCAGATCCCAGCCACAGGATTGGTCCAAATACATTAACCAAAGAAAAGAAAATTACCAGTTCCTTCAGATTACAGGTGGTCTTTGTCGTGTTCTTGAAGAAAGTAGTCTAAACCGGATCGCTTTTAACTCACTTTATTCGTTAAAGTATTTCGGCATGGTAACTATGAAGCAAAAGGGAGGAGCGTGGAGAAAAATACCATAGAGCTACTTCAAGCCCCGGGGCTTAGGCCCGAGGCTCTCAGCGGGTCTGCCTATGATTCTGACGTCATCTGGCTCCTGGCGCTGCACTGGTATCAAGTAGGCGTGGCCTATGTGAAGTAGGCGTGGCCTATGTGACGTCTTAGCTCCGGCTTCCGCGTCCGTTTTAAAGATGCTGCCTTATGTGGCTGACAGAGCCGGACAGTAACAGAGTACATTTACTTGAGTACAGTACTTAAGTACAATTTTGAGTGATCTGTACTGTACTCGAGTATCATTTTTGGGGAGTACTCATGACTTTACTTAAGTAAATTTGAGAGGCAAATATTTTACTCTTTACTCCGCTACATTTCTATCTATAACCGTGAGTACCCGTTACTTCTTCTAAAAAAATAAAAAATAAAAGGACAAAAGAAAAATCTTGGAAACCCTCAATTCTTTGGTTTCCCTCTCAAACGTGATTGGATTGTGCAGGCGCCACTGATTAGGACAGCCTTCAGCCTATCAGCAATCACCTTCGCTTTCCGCCAAAGTCAACTCCACGGTCAGATTTGAGAGACGATTGTTGATTTGATTGATGAAAAAACAGAGAAACTCACACATACATTCAATTGTTAGCTGAATTTTCTTTTCTGATATTACGAATTTATGTAGGCTGAGCAATTGTTTTTATGTTCTTCAGTATACTGTTATACTATATACTATTGTGCTATTTTGTCTTGTGGGCAAGTGATAAATGTTAAATAAAGCAACATGGTAAAAAGATGAAAATGATTTGATTTTACTTTCAATTCCTTTTACATCCTCCAAGGTATTAACATTTTGCATAACTCCATGTAGGACGTTTCTATACATAAATGTAAGCACTGTGGCAGTAGTAATGCAATATTTAGAAAATGTAGTCTTGTACTCTTGATACTCAAGTACTTTTAAAAATGAGTACTTCAGTACTTTTACTTAAGTAGACATCTTACTGTAGTACTTTTACTTGTACTTGAGTAAAATTTAGCAAGGGGTATCTGTACTTTTACTCAAGTAAGGAAGCTGTGTACTCTGTCCGCCTCTGGTGGCTGAAGTAGTTATTACAGCTTGTATGTTTGATCCTGCTCCCTTGTGGCTGTGTGTTGTAATTACAGCTTATGTGCTTAATTTACGTAGCATCTTCCATCACACTTCAGATGTTAATCTCAGACTTTATATCTCACCAATATCTCTGTGCCCCCTGCAGCTGTTTCCATCATGAGACACAGTGCATCAGCCTTTGGATTTGCTGTAAGTATTATGTCACTGCTATAATGTCACGCTAATATGTAACCATTAGAATGTCACTGTTACGATGTCACCATGATGATGTCACCATGACGATGTCACCATTAGGATGTCCCCGCTAAAATGGCCGCCGTTATGATGTCTAGTTATATTTGATTTCAGCACTGACGGTATGCTGTCATGTTGAGATGTCACAGTTATAAAGACATGTTATGTTATGATGTCGCCATTAAGGGGTCTCTGTTATGATGTCACCATCAAGAGGTCACTGTTATGATGTCACCATTAAGATGTCACTCAGTACGTTTACATGCACTGTTTAATCAGAATAAAGCCATAGTTCGACTATGCTCCTCAATCGGACAACTGCAATTGTCCGAGTATACATGGCGGTGAGAGAATCGAATCATTGGCCGAAGCATGTCATACCCTGGTACGATTGGTGGCACTGTAGCCATTTAATCTATTGGTAATAGAGCCACCGGCTGACCTCTTTACGTCACCAGCATCAACAAACTCGGTCGGCATTCGAGAAAGATGTTTCGGGTCTATGTAATTACTCCGACGCTCCATTGTTCCGACCTCTGAATAACCTGAAAAATTCCCATTGGTCCTAAAGCCCCCTAGTCCGACGTCCCTTTATTTAAAAAAATAAACCCTCTACTGCTCCAACATCCCATTGTTCCAACCATATAGGCTTTTGTGGATCACCTCCCATAAGATCTGGATCAACAATAAAAACCAAAATTACTCTTCTCTAGCCTAATAACACATTTCAATGTTCTCCACCATGTGTCTGCCTGGCAGGGAGTCCGGCGGCGGAGCCCTTCCGGCGGGAGTCTGCATGGGGCAACAATCCCTTTCACCTCCATGTCACAGTTCAATCTAGACTTCAGAGAGTCAAAGCCAAAGTTCCTTTCCCCCAATTCGTTCTTAACCGTGGCCGAGATAACCCCCACTACGAGTTTTTACTTGTTGTGGGAGTACCGGAGAGTCAGAGAACCCGACGCAGTCTTTAAGATTCATAATATCAGAGAATATCCCGTCAGTTCGGCCGCGGCGCAATGAATGAATAAAGATCGTAAACACGTTGGAAGAAAAAAACCTTTATTTTGACAGATGTGCCCGAAGTTACTACCACCAACCTACTCTACTTCCAACTAGGGCTGGGCGATATAGACCAAAAGTCATATCTCGATGTCTTCAAGCAGAATATCAATATAAGATAAATATCGATATTTGTTGATGCATTAGCATAGTTGCCGTTGCTGCGCTCCAACTCGTCATTTTACATCGGTGGCGCCACTGTGCTCTCATTTCCAGCCTGCCTGCGTCGCTGTGCTCGTTAACCTGCCTTGCTGATGGGGGGGAGGGGGGAGTTACCGTGGAGCTACCGTTATTACTATAGCCTACCTACATACCGTTTGAATTTACCTTCACTATTCCTATCGTTCGTTATTGAATACAGTTCGATGGTTGAATAAGCCGTGGACTAGACACTGCCGACATTGCAATATAGTATATATAATATCACAGCCAAAAGCTGTGTGCGCCTCCGGAATATTATGAATCTTCTTATATATTAATAATAATTATATTATTAATATATCTCCGACGTCTCTGGTTCTTCCACTTCCTCATCAATTTGAAGCACAGAATTGAATCGCGACATGGAGCGACACCCGCCGGAGCTTTCCGGCGAGTGTCCAGGAGCCTGGAATCATTTTGGGACAATTGCTGTACTGCCTTTATCTGAATAAAAAATTATTAATGTCGAGACAGCTTAAGATTTGGGGTCGCTGCACGCATTTTTGAGCACGTTGTGCTGCTGCAAGTGATGGAAGAGGTTTGGTCGTACTCTACCCTTTAGTCGCGACAGATTTCAGCACTCTCTACAAAAAACCTGATTCTGTCATTCGTCAGACACCTGGTACCCAAAACATTTCCAAACTATGGAGCCATTTGTCTTCTGCTTACATACAAGCTCCTCCGTGCCGCATTTACCGGCGGACTCCATGTTTCACGCCGTAGGGGATTTTAAAAAGTGTCATGAGTGGAAGGGGGGCCAGGCCGTGTGTGTGTGAGCCGGAGGCAGAGCGGGAGAGAGATAAGCAGAGTTACGAAATAGCAGGCGGCAGTCGCGGTTCGAAGCTGCTGTTATTTGGATAAAATATCCTGTACTTTCAACGCAAATCAAACTATATCGATGTTGACAACAGCGTCTCGTTCCATATCTCGGTTGAAAAAATATCGATATATTTCAAATATCGATGTATCGCCCAGCCCTACTTCCAACTCACGGCCCCAAGAAAAGATCTCGAGCATGCGCAGAACGCATTAATCTCATAATCTTAATCGGACTATGAGAAACCCGATTTGATTCGTAGTCAGGTTTATACATCTTAATAATCCAATCAGGGGTATACATCAGACTAACCCAATAATTCGATTTCCTTCAGTGTCATGTAAACGCACTGACTGTTATGATGTCACTGTTACAGCGGAACGATAGACATCAATTTGTAATACTGTAATACTTATTTTTGAAAATAAATTATAATATATCCCATTGAATGGATAATATTGGGGTAACACTGTCTATATCTCTAAGAACCCCCCTTTAGTGTGAGGGCCCGACCAGAAGTAGGTCTGATGGATGCAGTCAATGATAAAGTGACATAGCGCCGTGTGTGTAGGAGAGAGGGTCAGAGATCAAAGGTGGTTGTGTTGTTGTGTTGTGTTGTAGTTTGACGCCCTGCTGGACGTGCTGTCCTCCATCATTGTGTTGTGGCGCTACAGCAACGCGGCCGCCGTGCACTCGGCCCACAGAGAGTACATGTGAGTACAGAGAGGACTGCACTGTTCAGTTCACATGTTGACGTCACTGTTTACATACATGTACTATATGTCTTAATCAGACCCCTCCCGAGCCCCACTGAGAGGTCTGATTAAATCCCCAAAATTTGGATTCTCAATATGTGAATACGAAAATGGTGTACGTACTGTGTGTGTATTTGTGTTTGATTGTGTGTGTGTGTGTGTTTTTATGTGTGTGTCCTTATGTGTCGATGTGTGTCTGTGTGTGTGTGTGTGTTGGTGTGTGTGTTGGTGTGTTGGTGTGGGTCAGTGTGTGTGCGTGTTTGTCTGTCTGTGTTGGATTACCTGCAATCTCTTCTGTTACGAACTGGTAGGGGTGTGTGGTCTTAATCAGCTCTGGACAACCTCTGCATGGTTTCCAAGGCGATCACACATCAAGTTGAGAGTTTGCTTGTGTGTGTGTGTGTGTGTGTGTGTGTGTGTGTGTGTGTGTGTGTGACACACACACACACACACACACACACACACACACACACACACACACACACACACACACACACACACACACACACACACACACACACACACACACAATAAAGTGTTAAATAAAGGCAGCTCTCGGGATCGTGCGGTGTATGAGGCACGAGAGTTGCGTCACCGTTTAACCTGGGCTCCCGTCTTGTGCAGAACAAGTTTGACCATAATGTCAAACTTGTTCTGCACTTTGGTTTGCTGCATTTAGACAGCGATTCTCTGCTGCTGAACTAGCTACATGTTGCTTGTTCTATTGCTGTCTAGCATTCAGAAATGTAAAATATAAGTTTCCAATTATTAATTTTAATAAAGTGAACTTAAAACTTGTTTTGCATTCTTTGAAATGTTTTTTTTTTTAAATAATATTAAGGCAAGGCAAGGCAACTTTATTTATATAGCACTTTTCATACACAAGGCAGACTCAAAGTGCTTCACATATAAACAGTGTCATACAATAAAATAAAATAATAGGTAAGTAAAAGAAAAACATATGCAAAAATCGAAAGTTAAAAAGACGTTTTAGTATTAAAATAGAAAATAAAGGCAAAGTTATTTAGCAGAAAGCTATAGCAAACATAAAAGTCTTCAGTCTTGTTTTAAAGGTGCTCAGAGTTGGGGCAAGTCTTAAATCCTCTGGGAGTTTATTCCAGCTATTTGTTGCGTAGTAACTAAATCCTGCTTTACCATGTTTTGTGTTTACTCTGGGGATAATTAACAGATTGGTCTCGGAGCTTCTTAGGGGTCTAAAAGGCTGATGTAGTGGAAGCATATCAGTTAAATATTTTGGGCCTAAACCATGTAGGGATTTATAGGTAAGCAACATGATTTTAAAATCAATTCTCTGACTTACAGGAAGCCAATGTAACGATTTCAGAATTGGTGTAATATGATCAAATCTTTTGGTCTTTGTTAGAACTCTAGCAGCAGCATTCTGAACAAGCTGAAGCTTCCTCAGAGTTTGTTTTGGGAGACCTGTAAGGAGACCATTGCAGTAATCAAGCTTACTAGTGATAAAGGCGTGTACAAGTTTTTGTAAGTCTTCGGTGGACATGAGCCCTCTAAGGCCCAATCCCGTTTCTTTGCTCACTGTCTCAACCCTACATCTCAACCCTAACCCTCATTGCTCATGCTCATTGCTACCCCTCATTGCTACCCTAACCGATCCCCTACCAAATGGGACAACCCTACCCTGTGACGTCATCATGGCCTCCCTGTGCCCCCTAGCAGATAACCAGACCCCTGGTAATGTTACAAGAGACAGACTGGCTGCCATTGTCTCGGGCAACGAGCAAGACCCATTGTAAAGATGTTTAACCTGAAATGGTATTTATATTTTGTAATTGGCACGGCCTGGCGAGACTGGCCACACTCACACTGGCAGATTTGAGCACGGTTAGGTGCTAAAACAGCCACGGCCACGGCCAGAAGGCCTAGTGTGAATGCACCCTTAGATAATAATCGGTTAAGAACAAGAACACTTTAGAAGAAACACTTTATTTAAATAAGAAACACTGAACCACACATCTAAAAATACACACAAACGCACACCTAAAAATACACACACACACTCTCTCATCTTTTGAGAGAATGGTGGAGAATCACATCTTCTCCACCATTCCGCCAACTTTGCCTCGCTCTCCTCATGCCTCGCCTGCCCCCTGGCACTCTCCTCTTGGAAGAGGTGCCTGGGGTGGTGGAAGAGGTGCCTGGGGTGGAGGAGCATGAGGGAGAGGTGGGAGGGCTGGTGGCAGTGGACTCAACGATGTCCTGAAAGAAAACGAATAAAAAGGAATTAGGAATTATATGCCAGAACTGGGTGATATGGCCATATGTTACGTACGTGATAGCTATGTACACAATATAGTACTGCCAAAAAATACATTGATTAACCATGTAATATTACTAATATAATATATTAGTATAATAATACTTAGAGAATATTACTAATATAATATATATATATTAGTATATATAATATTACTTATAGAATATTAATAATTAATAACTAATAATGTTACTAATATTACTTTCTATATTAGCTAATAGTTTATTGTTTACTGTTTACAGTTTTTTGTTTACTTTTTATAGTTAGTTAGTTAAGAGTTTATTGTTTATCTTATCTTATATTATAATTATTGTTTACTGTTTACTTTTTATTGTTATCTTAGAGTGTATTGTTTATCTTATATTGTATATAATTGAATATTGTGTTGTGTTTCTTTCTGTAAACTACTGGACAATCAATTTCCTTGAGGGAGTCATCCCAAAAGGATCAATAAAGCCTAATCTAATTTAATCTAATCTAATCTAATCTAATCTAATCTAATCTAATATAATCTAATATAATATATTAGTATAGTAAAGTTTATTTTTAACCTGGAGTCACGAGAACATGGAAGATCTGGATATCATACGACATCCAGCCCGGTCGTATGCATCCCGGTCTGCAGCCCGGTCTGCAGGCCGGGCTGCAGAGCCCGTTATCGGGCATGCATCCCGGCCGAGAACCGTGGTCGGGCGGCCTGCGAAAGTCGGCCGGGGACTTTCGCGATCTTCCGCGAAAGTCGGCCGGGGACTTCCGAGAGTCCGCTGCCGGGCTTCGAAGCCCGCGGCCGGGCTGCAGAGTATAATTAATAAAATAATTACTAGTTAATTACAGAGAAAATACTTACATTTGTGTTTTTCCAATCCTGTCGCATCTTTTCGTCCTCCATCTTGTCTAGGATATTTCTTGATTTTCCGTTTTCTCGCAAGGTATTGTGGGAGCAAGTCAGAACTGAAGCGCTTTGAGGGTGCCCATCGAAAATCTAAATTTTGAGGGGATGTTAGCCCTCCCCTACCCCTTAAGCTACCTTTAAACTGGTATTGGGACATGGCTCCACGGCGCGTGAACGCGCAACAGCGAGGGTTAGGGCTGAGATTTTGAAGCGAGCAAAGGATTGAGATTCAACCTAAATCTTGCTACATTTTTAAGGTGATAATATGCCGATTTTGTAACTGATTTGATGTGACTGTCAAAATGTAAATCTGAATCCATGATAACCCCTAGATTTCTGGCTTTGATTGAGGTTTTCAGGGACAGAGAGTGAAGGTGTTGGGTTACTTTAAGCCTTTCTGTTTTAGAACCAAATACAATTATCTCTGTTTTGTCCTCATTTAGTTGAAGGAAATTTCGGCACATCCATTCCTTCACTTGCTCAATGCACTGGCACAGCAGATCTATGGGCCGATAGTCATTTGGTGATAGCGATACATAGATTTGCGGTGTAATCAGCAGAGCAATGATGGTCAATATTGTTATTTTGCATGATTTGCCATAGTGGGAGCATGTAGATGTTGAATAAAGAGGGTCCTAAGATCGAACCTTGTGGGACTCCACATGTCACGTTGGTTGATTCTGATACAAAGTCGCCAATGGAAACAAAGTAGTTCCTATTTTGTAGGTAGGACCTGAACCAATTTAAGACAGTGCCTGAAAGCCCCACCCAGTTTTCTAACCTTTCCAGAAGTAATGTATGGTCTACAGCAGGGGTGCCCAACCTTTTTTGACCCAAGATCTACTTTTCAAGTAGCCAACCTCCCGAGATCTACCAGCAAACCTACCTTCGAGCGGGGAGGGGGGGGGGGGGGGGGGGGGGGGGTTGTATCGTGAACCTACGGACTTCAGTGCGACTTTCATTCCGTCTGCGCACGGCACTTTCTCAACGATAATCAATAATCTTCCTCCCACTCAGGGTGAAAATGGTAGGTCTTAGCTCGTTTCCCCTCAGCCATGCCAACGTTTAGGAGTGTGTAACTACTGTTGACGGCTTTCAACTGCTGTTGACAGCGCATGCGCTACCGCGCGTATATGTCCCGCGCAAATTTTATTTTATTAAAAAAAAAATATATATATCTTTTTTTTCTTCACCCCTCGCGATCGACTTGGGATCTGTCGGCGGTCTACTGGTAGACCGCGATCGACTGGTCTACAGTGTCGAATGCAGCACTGAGGTCAAGTAGCATTTGTATTGAGGTTTTGCCAGAGTCTGTGTTAAGACGGATGTCATTTACAACTTTAATAAGGGCGGTCTCAGTGCTGTGTAGGGGTCGAAATCCTGATTGGAAGGTGTCATAGCAACCAGTTGATACCAGGAAGTGATTTAGTTGCGGGAGGACAACTTTCTCAATGATTTTACTTATGAAGGGTAGATTCGATATTGGTCTGTAGTTGTTAATAATAGAGGCATCTAGGCTCCTCTTTTTTAAAAGGGGTTTAATAACTGCAGTTTTCAAAGCTTTTGGGAAATTGCCTGACTGGAGAGAGTTGTTAACTATCTGCAATATGTCTACTGCTAGGCAGTCGAAAACATTCTTAAAGAGGTTGGTAGGTATAGTATCAAGGCAACAGGTGGATGGCTTTAGTTGTGTCACAGTTTCCACAAGATTTTGAGAGTCTATAACATTAAAGTATGCCATCCTTGCCACGTAATTTTTGCCTAAACAGGGTGGTAGTCCAACATTTTTGTTTGAAGTGGAGATATTGATGGCGCGTCTGATACCTTCAATTTTATCAATATAAAAAGCTGCAAACTCATTGCATTTCTGCGTGGAATGGAGATCAGGTGGAATTTCTGTTGGGGGGTTGGTCAGTCTGTCAACAGTTGCAAATAGGGTTTTTGCATTATTAGTGTTGGTTTTAATGATATTGGAGAAAAATGTTTCTCTGGCATTTTTTAAGTCTAAATTGTAGGCACGGAGGCTCTCTTTATAGATATCATGGTGAATATGAAGTTTTGTTTTACGCCAGATGCGTTCAACCTTCCTGCATTCCTTTTTCTGTGCTGTTACAGAAGCAGCTTTTCTCCAGGGTGCCTTTTGCTTTCCAGAAATCATTTTAACCTTATAAGGTGCAATGACATCTATGACTTTCAAAATTTTCAAATTAAAGTTTTCTACAAGATCATCAGGAGAACATGGGTTTAGAGGTGGTAGCAAGGAGATGGCCTTTTTAAAAAGTACATTAGAATCTTCATTGATATACCGTTTTTTGACAGTGTTTGATTTTGTCTGTATATCGGGAATAAAAGATATGTTTAAGAAAACACAAAAGTGGTCAGACAAGGAAGGATCAGTCACAGAGAGATCAGAAACATTGAGGCCCTTTGTGATAACCAGGTCTAGAGTGTGCCCCTTACAATGAGTAGCCTCTTTCACATGTTGAGACAGTTTAGATGTGTCCAAAATGGCAAAAAGTTTTTTTGCACACTTGTCATTCAAATCATCAGTATGAAAATTGAAGTCACCAGTTATAACTAGACAGTCAAATTATGTGGAGATGCTAGACAATAATTCTGTGAAGTCATCGAAAAAATTTGCAGAATATGTGGGTGGCCTGTAAATAATTAATAGGAGAACTCTGGGGGAGCATTTCAATACAGCACTAAGGTATTCGAACGATGGAAAATCACCAAATATAAAATCTGTTTCCCCTGAAATACATTTTTAAATATAGCAGCAACCCCTCCACCTCTTTTTCCAGATCTACATGCATCAAAAAAGTTATAGTTGGGAGGAGCTGTCTCTATCAGAACGGTTGCACTGTAAATTTGTTCCAGCCATGTTTCAGTTAAAAACATAAAATCCAGTTTAGAAGTGGTAATAAAATCATTAACTAAAAATGATTTGTTATTAAGAGACCTCACATTAAGTAGAGCCATCCTGATGGTGTTGTTGATAGGCTTTAAGGTTGTTTTTGGTTTGGAGGCAATAGATATGAGATTTGTGAGGTTAGCAGTGTGTCTAAGTTTCCCTTTGTTTACTCTCTTAGTGGTTACAGCATGAATGCGAAAGTTGCCCCGCTTTGACGTAGGCAACCTTGGGTTCAGCAGATTATGTGAAACTTCCTTTATACTGTGTCTACGGCTGAACCCTTTTTTGTCTCAGTAATACTCATGACTACTATCAGTATAGTGGGGGGGCTGGGGCGCCATCCTCTTGGGTGTTATCAGCCTGTCGCCATGACATGGCGATGCTATCAATGACCCAGATATAAGTTTGCTGCCAACATATTCCAGTCTCTTGTATTCGGCTGGAAAATTAACCTTAATTTGAAATATTAAGTTAACAACCCTGACTTACTTTTTTGAGTTTTGTAAAATATAAAAATCTTATTTGGTATAACTCTAACTTTCAAGTTTGTCTAAAGAAGGAAATGATCTTTTGTTGGGCTCAAAACACAAAAATTTATTGCAGTAAGTTGCCTTGCAATTTTGAGTTTTCTCAATTTTTTTTTTTTACAGTGCAGATACATACACCTTTACAGCCTTTTGTGTGTGTGAAGTTGAGAAACAATTTGCATCCTGGAACACAGTGATGCATGCTCATCAATGGATCAGTGTCCAATAGATGAGTAGAAAGTGTGTTTGTGTTTGAGTCTGTGTGTGTTTTGCATGCTGGACCGATGTTGTGAAGTGTGTGAAGTAGTCTTTGGTGTAGCAACGAGCTTACTGTCAGTTTGTATTGTCCCTCGCCACACAGAGCATAATCTTGAAGGGGGTCTTCGTGTGTGTGTGTGTGTGTGTGTGTGTGTGTGTGTGTGTGTGTGTGTGTGTGTGTGTGTGTGTCCACAACAGTATCATAAATATTGTGAGTTACTTTTGAGTTAAGCCCCCGTGGTCGACTCGCTCGTTGAAACGGGGATCCGTGTGTGAGCCACGGAACATAAGCGTCATTAACTTGCATTGGAGCGAATTCCGTGGCCACATCACGGAAATCGGCATGTTTCCGTGATGTGTCCACGGATTTCGAGTTAAGCGTCCGACCGTAGTCATTTCACGGATTCCTGTGAGACCAGGTTGCTTTTGTCCCATTAAAAATAGCGTTGCGATAGTGAAGTTGAGTGTTTGATCAAAAATACCCTGTTCGTCGCAGCGCAAGCTTTCTTGGTTCACTGGAGATTATAAAGTGTAGACCACTTTATAATAATTTGCACACTCCCGAATGTTTTTATTTTCTTATGAACGAAGACACCCGCATGCAAGAATGAGTTCACGTCTGAGTGTAGGCTACAAACGCGACTAACTATTTACAAGTCCAAAAACGCCAACATATTCTTTAATTTGCTGACCACTTGTTTTGTATCCTGACGAAAGCCTCGTATGGACAGTTCCTCTGCGTCTCTCTCGTAGATCACACCATCTTTCAACGTCTTTGTTTAATACGACTGCATCACCTTCTCTCACATGATCAGCAGCTCGCGTATTTCACTTTCTCTCAAGTTAACTGCTCATGATTGAAGAAATACACTCCTCGATGTTAGAGTTTGGATTTAATGACAAAGATGAAGAAGTCCTGCAGCAATCACACACAATAACAATGTAAGCTACAAACGTAATAACAACAGTAATTCCTACATGCACATAAATGCATACACACATAAGCATCTCAAGTATCTAACAATAACAATTGTATTAATCAGGAAAGACTCACATGAATCATGCCAGCAGCTCAACATGCTATGCAACGGGAACGTCTGCGATGCTAGCGAACACAACAAGGTAGACCGCCAACTCAGCCGGTCAGCGGTCTGCAATACAACGCTATCCCCGAGTGGCCGGAGGTAAACTCTGCATCCCCCCAGTCCGGAAAGCTATGAACGGGAATAGGTAAACGGACTCAGTCCTGTATCCAACGGCCCGTCTCGGGCTCGTAGCGTCTGGGTGGCCTCCTCACGCGGCACGGCTGTCCAAGATGGGGCGACTGCGACGCCGGAAGCGACGCATCTGGGTCGACGCCCGTAGGAACGGGGGCCTCCTGGGCCCCGAGACCAGAGGATGCCTCACCAGGGGGCTCCGGCGGGGAGGCGTCCAATGCCGCGTCACGGGGTCCATCTGCTGCCTGAGGAACGACACCCCGGGGCGTCACTAGCCCAGGGTGGACAGGCAGGGGCTGGCGGTCCAAGGTCGCGGGCGGCGTCAACAGGGCAGCTGGCTGCTGCCGGACATAGGGGGTGGCTGGAGTGTAGCTGCGAAGGAATCGCCGGTTGCGCAAAGTCAGGCGCCCTGACCCGTCAACCCTAACCCGATACTGATCGTGACCCAGTGACTCCACCACGACCCCTGACCGATCCCACTTGTGTGGACTCGGGCCCTGCTGATTCTGGAGGAATACCGTCTCACCAAGTACCAATGGGCGGAGTGGTCTCGAGTGAGCCCTCAAAGACTCAGTGGTGCGGGATATCCGGGTCCGAAGGGCGTCCTCCTTCGCGGCCCATGCCTGGCGCCAGAGCGGTCGAATATGAGGGTTCGAGAACTTTTCTAGCCTGTTGACGAAAGAAAAAGAGTCTCGAAGGGGACGACCAAATATAATCTGCGCCGGTGAAAGGTTGCAGTCGGGGTCAGGTGTGTTGCACAACTGCAACATGGCACGCAAAAAACGATCATGATCAAGACCGCCAGTTGGGCCAGTGTTGGACACCAGAAGACGCTTAGCAGTCTTCACCGCAACTTCCGCCCTCCCATTCGACTGTGGAAAACCAACCGAGGACACGCGATGTCTGACGTGCCATAATCGGAGGAAGTCCTCTGTATGGCTAGCCTTGAACTCTGGACCACCATCGCTCGAAAGTTCCTCCGGCACGCCAAATGTGGCAAAGAACGTGCGTAGGTGGCGAACCAAGCCAGCCGAGCCTCCCAGATCAGTGCCCGCTGTGGAGCAGAGGACCTCCACCCAGCCCGAGAGTCGATCACCGACAACCAGGTAGTGGCGGCCTCCATAATCAAAGAAGTCAGCAAACACCGCCTCAAACGGGGTGGATGGCGGTGAGGATGGTAGGGGGGGCGTGGATGCCTGTGACGGAGCATTGCGGTTACAGTCTGTACATCCATACCTGGTGGCTCGGATGTCCCTCGACATCCCGGGCCAGAAGACTATGGCACGGGCGTGCTGCTCCATCGCAGAAGCTCCTTGGTGGGCGGCATGGAGGTGCCGTAGGACTCCTTCACGGAGGGACGGTGGAACCACGACACGGTCGTGATATAGGAGGACGCCATCCTGCACGTAGATTGACTCACAGACTGGTGACAGACTCGCTAGGGCAGGGTCATTAACATCAACCCTACCCTCATGCTCGATCAGGGACAGAAGGTGGCCGAGGCACGCATCAGCTGCCGTCTCTCGTGCGAGAAGGGACCATGAGATGGCTCCTAGTTCTTGGGCATCGTCGCGGATGGAAGCCATAAGTGCGGATTCTACGGCGTCAGGTACGCTAGGCGATCCCAATGAGAGGCCGTTCGCGCCATGGGAGGGTACGCTGCTTGAGTCTGAACAGGCGTGAGTTTGTTATCTCATCTAGTGTGCGGTCGCCGAAGATCATCACAAGGGGCTTGTGGTCGGTGACCACGACGAGGTTGTCACATCCTTGCGTGAAGTATCGCGTCTGCTCCAGGCCCCAGGCCACGGCCAGGGCCTCTCCTTCGATGGCCGCATAGGGGTGGGTGGGCGAGGGTGATCCTCCATCCTCCTGGGCAACAGTCAGGTATGCCCGAAGTGCAGCTACAATGTTGTTGGAGCAGGAAGTAGCCAATGCCACGCCTGGACCAGTCAGGGCGGAGGCAGGTGCGCCTCCGCATGTCGTAGATCTCCACGCCCTCACGGATGGCCCCAATTATTGCCTGTTTGGATGTTTGGAAGGCTTCCTCCAATTCAGGGGACCATGAGAATTTGCAGCGTGGGCTGAGGAACGGCTTGAATAGTGCCATAGTGTCGCGCAACTGGGCGTAGTTCGCCACCTGGTTGACCAGGCCAAACCAGCTTCTGATATCCGTCGTGGAGTCCGGGGTGGGGAAGTCCCGGATGGCGTCCAAGTACTTCGGAAGCGGCTCTATGGTGGCTTCTGACACCCTGAACCCAGCAAAGTCTACGCACCTCTCCGCAAATTGAAACTTATCTGGGTTCAACACAATGCCCGACCGGCCGACACGTGTCAGGAAGTCGATGGTCCTCCACCATTGATGCTCCAGGTCAGTGTTTATAGTGGATAGTGTCATCCACACAACGTTCCTTGCGCTCGAAGTCCGAGAGGATGGCGTCAAAACGACGGTTGTAGCCGTCCCCAGATGACAGGAAACCGTGCGGCGCCCTGATGTAGCGCCAGCGGCCGAAGGGCGTGATAAAGGTGGTCAGACGACGGTCCGACACACGCAGGGGCACACTATGGTAGCCATTCCAGGCATCCGTGACGGTTTTCCAGGTGTCCCCCGGGATGCGACGTGCAAGGTGGAATGGGGATTCAGTGGCGAAGGTTTCACGTTGGCAGAACTTGTTAAGAGGTGAAAGGTCCACGGTCCTGCGGGGGGAGCCGTCGTGCTTCCTTGTGACTACCATACGATGGCACCATGTCACTGGCTCACCGTATGGCACACGTTCAATGACTCCAAGGGCTTCGTCCCGAAGGAGGTCGTCGTAGACTTTCTGCTGCCAGTGCAAAGGCACATTAGCAGGTGTGGCAGGCCTTCGGCGTGGCTGCTGGGTCCACGTGCATTTCGATAGGGGGCCCCTCCATGCAAGGCAAAGCCTGATGAGGGCAAGTGTTGAATGTGGATGAGGCGTATCTCTCTAGTAGCCAATCTTTCATCCGACCATTGTTCTCCGGTGAGCAGGGGAACGGTAACGCCTGAGGCCGTGGTGGAGGGGCTGTACGCTTGGGGCATGAGCACTGAGCGTCCTGGGGATTACCCTGGTCTGTGCAGCCACTGTCGGCAGACCTCGTAGCATTCACAAACAAGGGCTTGATTGGTATGTCATGTGCGCCAGGGCCATGCACGTCTCTGGGTCCTCCACTGCTACCTGATGGGAAGTCTGCAGGGAAGAGGCCGAGGTTAAGCAGTGACTCGTAGGAGAGGTACATCGCTCGAACTGAGCTGCTCACGTACACCATCGAGCGGCAGGACGTAACACCACTGTCGCTGGGGGCTGTTGAGAGCCTAGCGAAGAATGCTCCCTCAATGGCTATGGGGGAGCGGTTGGCAGCTGACAGGCTAAGATTAACAGGACGCAGGTCATCACGCGAGAATCCGCAGGCGAGGAACTCCTCAAGAGACCACAGATTGTGCGCCAGTGTCACAATCTGTGACACCTCGGTGGTTGATGCTGCCCCGCGGCCCGACTGACCTGTCGACCGAGATGGTGATTAAGACTCGGGGGTGGTCTCTTAGCTTGGCCCTCCTCCATTCCCCCCTGGAGAAAATGTGGTGCCCGAGCCTGATGGGTGTGGGACCACCGATAGTGCTGTGTGTCATCAGAGTGCGGCGACGGCCCCCGCAGTGTCGGCCAGGGCGTGCTTTGAGTTGAACCGATGAAATCTGGGAGATCGGCACCGATTCCATGGCAGCCTGCTGACCGTCGTTTGATGGCTGTTGACCCCTCTTCTGTCGGCGGGCCCTATAGCAACCGACACAAATCTGGTGAGGCTTGGTATTCCAACAGCGAGGTCCCTCCGTGAAGACCTTAAAGGTGCTTTTACAGCCCAGGCACGAGGCTTGCCTAGCCCTGTCTGTTGGGGCTGGGGTCGGGACGGGGCCCGTCTGTTGATCTCTCCGTAGGCGCTGGAATGACGACATGGCTGATAGAGTGGACGACGGGAGAGCATTGCGGGCCATTTCCTTGTTTTCAACGACTGCAATCACATCGTTCACTGGTTTTGTCAGAATGTCAGGTATCCCCAGTGTCTCGCGGCGTATGTCTGAGTTGTAAATCCCGTTGATCAGAACATCACGGATGATGTGGTCGGTATAGTCCACATCCTTGCCACACTCGCATACCGCAACGTAGGCGCATGTCTCCGCCTTCCCTCGCACCCTGGCGGTGAAGGCACGGAATGCTTCATCACGCACCTGGTGCAACTGAAGCAGCTCGGTGCGCAGGACACATGTGGCAACCGGAATGACGGCTAGTGAACGCATGGCAGCGATCAGATCCACCAGGGGTCCGGAAATTATGTTGGGGTTGGCCTTCAACATGCTATCTCCAAGTTCAGGCCCAGCGCACTGAAATAACTGGAAAGGGGCGTGGGCAGCCCCGACGCCTGAACCGGTGCGAAAGACGTCCCAGCGACGGATGAAAACGTTCCATTCCTCTATCGTCACGCCAACATCGACCTTAGGCCGATCAAGTTTCGGACCATGCGTAGTCGGGATCTGGGCCGGCGGGTTCCGATGGACAAGTCCGTGATTCGTCAACAGCGCAATGGCGAGTGCTTCAGACACATCTCCGGTCTCGAAAGCGCAGCCAGGAACAGTACATCCAACGACAACCATGACTTCTTCATGAAGAAATACACTCCTCGATGTCAGAGTTTGGATTTAATGACAAAGATGAAGAAGTCCTGCAGCAATCACACACAATAACAATGTAAGCTACAAACGTAATAACAACAGTAATTCCTACATGCACATAAATGCATACACACATAAGCATCTCAAGTATCTAACAATAACAATTGTATTAATCAGGAAAGACTCACATGAATCATGCCAGCAGCTCAACATGCTATGCAACGGGAACGTCTGCAATGCTAGCGAACACAACAAGGTAGACCGCCAACTCAGCCGGTCAGTGGTCTGCAATACAACGCTATCCCCTAGTGGCCGGAGGTAAACTCTGCAATGATCATATCACTGCGTTGTCTCTGTGGAGACAGCGCAGCAACACCACTACCCAAGCCCACCCCCCCCCCCCCCCCGGAACCGCGGAGCCGTCGCATTTACAACAGAATGAAACCCAATAATCTACCAATGTGTGCAGGAGGGGAGGGTATATCGGGGTTATAGCTCAAGCAGGTTATTTACCTCATGGAGTGTAAACGCAAAAGGCATGCATAAAACGGCCTATTTGGCAGTGTAAAAACGTCAGTGAGAGAGGGCTGTATCTGAATAGAACGGCTCCAAATAAGCAACAAAGTCAGTAAAGTGTCAACTGTGTTCTCTGTGTTGTTCTACTAAGCAGCGGACGCTTGGTGGTGACGTGATGACGTATGTACAAGAGGCAACCGTACTCAAGCCCAGTTGAGATTGCCTCGTGTGAGCACAGGCCAGTGCACAGCAGGGGGTGGGGGCAATCGTACTTGAGCACGGTACAGGTCTGAAACGGACTTGGGCACGGTACAGATGGCCTAGTGTGAGTGCGCCCTAAGGCTATTGTTCCTTTAGCCCGTTAGCATGTAAGCCTGGAGCGAGAGCTCATAAAGAGTAGAGACTCTTTACAGGGAATTGAGGAGAAAGTCTTTAGCGTTAGCTCCACAGGTTGCCTCTGCCAGGAATTCAGGGCTTCCCTGTTGTGCGCTCACTGTGTCAATGAGGCCCCGTCCACACGGAGCCGAAACGGGAAAAAACGATCCGGTTTCGTTTTAAGCCGTTCAGGAATATCTCCGTAAAGACTGAGTCATTGCGATACCGCATCGAGCTGTTGAAACGCTGTAGTAAATATTCAAGGCGCTGGTCCTCGAAAGAAAAAGTGAAAATCAAAGCGTAGTGTCAGTGTGTACTGAATGCATGTTGATGATGATACACTTCTTATAGGGGGTAATGACATGACACCAACTTCCTCCATCTTCTGCGTCACCTTTTTAAATAAATCGCTGTTTCTCGTTTTCCGAAGGCGACAACCACAAACATATAAAGAAATAATTTGAATATTTATATTTATAAAGAAATAAGAATTGTTTATATGTCTTTGGCGACATCAACACGACTACCGTCTCCTTCTACTTTCGGCTCACGTCCCCCGGCCGCAAGATCTCCAGCATGCCCAGCAGGCGAAATCCGATACGAGATACGATGCGTGTTTACATGCAGGTAGAAACCGGACTATGATCGAGTTATCTAGGTGTTCTTATCTGATCTCGCTTGTCCGTTCATATACCGATTTCGGTCCGAAGTAGATCGGGTAAAGGTGTCTACATGCATTTGAAAAGTTGCATTGAGTGTTGTTTGCATCTCGGAAACAGATAATTGTTAGATTAAAGAGATGAGATGTTGAGTGAGTGTGAGTGTGTGTGTAGGCTTGCAGTGAGTAACTGGTTTATGTGATGCTTTTCTGCATGCAGGTAGCGGTGTTTGTCTTAACAATGTGCTAACTCTAAAACCCTTCTGTCGTCTCCCGCCACACAGAGCGTGCGTCATCCTGGGGGTGCTCTTCATCCTGTCCTCGCTTTGCATTATGGGAAAAGCCATCCACGACCTGGCAACCAAACTGCTACCGGAAGTGGTGAGTGACGATGTCGATTATGATGATGACTATGACGACGATGATGACGATGATGACGATGATGACGATGATGACGATGACGATTATGACGAATACTATGAGCACAACGAGGATGATGATGATGATGACGACGATGAGTATGAGTAGAGTCTAGTGGTTAGGTGTGATTTACTCCCAGTCCAAAGGTTCTGGGGTCTCATTTATAACCGTAGCGTACGCGTGGTTTGTAGGAAAAAGAGAATTGGCGACACAGATGGTGAACTGAATTCAGACCGAAGACTTGTAGAGTGAGAAGAACGATTATGTTTAACATCGGCCTTCATACATTTAATTTCAACCCGTATCATGCGTTAAATCTATGTAATCAGAATAATTTAGGTCAAAGGCGTTATTTCTCAGTTATAACTCCAGAAACATCTCCTTAGAATATAAATAAAAACAAATTCTCTATAATTAATCCCGTCACGCCATAGGCTACTGTCCACTGACGGCGCGACTGCATGGAATAAAGCATTTGTCCAACGTGTCTCAATAACATAATATTTTTATGTGACACTGTAAACACATAATCAAATGTCAATTAAATCCCAAGTGTGGAAAACCAAGCCACACTCCTCATCACAATCGTTGTCCGTTACTCTTGATGCTTTTCATGAAAAATCTGGCATTAAAAAGGGGTTATGTTCAAGAACATTTTACGTGGGTGATTACAAACTGATTATCCAAGGTGTTCTCGGTCAGTCTTATTACCGTAACCCTATTAATACAGAGGTGAGCGCCGTGGTAGTGCTGCCCCATATGGCACTTCTGGCGGACCATGCAAATGGCAGGATTCGGAGGGAGAGGGTCTTTAGGGACCATAATGATTTATTGGTATAAAAATATGTACCTTTATGTCAGACCACTTCTTTTTTATTCTGGGACTGTGCGCTCCGTGCTACTGACAGAGTTCACTGCTGCAGCAACATGTTGCCACTCACTCTGCTTTTTTTTGTTGGCGATCCCAATCCCGTGACCGCCGAACAAAACTACTTTTCAGGCCTCCACCTCACCCACAAGTGTCTCCACTTCAACCTCCGTGAAATTTCGCTTTTTTGCTTTTCTCAGTCCTTCTGCAAAAGGGGCGTGTACAGGGCAGAACGTGAAGCTGATTCAGCTGCGCACACTTGTAGGCACTCTGTGATTTATAAAGCAAAGATTGCGTACAGTGTGCGTACGCAGGGTTTTATAAGTCAGAATATTTTTTGGCGCACGCAAAACTTGGCTTTTGGGCGTACGTACACTTTTAGTAACGATCCCACGCACAGTTCTATAAATGAGACCCCTGGCCTCTAAAGTCAGTAGTCCAGTGGTTGAAGCTGCCCCCTGACCCCCACCTGCTCCTTAATGACCCCCCTCAATGAAGGTCTTAAGGTGCGGCCACACTGAACGCGTTACGCGCGTTAAATTACGCCCGTAACGCGCCTAACCTGACGCTTGATCAACGCGCCTAACGCGCCTATGCAGCTAGATGAGCCCGCCCAGCGGAGGTGTCTGCTTCAATATGTTTTATATATTTATTTATATATATTGATACATTTTCGATAATGACCGGCGACGTTCTATAGGCCTACATTATCCCGCTTATTACAAGGCTACTTGCAAAAACGAAAAAATAACTTCACATGGTGTGTCTTTTTACAATTTATTAGTTACCAGCATTCGTAGTGTTGATTAAGTCTGCCAAAGACGTTGACGTCGCTTAGCAACCGAAGACGCTGGGGTTCACAAGTTACCGGAGTAGCCTACTACCTATGCAAGTAAAGGGAGCGTTCCACGGCATTGAGAAGACCCGTGTAATAAAGGCCTATAATATTTCTGTTTATGGCATAGATTTCTCCTCAGATGAGGCCAATAAAGCAATGAAAAAAAAAACACAAACGCTCGATCAAAGGCCCGGCCCGAGGATAGTGGTGGAAAATATCGGCCCGACCCGGCCCGGTCATCCGGCCGGATCAGGTCAGGCTCGGGGAGAGAATCTAAACTCTAGTGCATGACATCCTCCGTAGGCGCTCACATCTGGGTGAGTTTCACCACCTCCTCATCGTTTCAGCACACACTGAAACAATGGCTTGGTCGTCCATGTTCTTTCTGCTTCTGTGCGTCCTCCGTTTCTCTGCCAGTGACATCGGGTCAAGCTCAACGATGATTGGCTAAGCGTCACGCGTAGGCGCATCAAGTTAATTTTTTTTAACTCTGCGCATTAGTGTGTTGGGCGCGTTGGGCGCGTTATTTAGGTATGGCAAGCCCAGGGGGACTTAATTCGACGTTATTTTACGCGTTTATGCACGCGTTCTGAACAATTTTACCGCGCATCAGCACTTCGGCGCGCGTTCCAGAACGCGTTCAGGAAAGTTCAGAACGCGTTCCAGTTATATTCTAATTAGCTCCTCCCCTGAATTTTTAAGCCAATAGCTTTGAACTTTTTTAACTCATCATATGCATGGCTAAACACACAGACAACATCAGTCGATTCCAGAGATCTTCTTTCGCAAATCTTTCCTGTTGCAAAGTTTGCTCAAGCTTACCTACTCTACAGGCCTACTTGTTTATGGTGATGGTTTAGTTTAGTGTGTCTATATCATGGATTAAAGTTCTCCGTCGCTACGACGGATTTCCGTCATTTGGAGTTCACAGAGGCCACTTGTGAGATCAATGTAGATCCGAGGAGTTTTTTTTCACATCTCCGATAACGTCGGGACAAATTTACAAACAGGCGTCATTTGGATAAACTAATCGCATATTAAGGATCTAAATAGGTACTTTCTCGCATAAAAAAATATTAAAACTTAAGAAAGTGATGTATTAACAGCACTGAAGCGAGAATTAAAACAGCTTTTAGCAGCTTTACCGCTACCGCTGCCGCGAAATGCATTCTGGGAAACTTGCATACTGTATACTGCGGTGCAGTCGGTCTGCTGTATACTGCATACTGAATCCCACATTCAGTATGCAGTATACAGTACATACTGCGCAGTATGTAGTCGGCAGTACGGTAGTATGCAGTTTCGAACATGGACATAATACACGCGTGTATTATGTCGTCATACGTCAACGCCGGTAAAATTGTCAAATTATATAGTGAGTATTTAAAAGGTCTACCGTTAAAATTGACTGAAAACACAAGCATTTTAATGTACATCCCGATTATATATTAAATATATATTAAATATATTATATACAAATGTATATATATACACACCATTTTCGCGCCACATCTTACGTCTCTTTGTTGTGTTAGTGTTGTATGAACTCCCTTATAATGATTGACGGCTCTGATGTATCGGATATTGATAAAACACAAACAAATAAATGGAGATGGGCATGGCTGACGGAAACGGGGAACGATGGCAAGCCTTACGGTTCATGGTGCAAAAAAATTCAACAACCAGGTGCGTGTTTTTGTGTGATATGCAGGTGTCAAGTAACCTAACCTGGAACATGTTTCACACAATGCACGTGACTTGGCTGTAGCGCAAATAAAATTTCAGTCAGAAGATTTTTTTTCACTTTAATCCCTGGTCTATATACATGTATAGTAGTTTAATAATATCATTTAGTACTTATTTACTTCTAATGGAATTTTAAATTATAGTTTAATGTGGGCATGTACTGTAATTTGCGTTAATTTCAATGAACAGCGATACACTACATCAATCTCCACAATTGAAAATTACAATCCTTCAGGGATTCCAACCAACAGAAGAGCAGACAGACCTCCAAAGCTTTACCTATTGTTTACTATTGGAATCCAACTTCTACGCTCGTTTATTCGTTTTACTCAGAACAGGGCCCAGTTTCCCGAAAGCATCGTTAGCCTAAGTGGATCGTGAAGTGCGTCGTACGAGCATCGTTCAGTTTTCACACCGTTTCCCGAAAGCATCGTTGGTAACGAACGTCGTGAAAAAAACGCTCGTAGCTAACGAGGACTCCAGGCAGGGTACTCGTAGGACGCTAAGAGCATCGTTAGCCTACTATAGCCTCAGTGGCGTCACCAGCGGACATTCCTAGTTGGATGCGTTTCATTAATAAAACACATCCAATACCACGGAATGCCCAGCTTGAGCCATTTCGCAACCAAAAACAGTGGTTACCGCCGATATATTTGTCAAAGACTACTGTTAGATTTAAACAGCAAAGATGGAGACATGTTAGAAGTCAACAACAACATAATTTATTGCAGCAATTAAAGCCACGTCACAAGGCAGTGTTTCCCACACATTGACGAGACTATGGCGCCCCGCCATAGTCTAATTTCGGCCGCCATAGTCTCTGCGTGCACATGAAGTTTTTTTTTTTTTTTTGCTCAGACGAAGTTCGTGTCGCTCTCATTGGGATTGCATGAGAGCACGAAGTTCGACTGTCTGCCTGCGACTGACAGCCCCCCCCCCCCGGACGTGGAGACTCGGTGCACAGCCCCGCCTTCCCCAGTGAACCAAGAAACCCCGCGCCGTGACAAACGGGGGATTTGACCCCCTCGGTTTTACACAGGAAACTTGAGATAAGAAGGTGAAATCGCCGGGCGTGCCAAGCTGCGACCGAACCGGCTCGGCAGTGTAAAAAGACCTATAGCCATCGTCGAGTTAGGTGGGAGCTGAGCTCCCATAGGGAGAGTTCTGGCTCCCATGAAAGCAGCAAACTCAAATATCTGTGGGGGTCTCTGAAAATACAGCAGCATAATATTGTAATTACAAATAAAGCTATTTTCCCTTCCACATGCAGAGTAATATTGACGTTAAGTGGGATAATAGAACGCCGGTCATTATCGGGAAAATAAGGCCAGACAGAGCGAACCGGACACCGACGCGAAACGGAGGTGCTTCGACCTGAAGGGGCTTATTTTCGATAATGAGCGGACTACTTGCCAAACGAAAAAATAACTTCACAAGGTGTCTTTTTACAATTTATTTGTTACCATTCGTAGTGTTGATCAGCAGAGAAATAGTTAGCCAAAGACGTTGACGTCGCTTAGCAACCGAAGACGCTGGCGCCGTTGTGAATGGCTCATGCAAGTAAACGGAGCGTTCCACGGCGTTGAGAAAAGCCGTGTCATAATAGCCCATATTTACGTCCTATATACGTCCGCCTCCCCCCCTGTCAACAACTTTAAGAGACCCCCACAGAGATGGAATCTTTACTCGAACCCTGCCTATAGCCTACTCCATCCTGCCCAACAATATGGGCAGGATCTAGACCAAGCTCTCGGGTCAGCAATAGCCGCGTGTCAATGCCTAGCGGCCTCTGCGTTTGAATGACAATGAATGAATGGAACGTTGCATTTTTAATGTCTACAAATACTCTAGACTAGAGAGCCAATCAATGAAACCTTATGCGGAATCAGATAAAGTCGGCACTTTGCTGCGCAAAGTATGTTTCAGAAATCAGCACATTAAGATAAATGTAGGCTAGTTGTCACACAAGCTATTTGGGATTTTCGTAATATGGAATTATTTCAGGAGGGGAAATGCCGTGAACAAATGTATGCACATTGCGTTCAGGATTAGGACTGATATGTCGGCCTAGGCCTAATCAATTGTGTTTTAATATCTTTAGCATTCAAATTATTGCACTCTATTCTTTTTGTAGGCTACTCTGTGGTTGGCCTTGATGGGGAGATATCTTAACCCTTTTTAACCCCATTTTCCTGCGACATTCCTGGTCTCCCCCTGCGTCATAACGCGTTTCAGCATCGTGTCAGTGGGTACAATCTTACGAACGTCGTGAGTGCAGCGAATGCGCGTTCATGTTAAGAGTTTCGGGAAACGCTCCAAAGAAATTTACGATGGTTCGCAAGATCCATCGTGAGAATGATCGTGCGAAGATCCATCGTTATCGGGAAACTGGGTCCAGACCAAGCTGACTCATGTAATGCAGAAATAAAAACGATACGCTATAAATAAATGTCTGCTTTTTGATTCTGTTATGATCATAGCCTACTTGCCACTTACCATACACAAAATGTTCGGTCAAGTAACTTCAAAGAGTATGTACTTGTAGTGTTCACCACCTCCACATTAACCCCCTTTAATTTAGAACATCTTAACTTTAGACTTTAAAAACGATGGATAGGATGGTTTTTGCAGCTAAACAAAACTCAAAATGAAAGGTACACTTTCAAACTATTATATTATTAAACTACTATACAGAAAAACCATCACCATAAACAAGTAGGCCTGTAGAGTAGGTAAGTTTGGGCAAACTTTGCAACAGGAAAGAAGAATCGACTGATTCTGTCTGTGTGTTTAGTAGGGATGAGTCGGTCGCGACCGATTCGTTCACAACGAACGAATCCCGAACGTGAACGACAAGAACTGGTTCCCCAAAACAAGAAGAACTGGTTCTTTGATTCTTTTTTTTTTAAACATAAAACAAAAATGTGGTCACGTAAATAAAATATACAAACAAACAGAACTTCGTCTCCCCGCGACTTATATTGATTGAGTCTAAAACGTTCTCAAAGATTCAGCATCTTGGGTCATACCATTCGACGTGGGGCTACTCATATATCCCCCTACTTTTCCGAAAATAGACTTGACCTCCATCTGTTTATTGGATAAACGCATTTCCCAATCCCAGGAGTCTTTGCTCCATTCTACGTCAATTCAAGAACAAACAAAGAAATTAAACTGCAGTTCGTATTTTTTATTTATGACCATGAAAGTTCTGTAATGCCTGAATAATGAAGAATTAAATGTAAAGTATAATAAAATTATAAATATAAAACCATGAATGACATATAGAGAGTAAGCAAGTGGCATAAATATTGGTGGGACGTTTGGTTATACTATATAGTATATCTTGTCGATTTTCACGGGGGGTAGAGCCTAGAAGTCGCTTAAATTATGCTAAGGGCCGTCTCGCGGGGGCGGGGGGGGGGGGGCAGACACCAGTGAGATTCCCTGTCAAATGACATAATCTGACGTAACGAACGAATCAAAACGAACGAATCAAACAAACAAATCGTTATAGTGAACTGAACTGAAAGAACTAGTTCCCGGAAAATAATCATTTTGCCCATCGCTAGTGTTTAGCCATGCATATGATTGGGTGAAAAAAGTTCAAACCTATTGGCTTAGAAATTCAGGGGAGGAGCTAATTAGCATATAACTGGAACGCGTTCTGAACTTTCCTGAATATGGCAAGCCAACCCCGACAGAAAACGCCCTCCTTTAGTCACGCATCACCTTCATTACCCGTAAAAACGCTGTAAAATGTAGAAAAACAGCGTATTTTACGCCTTCATGTGCAAAAATGCACCTCTTTTTACGCGGCAATGAAGCCTTTCAAGAACGTGCGTAAAAAACACAGTTTTGAGCATCAAACCGCGCGTAAAATACGCGCGTTTGTGAATATCACAAGGCGCGTAAAATACGGCGTCTTTCTAGTATGCTTATAATCTCCGCCCTTCTTTTCTCTCAGCCAATGCATTTGAAGTGTATGCGCCCAATTGCTGAACATGACAAGCAGATCCAATCAGTTCAGCACAGATCTGCTTGTGACAATTTATCCTCTCATTTGTTATTAGTTGTAGCGTCATATAGATATATATCAGTGAATCCGAAATAAACCGTGTGGTCAGCGTGGCCCAATCGATAGAGACTCTTGCACTATTGTCAGATTTGTGCTTTTGTCAGATGGTCACCTTTTATGATCGCAATGGTTTTTAGTCAGCAAGCCAGACCTCCTGTGTTAAAAGTTCCATATTCAGTGCCTTTTTAGTCAGCCAGCCAGATCATCTCGGTGTCTTGTTACACGCTTTATAAGTTAATTATATTTAACTTATTATAGCCATGGAGCCTTTATTTTCGTGGAGTTATCGTTGCATCCTCTTTTGTTCAATCAATATAAATACACAGTGGAAAGGAGTGAGAGGCAGTCATAGAGAGAGACACTGATGAACTGGGGAGCCAAGTAGCCTAACTGATAGGCTTAAGAGGCCCATCAGCCTACACCAACATTGTTAACTGTCATACACAGCTAAACAAGCAAATGAAAAATTAAATACTAACGCAACTGACATTTTTATTAGGCTATTAACAATATCATAAAAATGATACCGTAATGCACCCATTCTTTGTCTTTGGATATTTTGAATAAAAGGATCAATAATTGGCGAATCGCAATGATCGCAAGAAGAGGAACGTGAGAGTCATTGAGCAGCAGCTGAACCAGTCTAAAAATCCCTTTATCACTAAAACAATTTTAGTGATTAAAGGTCACCACAGCGCCTAAAAGCCATCAACGTCATTCATGTTAGGTAAAGGGAAGAACCTTGGACACGAGAAGTTAACGGAGAAATCTGACAATAGATGGATTCGATCCGACAACCTCTTGCCTACAGAGCAAGCGTCTCTATCGATTGGGCCACACTGACCACATGGTTTATTTCGGATTCACTGATATATATCTATTAGTGCTGTCAAGCGATTAAAATATTTAATCGCGATTAATCGGATGATGTCATAGTTAACTCACGATTAATCGCGAGCAATCGCGATTAATCGCTATTCTTTTTTCTATGCTAAATATTCCTTGATTTCTTTGTCCCATAAATTTTTCTCTCTTTAATGCTCTTATCAAGATGGAGAAGTGCATCGGCTTGCCTTGTGCAAATGTTTTTTTTATTGAAAACAACATTAGCATACACTGATCAAAACAGGACGATACAAAAAAAATGCCTATAGTGCAATTAAACGATGAACATACAAAGATACTGCCTTGAACATAGCAGTCAGGCTACTGCTTCTTTGTTTTGAGCCCAAAAAAATCGAAAACAAATAAAAGAATTGCGTTAATCGCGCGATAAAAAAATTAACGCCGTTAAAATTGGTTTATGTTAACGACGTTAATTACGCGTTTAACTGACAGCACTAATATCTATATGACGCTACAACGGATTACAAATGAGAGAAGAAATCGTGACAAGCAGATCTGTGCTGAACTGATTTGGTCTGCTTGTCTTGTTCAGCGATTGGGCGCAAACACTTCAAATGCATTGGCTGAGAGAAAAGTAGGGCGGAGATTATTAGCATACTCGAAAGACGCCGTATTTTACGCGCGTTGTGATGTGCAAACACGCGTATTTTTGCACGCGGTTTGATGCTCAAAACGGCGTAAACGGCTTAAATAGCGGTGCATTTTTGCGCATGACGCGTAAAATATGCAGTTTTTCTACATTTTACGGCGTTTTTTACAGCATAATGAAGGTGGTACGTGACTAAATTAGGGCGTTTTCTGTCGGGGATGGCTTGCCATACCTGAACGCGTTCTGGAACGTGCACCGAAGTGCCTTCAGAACGTGTGCTGCAGCCTGTCCTCCTAGAAAATACGACCGCATAGGTCGTTTGTACCGCCCCAAATTACGACCCACTGGAGCGTATCAAAATGTAGCGCCTCTAGCGGTCATGCAAATAACGACATTCTGAAGTCTCGGGGCCGCTCGTGGACGCTCGTGGTTGCTCGTGGTTGCTCGGGACGCGCCTAGCTAACCCTCTCCCGGTATCACGCCAAGGCGTAAAATAGATACGTCTGTCCACATCGCAAGGCGTGTTCAGGGTCACGCTTTGCCTGACCAAAGCGTCACCCTGAACACGCGTCCTTCTCCATTCGAAATGAATGGGGGAATAGCACCAACAGGGGGCGATACGTTCTCCTAGCATGTGGTGAAATTGTTACGTAGCCATATTAATCGTTATTATCTGAATGGGAAATGCAATATTTTAGGACAGATACACCATTAAACATGTTTCTAATGACATTTCTAGTGAGAAATGTACATTTTCCTTGCATAATCTTCAGTCAGTGAATGTGTATGATCTTTATTATCTGAATGGGAAATGCCATATTTTAGGATCGATTCACCGTTAAACGTGTTTCTAATAACATTTCTAGCGAGAAATATACTTTTTACTAGCATAATCTTCAGTCAGTGATTGTGTCTGATCTTTAGTTTTATAGTTATTAGGAAGATTTAATCGTCTCGCTCGCATGTTTCAACGACGTCAGGTTGCTAGGGACGCTGCTTTCGCTCAACTAGCAGCTCACGTGTTTCCTGCGTTTGTGTTATTAAACCGTTACTTTATGTAACTTTTAATGATATTGTAATAACCACAGGCGAGGTATTGAGCGAAGTAAGCTTGATAGCAGGTTTATTGGATTCCACAATCGGACAGGCAGGCACAGCTCGGTTGGAAAAAATAACTCACATTTTTGCTAAATCTATTCATTTGATGAGTAGGCTATAAGGATATAAGGATACAACCCGGTATAAGGACAACGCCCATACACTTTATTATACAGGTTTATTGGATTCAACAATCGGACAGGCAGGCACAGCTCCACCGGAAAACTACAACAACCAAAACTCCCGCCCGGAAGGAAACCCCCGGAACCCCCTCTCAGAAGGCCCGCCCCTTCCTCCCAAACCCTGTGACGTGAAACCCGTTTATCTGAGAGCCAACCCAGTCGCCAAAAGCATACGTTGACAGTGTACGTTTTCGTGAACACTGGATTACGTCGCATTTCAACATAAAATAGCGTGTTAGCACACACACACACACACACACACACACTCACACACACACACACACACACACACACACACACACACACACACACACACACACACACACACACACACACACACACACACACAATGCATTTCGCTGCTAAAACAACAACTTGGGCTGCTTCTAGGACATTTTGGGTGGATTTTTTAACGGTATGTGGGCTGGACGTTTTTTGCAGGCAGGACCTGGCAACCCTGCACTGTTGCCCGAGGTGCAGAAATGCTCCAGAACAGATCTGGATCCACCATGGCCAAAATAATTGTCATGAATAGCATGAATAGATTCATGCATTATCATTCAACTAGAACATGTGTTTTTACAGTATAGAGTGGTGGAGGAATGACGTATGTTGGCCAACCCGGAAGTGAGCGTCGACCTGGGTTTCCCTTGACAAAAAGCCAACGGGTTTTTCCATTGGATTTTGGATTATTGCAGAAAAATTAGCATCTTTGAAGCACCTCCACAAAAACTGAAAATAAATAAATAAATAAAAATAACTGTGATCGAAAGAACGAAATGTAAACCAATGCATTCTGAATGGGAGTGTTTCTCCGATTTTTCCATGCTACACAGAACGAAATGTAATCCCATGCAAATAAAGCCATAATAATTTAAATATCATTATTCTCCTCAGTGTGTAGGGTGGTATTCTATTTTTTTCAACGGGGCTGCATCCAGTCACTTGACCGTCATGGTTGCTATGGTGGTTGCTATCGACCAGCCCCTCTAATCCTTACATGGATCTAAAAACCACGCGGCAAAGGAGCTGCCGTCCATTGTGTTGTTTTTGTCCTAAACTAGGGTCCGATGGTTAAAAAATAGACGGATATTCCAAGGTATCCTTAAAAGGCAGCTTGGATGTTTTTATTTTCTGCAGTTTAGACTTCTTCTATAACCTATTTTTGAAAGCAAAACACCAAGCTCAATGATTTAACGAGGCAGGGTTATTTGAAACAATTTATTAAATATATATTTGTGAGAGGTCATTCCTTCTCCTGAGTTTTCTTCCTATTTATGTCTAGTGTACAACCCTACTGTCCACAAGCATCACCCCCCCCTCCCCATATGGATTTGGAGAATTGTTGCCACGTCCCAGTGGTTGAGGTATCATATATATGAAAGAGGGCATTCAATTATACTACAATGATCAATTAGGAGGCCGAAGCCCTAAAGGAAGTGATGCAATAGGTGACTGCAGGTTGACAACATTTAAGTAAGCTGTACTTTGAGGTCTCTTATATATCAAAGGGGGTCTCAAATGATGCATACGCTTCAACCTGTGGCTCCAGCCCTACAGGAAATGACTCAGCAAGTGCTCCATCTCGTTGCACCTGCACCCAGCGGCTCGCTTGCAAGATTTTGGCCTGAAGTTCTTTCCAGACCTACACCGTAGCCATCCAACCTGCATATCTGAGAATCAGGCCTCTCTTTAATAATGACAAAAAGTTATGAGAGAAATACACATTAACTTTTGTCTCATAAGCGGCATGGTGCCGGCTCCTTTTGACCGTTTGACCCCAGACTTCTGGGGGAATAGCTGAATCAATTCATTAGTCAATCAGAAGCATGGAAATATCTTCCCGGTGGCGTAAGAGGGCGAACAACGCTTCCAGGCAATTGCAACGGTGCCACACATGAGCATATTCGAACATGTTTAATGGTAGTAATTAGCTGTCGAAATTGGAGGCCTTAATCAATAATGAGCAGCTATTGATTTGCTTCCCGATAGAAATTTGTGACAAATGACATGTTATTTAGCATCTACACGTTGAGCCAAAGACACCCAGCATGACACTCTAGCAAATGGTAACATGTATTTTACATGGTACACCTAGGTCTAGGACATGATCTCGGTGTAGCAAGAGGGCGAGCTTGATCTCATTGGACTCAGCTTAACGTGTAGAGGCTAAATAACATGTAATTTGTCAAAAATCTCCATCGGGAAGCAAATCTATAGCTGGTCATTATTGTTAAAGGCCTCCAAAATCGACAGCTAATTACTACCCTGAAACATATTCAAATATGATCATGTGTGGCACTGTTGCAATCGCCTCGAAACGTAGATGTCAAAGCACACCTTGTTTGCCCCGTTACGCCACCGGGAAGATATTTTCATACTTCTTATGGATTGATTCATATTTTAAGGTTCTCGGAGTGAGACTTTAAACGGCTGCAGCAGAAGTGTTGAGACGAAAGATGATATCAAGACATTTATAGAATATTCCCATTCACATTATGATTCTTCGTCATAACATTCGACCAAACATCCTTTACAGTCACCGAGCGAGGATTATGAAAGTCCAGGCCCCCCCTTCCTGCACTCGGGGTCCGACTGGGTCAAGTTTCGGTGCGGGGGTCCCAGTTAGGCCTTAGAATAAGGTATTCAAATTTCAGGGCGGTAGGACGTTCCTATCTCAAAAACTGTTTTTCCACCACATTCTGAACCATTAGGTCTTGCAGGTAACACTTCTGAGGGGCTTTGTCCAAATGACAGTCCATTTGGGAAAACTTTTTTTCTCTAAGGGCTAGAACTCCAAATCTCTGATATGTCGTTCTCGGGGCCCCGGGAAATGTGTGTAAACATTTTAGCCTCCCTAGCTATCTCGAAAAGGCCGGAAAAGGGGCGTGACCTCCAACAGTACAGTAAATGTACATAAGACAGAGGTTAGTTTCTAGTCCCCATTTTTTGTGGGATGGAGGTGTACATTTGTGGCTTAAGGTGTGTAGACACAGCTGGCCTGTGGCCACGTTTTTGAAGTCTGAGGTCAAAAGGTCAAAAGGAGCCGGCACCACGCCGCTTATGAGATAACAAAAAGTTAACGTGTATTTCTCTCGTAACTTTTTGTCATTATTAAAGAGAAGCCTGATTCTCAGATATGCGTGTTGGATGGCTAGGGTGTAGGTCTGGGAAGAACTTCAGGCCAAAATCTTGCAAGCGAGCCGCTGGGTGCAGGTGCAACGAGATGGAGCACTTGCTGAGTCATTTCCTGTAGGGCTGGAGCCACAGGTTGAAGCGTATGCGTCTTTTGAGACCCCCTTTCATATATAAGAGACCTCAAAGTACAGCTTACTTAAATGTTGTCGACCTGCAGTCACCTATTGCATCACTTCCTTTAGGGCTTCGGCCTCCTAATTGATCATTGTGGTATAATTGAATGCCTTCTTTCATATATATGATACCTCCACCACTGGGACGTGGCAACAATTCTCCAAATCCATATGGGGAGGGGGGGGTGATGCTTGTGGACAGTAGGGTTGTACACTAGACATAAATAGGAAGCAAACTCAGGAGAAGGAATGACCTCTCACAAATATATATTTAATAAATTGTTTCAAATAACCCTGCCTCGTTAAATCATTGAGCTTGGTGTTTTGCTTTCAAAAATAGGTTAAAGAAGAAGTCTAAACTGCAGAAAATAGAAACATCCAAGCTGCCTTTTAAGGGTACCTTGGAATATCTGTCTATTTTTTAACCATCGGACCCTAGTTAACGACAAAAACAACACAATGGACGGCAGCTCCTTTGCCGCGTGGTTTTTAGTGCCATGTAAGGATTAGAGGGGCTGGTCGATAGCAACCACCATAGCAACCACGACGGTCAAGTGACTGGATGCAACCCCGTTGAAAAAAATAGAATACCACCCTACACACTGAGGAGAATAATGATATTTAAATGATTATGACCATGAAGTCTTTATTTGCATGGGTTTACATTTCGTTCTGTGTAGCATGGAAAAATCGGAGAAACACTCCCATTCAGAATGCATTGGTTTACATTTCGTTCTTTGGAGCACAGTTATTTTTATTTATTTATTTTCAGTTTTTGTGGAGGTGCTTCAAAGATGCTAATTTTTCTGCAATAATCCAAAATCCAATGGAAAAACCCGTTGGCTTTTTGTCAAGGGAAAACCAGGTTGACGCTCACTTCCGGGTTGGCCAACATACGTCATCCCTCCACCACTCTATACTGTAAAAACACATGTTCAAGTTGAATGATAATGCATGAATCTATTCATGCTATTCATGACAATTATTTTGGCCATGGTGGATCCAGATCTGCTCCGGAGCATTTCTGCACCTCGGGCAACAGCGCAGGGTTGCCAGGTCCTGCCTGCAAAAAACGTCCCACATACCGTTCAAAATCCACCCAAAATGTCCTAGAAGCAGCCCAAGTTGTTGTTGTAGCAGCGAAATGCATTGTGTGTGTGTGTGTGTGTGTGTGTGTGTGTGTGTGTGTGTGTGTGTGTGCGTGTGTGTGTGTGTGTGTGTGCGTGTGTGCGTGTGTGCGTGTGTGTGTGTGTGTGTGTGTGTGTGTGTGTGTGTGTGTGTGTGTGTGTGTGTGTGTGTGTGCGTGTGTGTGTGCTTAGCACGCTATTTTATGTTGAAATGCGACGTAATCCAGTGTTCACGAAAACGTACACTGTCAACGTATGCTTTTGGCGACTGGGTTGGCTCTCAGATAAACGGGTTTCTAACAAGATGATATTGTAGCGTCACAGGGTTTGGGAGGAAGGGGCGGGCCTTCTGAGAGGGGGTTCCGGGGGTTTCCTTCCGGGCGGGAGTTTTGGTTGTTGTAGTTTTCCGGTGGAGCTGTGAAAGTGTATGTGCGTTGTCCTTATACCGGGTTGTATCCTTATATCCTTATAGCCTACTCATCAAATGAATAGATTTAGCAAAAAATGTGAGTTATTTTTTCCAACCGTTGATTTGAGTTTTGATCTTAAATCATTTACACCTGAATAAAATGGCTAAAACCCTACATGCATAGAGCAAAAACATATATGTGGCATACATACCTCCCGCGACCTGTAGAGGTGCTCGTTTTTGATACGCTCCAGTGGGTCGTAATCAGTGGCAGTACAAACGACCCATACGGTCGTAACATTTTGCGGACTTGTTGGTGTGCTGAGACGCGTACTGAGTGGCGTTCACGCGTGCTGATACGCGGTAAAGTTGTTCAGAACGCGTGCTGATGCCATGGACATATTATAAAATGGACAACGGATTCCAAAATGGCGCCTATTCATTCCTATGTAAACTGCTCAATGGCGCAGGGAAACATCAAGGAGAGATATGCTTCCGCATCATTGGTCTATAGCTACGCCCTGCTTCATGACGTACCGGATGCAGAAATATTCTTGTTTTTTAATATTGTTAGCATTGTAGCATCATAAGCGAGAGGTCTGAGCGATCGCAGTCGCATTGTTTACCGACCATGGAAGTAATCCCCCGATGATTCTCTATATGTTGAACAATTATTATTTTAGATTAGTTTGCCCCTTTTTGACTTTATAAGAAAAGCACCTTGTATGTACTTTTTTGAATGTTAAAACAGAAATAATAATTACCACTCGTGTTTCTGAAACGAGAATCAAATGCCCAATATATACACAGACCCATCAGCTGGTGTACCCCGGGAACTCACAAGGTGTTAGGAAGCAAAGGAGTCTGAAATGACCCCACATGGTATCATGGACCTATTATGTAAGCGAGAAAACAAAAACAAGTAATGCTGAAACTGAATCTCAAACTTGATCCTGAAATGTATTTAACATGAAGTATTGTACAGGGAGAGGGCTGTGGCCACAATCGATGGAGGAGGCAGTCAGGTGTGCAGGAAGACAACAACAGGAGTATGATGGACAGGGATCTGACATGGAAAGGGAATTTTTTTATTTAAACATTCAGAGGAAATCAGGCCTACTGTAGGCCTATGTAAATAAGATTAAAGATGTCGAGGATAGTATAAATGATAACTGTAAATGGCAGGTGTACTTTGCTTTTGATGGAGCCATAATGTAATATTAATAAAAAAAAAAATATTTATGGGCACCTTTCAGGCCACTTAAACACCTTAAGCATAATTAATAAAATATTAAAGAATACTTGGGTGGAGCGTGTTTGTCACTTATGTGAAAGAGCTGGAAAGAGCTGGAGTAACGGAATAAGATGCAGCTGGGCAGGGCGCTGAGAGGTGATGCATGAGGCATGATGGTGGCACGGCAGACAAGTACAGGAGCATGATGGACTGGGATCTGATGAGGTAACAAAGATTTTTTAACTTAAGATAAAATATACTCTGAAGTTTCCAGTTCTGAAAACAGAAGAGAAGGGGTTTAGTCAAGGCTTTGTATCATTAATAAGATAGACTGTGACAAACAATCAATAACAAACAAAAAAATAAAACTAAGTCTTAGTTTAAAGCCCACTCATCACATCAAGGTGCAGGCCAAGAGTGGAAACATAGAACAAAGACTCACATCACAAACTCAGACAGTCACAACATGAAAAAAACACATAAATACATGAAACATTTACTTAACTACGAGACCATAGACCCACATCACGAACTCAGAAAGTCACAATATGTAAAAAAATATATAAATGCATGAGACATTTACATAAATACGAGACCATAAGATATGTTTGGGTTACTCTTGATCTTATCTTAAAAACAAAATACACATAACATTAAGAAAAGAAGGGAAGAAAATAAAAGTAATAATAGATAAAGCTAAACTCAGTTAGTGATGGGCATACATTTAAATGTACAAAAATTACAGAGGTCATTGATCGGATGTGCTGTTCAAAAAGAAATGCACTATTAAACTATGCCTTGTGCTCCGTTATGCAAGCTCCAAGTCTACAATTGAACAATGTCTTTTTGAAGTTTTGAGTGCTTTGTGCCCACTTGTGCTCTGTCATGCAAGCTCCAAGTGTCACACTGCTTAAGAAACAGATTCCTTCCAACTAACTATTTACGAAAAATGCAATCAATAACTTATGTACAAATAAATGGTTACATTTCAACCAGCCACGAAGTTGGAGTGGCCTACACACATAAATAATTGTAATACACCAACATTCTTAACTGTCATGCATAGGTAGCTAAACAAGCAAATGAAAAATGAAATACCAGACTAATGTTAGACTATTAACAATAATATAAAATGATACCGTAATGCACCTGTTCTTTGTCTTTGGATCTTTTGAATAAATGGATCAATATATGGTGAATCACAATAATCGCAAGCAGAGGACCGTGAGAGTTATTGAGCAGCAGCTGAACCAGTCTAAAAATCGGACACGTTAACGGAGCACTGAACTACGCCCTCTCGGATGCCAGGTCGAAATAACATTTGGTTCACTACGACTCCTTTCAGCTGCACACCCCTCCTTCTCCAGCAAAAAATAATTAGAGAGAACGGCTAATAAAACGCTTGAGGTGGCGTTTTGAAAAGGACATGGCATAAAGATAATTATGAGCCTTTGATTGATATCCAGAAATGTTTTGCGGAGACACATTCCTGTTCCCCACTTGTATTGGAGTGAACGGAGATATCTACTTCTGGGTCCCTTGAATCGAGGGACCCGTCAACAGCCCACTTAAACAGCAGCAATACCAGGCTTGGCCGCTGAGCACTGGTGGATTGCGGAAGTATGCTCTGTTCCTGGGGGCTTGGCCGCTACGCGTAAAATAACGTGCTGCTTTAGTGCGTGTAACGCATCTACACGCCTTAACCAATAGTTCCCTATGCAAAAATGCTGATTTTCAACGCCTCTAACGCGAGTGACGCGTTCAGTGTGGCCGCAACTTTAGGCCCTGTCCACATGGACGAAAACAATCAGAAATTTCTCCGTAATGATGGACTCATTGCATTGCCCTCACTTCACATCTGAAAGTAAGGATCTCTCTCCTGCTCGTGTTTGTGTTAACTATTGGTTTCTGACGGAGAGGGATAGGGTTAACCCCAGAACTAACCATAGCACAGATGCTTTGGGTTGGAAAATGCTAATGTAGGTTGTGATACTAGATTCAGAGACATACACATTACATTCTTAAGATTCATCTTCAGAAAAACTGATATTTCGGTAAAACAAGAATAACTGATTGGATGAGAATAATTCGGTTGGACGGCCGGAACCCGTCTGAAAACATGTGTACTGAGAGGGAGAGCGAGAGAGAGAGAGAGATGAGGAATGTCACAGAAGTCAGGTGTGAATTCTCAGCCGTGTTCACACCTCTCGGAATATAATTACCACCCGGTTGCTAGGCGATAATAATCTGCTCGGAAACACACTGCCAGCCGTGATCATCATCGCATAGAATAGGCGAGATGCTGAAAGTTTTTTGTTTTTTTTAAGCAACTGAAATCAGCTGTTTTGTATAGCTGCACGAGTTAGCCAACGGTTCAGAGAGTTTAATTACAAAAACTATTGTACTTTACTAAAAGGCTAATCAACGTAATTTATATTGCGCTTTTCGAAATACTCGAAGACAATTGACGCACTCGGAAGACTCGAAGTGTCAATGGCGTTAATAGAGATTTTAGCTTTAAAAACTACAACAAGCAACAAAAAAGAAGCAACTGAAAAGTTGCTTGTTGAGACTCTGCACGTAGCGTTGTTGAATTTTTCAACAGCGTTGAGACCTAAAAAGTAGGCTAGACCAAAAGCGACAGACAAACCTCCCTCTGCAAGACCAAACAGAGAGAGAGGCTACCAGCATTAAGGAAGTGCAGACATGTTGCCAGTGTTTCACTGTCTGCCACGTGAGCAGAATATGAATCACAAGGTGTGTTGTTGGTGCATCCCAGCACAGGCGTGCTAAATATAGCCCCCTCACACACCTCCCTGTGAGGAGGATGGCGTTCTCCCCTTTTTTATTCAGCATTCACTTCCTCTCTCTCCCTCCCTATCTCCCGCATCTCTTTCTTCCTGTCTTCCCCTCTCTTTCTTTCTCTCTCCCTTCCCTCTCCCACTCTCTATTCCACTCCCCCATCTCTTTCTCCCCCCTCCACCCTGTCTCTCCTCACCTCTCTCTTCCTCCCCCTCGGTCTCTCTCCCTTGATCCCTATCCCTCTCCTCTTTCTCCCTCCTCCTCCCCTTCACTTCCTCCCACTCAGAAGAAATGTTAATGAAGTCCCCCCCTACTGAGGTGCACCGCAGTGGGGGAGAGAAAGGGAGGGAAAAGGGGGTGGGGGGAGTCGGGAGATTGGGAGACAGCGATCGCAGAAGGGAGATGGAGGGGTGCGACACGATAGGTCTCTTAGTTTGAGGTACAAAAATAAGGAAATAAAAGTCAAGGGACTTGACTGGGAACAAATGATGAGGAGGGTAAAGGAGAGAGGGGGGAGGAGAGAAAAGGAGAGATGGGGGAGGAGGGGAAAGGAGAGAGGGAGGAGGAGGTGGAGGTAGAGATGGAGGAGGAGGAGGAGGAGAGGTAGATGGAGGAGGAGAGAGATGAAAAGGTAAAAAGGGAGGAGGGGTAGTCATCTATCTAGGCTGGTGAGATGCAGATCTCTGTTTGATAATCTCTCCCTATTTCTCTCGAATGACTTAATTCATTTTAGCAGTAAAAACATGGTTTTAAATCAATGATGAGGGGAGATGACGTGAGGGAGTCAAAACAAATATTTGCCGTCAGTTCGGCGCTAAACAACCTGAAGGAACCAGAGCTTCATGCAGCAATTCACAAAGCTGCCCTATTTTTTTTCTGCAGTTTTTGTATTTTGCAGTGCATAACGTTTTGAATTTTCTTTTTTTCTGTAATGCTATATTTGGCTGACCCCAGCTGTCACCTATGTCTGAGACCATAAGAGGATCATGAATTTGTGCTCGGCTAATCACTTAGCCGAATTTCTTGTTTTTTTATTTCACAAAAAAACAAGAAATAGATGCAAGCACTCTTCAGACATTAGATTCGACCAAGACAAACAAAGAGTTAGCGGCGAGCAAACAGTATAAGCTCATCAGTCATGCAGTCATAATGTTCAAGTAATGTTTAAATAGATGGTTGGCATTATAACCCGGGATTCATAGTAGTTTTCTCCCTTGGGTCAGAGGGACTGAGGGAGGCGGTGGAAACTGTGGAACCGGACACCAAACCCGGCTTAAACCATAATATCAACAAATCCACTTGATTGAAGGTATTAGGTGTGTGTGTGTGTGTGTGTGTGTGTGTGTGTGTGTGTGTGTGTGTGTGTGTGTGTGTGTGTTTTAATGCAGACTAGTAGTGGATGGCACACAGAGATTGTGCCATCCTTCAACAACACGCATGCTCTGTGTTCGCCAATCTACTTATCGAGTCTTAAAAACAAGATGGCGTCGACGGGTGAACTACTGATGGTAATGTGTGTATAAAATGTCCTTTTTAATAAACAATCTGTACACTTACAAAGTTAGCCTCGTTTTATATTTTAAGACCCTTATTATACTTCCAAAGAAGTGTCTGGCTACTTCTAGCCTTTTAAGTGTTTTTTTACCATAACACATGTGCCCATTGTTCCATGTTTATTGCGTTTTGGTGGAATCGGCTAAAAACATCCAATTTAAGAATCTGTATACATGCGCCTTTTTGCTCCATAACGAACATCCCAACTCGTTCATCATACTAAACATATCCGAGATCCATTTTACACCGAATTTGTCCTTTAAGCAGTCTTCTTGTCAGTGAAATGTCAGCCATTCTTGTGTTTTCTGGTCATATGACTTCAAAAACTCTTCAAGCCAAGCCCATCTCACATGACTGAAACCCAGTCAGTGTAAATATAACTCTTCAGGAGAGTTCTCCCCTTTAAGGATACAAACATAACTTTCTTCAGTCAGAAGGATCCGTACCGGTCTCAAGACCTGGTGAACATTTCCGTGTTCTCTTTGACTGAAATTAAGAAAGTTGTTAAACTAACGAAGATATAAACATATACAAAATATAAACAAATTCTCTGTAAATTCAAATAGTCTGCTACTTCTGGCTGAAGGCTTTTGTAGAGTGGTAGCTTCCCATTGGCTGTCCCCCCAGCTCAAAGCCCCCAGGTCCTCTGAACCCACTGGGTCTGTCTGCTCAAACCTTTACCCCCTTTCTCACTATCACTCAGAAAGCATTTTTTTAAACTTGTACGCTGAAGTTCTGCTGGGCGGAACTTCGGGTGTTTACTAAGCGTCTAAAACATTAAGGCGTAAATAATTAATGCTTATTCTCCGGCTTACGATGCGTTGCTCGGCAACGACGAGAGTGACCAACTCATGGTTGAGGCGGTGAGTCAGGAGAGTCTTTCACCGTCAGGGCTGTGTAGAACACTGTTTCATGTATTGTTTTCAGGATTGTATTTTTCACATCCCTTTTTTTGTTTTGTTTTAATCTTCGAAGTCCAAAATCCTGCGGCAGTAGCTCGTAGGCTAGCTCTCTCCCCCTCCCTCTCTGTCAGCTTCCCCTCCACCATATCAAATATTAACACTCCCCACATGACTCCCCCCTCCGCCTCACGCACCCACACACTCTCTCAACTATCCCTCTCTACTCTCTACCCCCTCCCCCATCTCCCCGAATAACTGGAGATAAGAAAAGCGTTTATAACGAGCAGCGTGGACACAAAGAAATGTTTCAGCACGCTCTGTGATCGATGGCAAGAGCTACGTGCACACAACTCACATGAACAGTGACGAGGATGGGGGACGGGGGACGGGGGGGAGGTTGTGTGATCTCTTTGAAGCCTCTGAAGCCGTCCAAGATATCAGTGAGTCATCGTTACCTCATCCTCAATCATTAAAAAGATCTGCTTCTTTGGTTAAAAAAAACTCTGCGGGATGGTCGATAATATCTTTGAGTAAAACTGTGTTCCTAATATCTGCTCCTCGCTGCTGGGGCTCAAGAACCAAAATGGCCTCTGACAGTTGTCAGCTGAAACAACAGAGCAGAAAGTTCTTTGTTTATTCTTCAACAAACATTCCCTCTACATCTCGTCACTGCGCCGCTTTTACCAGGATATAATTGATGTCAAAGGAGGATAGATCGTTGCAGGTGAACTTGCGATAGCAAGACGTTTCGAAGGATATATTATCGACTATAATCCCCATTAGCTCTCTTTCTCTCATTCTCTCTTTGTGTCTGTCTCTGTCTCACACGCCCTCTGTCAATTTGAATAGCTTTATTGGAAAATGTACATTTACATAACGGACACAACTAAACATACAAACATCTCTCTCTCTCTCTCTCTCTCTCTCTCTCTCACAGGATGACTTCCTGTTCAGTGTGTCTATAGTCAGTGGTCTGGTCTGTATTATTCTGGCCGTCGTCAAGTTCATGCTGGGCAGAGTCCTCACCAGCAAGGCCCTGATCACTGATGGTAGGACACGCACGCACGCACGCACACACACACACAGTCATGATCACTGATGGTAGGACACACATTCACTCACACTCTCACACACACACACACACACACTCTCACACACACTCTCTCACACACACACACACACACAATCACACAGCACCCTGATCAAAAACGGGTGCGTTTGTTTCAGGGTTCAACTCCCTGGTGGGCGGGGTGATGGGGTTCTCCATCCTGCTGAGCGCGGAGGTGTTTAAGCACCAGCCCACCGTGTGGTACCTGGACGGGGCCATTGGGGTCCTCATGGGACTCATCATCCTGGCCTACGGCGTGAAGTGAGCATTCTGCTTTCTTCTGTTCCTCGTTCAGAGAGGCTGAATGTTACGTTTGATGTCAAACTAGCATTATAATTATTATTGATTCGATTGTTGTTTGATTTGCGGGATCAGTGTCATAACAGAAAGGCCACGGAAAATAACAATAGAAATTGAAAAAATAATGAAAAAATGCACTTGTGTCGGTATAAACATGATGACATGATGAGATGACCAAATTAAAGACAAGATGTTTTTGAGGTGTGGTCAGCATTCTGTTCCGTTTCAGACTCCTTCTGGACATGGTGCCGCGCATGAGACAGACCAGGAACTACGAACGCTTCGAGTGACCCCAACCCGGGGGGGGGGGTACAGAGAGGGGAAGGAGGGGCTGACAACATCCGAAGGCCGGCTTGGTGGGTGTGGTCCCCCAATGGCCACAACCCCACCCTTCGAGGAAGGACATTTGCTGCGTCTCCACGGCCGAGCAGACGGATTTGAGTGTTTCCGCATGTCACTACACAGCCCCCCCCCCCCACACACACACACAAACACACACACACACCACCACCCTTAGAGTCTGTTTGATCATGTTTTGTGTTTTCTTGTGATACAGCGGACCGGCGCAGTCTGAGGGCTGCTGCGTCGGACCGCCGACAAGATTCACTAATTCATGAAACGGAAATAATTAGTGATAATATAGACCGTTTTCACACATCGGGGCCGATGCACAAAGCAAACTGAAGCTGACCGAATGGTGTGGGGTGATTTGAACAAACTGAAAGGTTTTTTATTATGATTTGATAATGGTTTAGTACTAGGAGTTGTGTTGTGGAGACCTGGTTTCCTAGTTGTAGCTGGTTTAATTATATATTTTTTTAAGGCCACAATTAAATGGAGCAAAGCAAAATAGGCTGTTGAACGCTCCTTCGGAGCCCTGTGTTGGGAGGTTTTGGAGGAAGGCCTTTTTTTTTCCACCTGTTGCCAACTATCAATGGTATTAAATCTGTTAAGATAAAACCAAACTGTAATTAAAGGTATATAATATGGTTGATTACTCCGATAACCCAGGAAGACGCAGGCTCAGGACATGTTAAGATAAGATACAATTGTATTAATCCTGTGAGGGAAATTCAGGATAAGTGGTCAATCTTTCAGCTGCAATATCTGAAAAGTGTGAGGGGAAAGAAATCAGCCAATCAAATGGCTGCCTCAGAATCCAAGAGGTCGCATTATCCCGCCCATTTCACAGAGACGTCGTTCTCCGTATAAAGCAGCACCCAGCTGTTTAAGTAGCACAACAGTAGAGGGAGCCCACATGCTGTAATTAATTCAAACTGGCCCCATTACAAAAAACTATAAATATACATATTTATTTTATTAGAATATAAGCACATATATTTAATCTCATGAGTCACTAGTTAGTTTGGTTAGTTTAGATAGGGTTTTCCAACTAGTTTACAGGGGAAACTGAATAAGCACAGGATGTAAGATACTTTTATTTAATCTTCACGCTGAGAACAGGATTTAATGTATGTTCGGGTTAGCTTGCCTTTACCTCACAAGGACACCGGCTCACCACGATGAACTCTACAATGACTCATCGAGGAATATCACGTCTGTGACTTTGCATGCTCCATCTCTGAGCACACACTAAAATATTCATCAACCTAAGTAGCACACCAACCCCATCTCAGTGGTCCGAGCCTTAGCTGTATCGCCACGGCAGCACATGAATCTATACATTTTCATATTTCTACAATATGTAAGACTTAATTATGTTATGAACATTTGAAGCTGAAATGCGTTCAAAGTGAGAGCTGAAGGCGAGCGTACGCATTCATTCTTCCTAGAAAGACTGTGAATGTATATTTCGGAAGGACTGTGCTTCTATATTCATGACAATTTGAATGTGCATATACTGTATTGTAAAATGTCAGTTTTTTTGAATGGCAATTTTGTGTGTGAATACGTGTGTGTGCCTTAGTTTTGTGAGAGGTTGAAGATGGTTTGCTAATTGATACTTCAAGGGTGTAAAAAAGAAAAATGGGTACTTCGGGTGAAGGTGTGCCTCACTTCTGTTCACCAAACACAGGACATCTCTAGCATGCAACCAGCGCACCAGTCCACATGCGAGGTAGAAAATAATGCTGTTTCATTGTTTGTGCGCCACACACACACACACACACACACACCACACACACACACACACACACACACACACACACAAAAACACAGGCAAGCTAACATGCACGCACATTAAAACACAGGCTAGCTTACACCCACACACAGACAGGCTAGCTTACACAAATACACACACATACACATTAAAACACAGGCTAGCTAACATGCACGCACACATTAAAACACAGGCTAGCTTACGCACACACACACACACACACACTGAAACACAGGCTAGCTTACACACACACACACACACACACACACACACACATTGTAACACAGGTTAGCTTACACACACACGGTCCTCATGATGGTAGCTTTCGTGTGATTGTGTAAATACTGTATTCCTGTGATGTTATTCAGCTGTAGAGTCGAAATTAATACAGAGACTGTTGTCACAGAAAAAAAAAACTTTATTTAAAAATAAAGTTATATCTCTCTTGTTTGTCAAGGACTGTGAAAACAAAAAGAAAAGAAAGAAAAAAGTTGTCATTTCGTTATTACATTTTCCGCAACATGTTCTCAACCTTGCCAGACTTTTGCTAGGACCCCGGCTTCTACAGACGGGTCATAGTTATTGATTATTGGTCAACTGTTTTTTACCCCCAAAGAGGATTAATTCGGTAAACTAAATGAAAAAATAACAAAGAAAGAAATAGTGAATAAAGTTTTATGTTTCGCCAAGTTATACACCGAAGAACTGTATAATACCCACCGATAAAAAAACCAACAACATTGATACAGAAAACAATGAAATGCTTTAACAGAACAGGGCTAGCGCGATTAGCAAGAAGTGAACAAGGCCCTTCTGCACCACAGCTCAAAACTTTATATCTGCCCTATTGGAAATATTAATCTTTACCATCAATAATAATAATAGCTTACGACTATGGAAACAGAATATACCTCAAGTCCTGGATTGACAATCGATTGGAATATTGACAGATCTAATTAAATGCAGTGACAACATAGTAAATAGGACGCATGATTATCGCATGATTATTTCAGATTCCCTCCAACGAAAGTCCTAACCCTCCACGGGACTCGCACATGTCCACCCAGCGTCTGTGGTCTGAACATGGGGACTGCCTAAGCCAAGCCTGAAGCAGAACATAAAGGGAAATAAAAGGCACATGACGATGTTCATAGAACCGACTTGGCTGATGAACCCACGACAAACCTCACCAGAGTTGATCCGTCAGTCGGCCATACATGGGTATCGTTCTGCACATGGACATGGAGGGAGTGGAACCATTTATCCACCAAACCCACATATTCAGAACAGGTGATTTGTATATGATTTTTATGGTTATAACGGTCCATGAGCTGTATACATTTTATTTTGATGTGAACAAAGTGTTTGCGTGCACAGAAACAGGCTTTTACTGTGAGCAGCGCAGGCTTTAATGGTGGGAGACGACTGAGTCATAAACATGTGGTATGCATGTTATTCCTCAGGTAGGCCGACATGTTATAGCCATCCATCACCATCATGTGTAGACATCTCCAGATCTGGTCAGAACACGACGATGAAGAGGATTATCTCACAACAATAAACCCTAGACGGCCTCTGCTCGCTTTCTAAATAACTTTGGAATGACGTAACGCTGCCACTCAAACTGACTTCTGAGTTACGGAGACAACAGAAGGTAACAGAAAGACCAAGTTAGTTTCAAACATTGAGATACTGGTCTGCGTGTAGGCCTACCTCGTGCTGCGATTGTTAGCATGTGTCTGCCACATCGGTCTGTTTCCTGAACAAAACATGGTGATGGAAAAACAAATAAATCTGGTTACCGTCTTTCTCTCGCTTCTACTATCCCTCTCACCATAAATTAAATATATACAAAGAAAATAAAATGAAAAAGAAATCCCTCCCATAAATAAACAGATTTTAATTAAAAAAAAAAGATAAAGTTCTGTATACAAAATAAATATAAAGGATAATAATTTGATAACCCATATTAACAATATATAGTGTGACTAATCATTTTGTTAAATCTCTAAATAGATTAACAGTGCATTTTTTCATTGATGACCGGTAGGCCTACCTACTACTATGGTTTTTGTATTGATCTTAAATATTTCTTCTCCTGAATAGGCTGCAGGCAAATCTAAAACCGATGTGTTTTCACATCGTTTTTACCCCAGCTGTCGAGGTGGTATTAGTGCGCGTTCCACTATTCCGGACAACCTAGCGAAACAAGATCAACAACAGCGCCAGGACGCGAACTCTACACCGATGCGCAATAAATCGACATTTTACGCAAACCTACTTTTTTATTCATCAACTTTTTTCACAGCCTTTTTTTTGCGTGGGAGTTCATTCATAAACAGACACACCTCTGTCCGTATGTCATCAATCGGCCGGAGAAACAAATCTTGTTTTCAAACGGTACCCTAGTTCAGTCCAGGTTGTGTAGCATAAACCCTCATTAAATCACAGATATGACAGCGGCAGCTCCAAGCCCCTCCCACTTCCGGTGGGAGGTTCAACGTCAGGAAATTTGTTGTAAAACAAATGCTTGATCCAAAACGAGGCATTTGATTGTGTTTCTCTACAGGCTTCGCTCGCTCAACCGCACTGAAGATCCTGTTTTTCATCATGTGTTATCGGTACGCCCGTTCAACTGGAAAATATAAATAATGCGGGAAACTACCCCCCCCCCCCCACAAGGGTCTCCTCGCCGACGTCACTGTCGCCATGACGATCTCCTTGGCACATCACAACCGTTGCAGAGCAGAAGAAAATAAAAAGCAGACTGATTTGAAGATGTGTCTGGCAACCATTCAAAGCAGAGATAACAATCATCAGAATAATAATAATAATACAAATAAAAAAGAAATAAATCTACGATATTTGTCTGGTTTTGAGCCAGGCAAGAAGCCAGTCAGTACAGTGTAAAACTATATCTTAAGGCCTGCAGTCTGCCCCGTGTGTGTGTGTGTGTGCTCGCTTGCCTGTGTTATGTTTTTGTGTGTGTACATTTGGTGTTTGTGTGTGAAGTAATTGCGCTTATTTGTGTGTCTTTTTGTGAGTGTATGTATGTTAGTCAGAGTATGTGTGGGGTCAGAGGTCAGGGCCTTTGTGCCTCACAGTCCAGTGTAAAACTACCTTCAGGGCCACAAATAGTCTGAATCATTTCGCTACAGAGGAGAGGAGTGTGTGTGTGTGTGTGTGTGTGTGTGTGTGTGTGTGTGTGTGTGTGTGTGTGTGTGTGTGTGTGTGTGTGTGTGTGTGTGTGTGTGTGTGTGTGTGTGTGTCTTTCTCTTGTGCTCGCCTCAGGTTCTCCGCATCGAGTTGCTGTGGAGACGGGCAGAGGTGAAGACACCTCTGGTTACTCTCAGCTGATTTCATAGAGGGGGGGAGATTCTCCTCGTCCTTGAGTGTGTGTGCGTGCGTCTGTCAAATAGGGCTTTACACGTCTCTCTGTAGCTCCTCCTCTTTCGACTGTCATCACAAGGCTCACTCCAAATCCACCTCCTCTTCATGTGCGTGTGTTTGTGTATGTGTGTGCGCGTGTGAGAATGACAACACACACACACCCCCACAACAATCTTCCCAGACGGGGGCGGGGCTGGGGGCCGCTCACAGGGCATGCTCTCCCCTAAGGGCCGGGGTTTTTCGGGGCGGGGGTTTTGGGGCGTGTGTCTCCCCTCCCGTGTCCCCCCCTGTGGGCGGGGCTATAGGCAGCCCTGGCAGAGCGCCACCTGACCCTTCATGTAGTCGCGGCAGGGGCAGACGCGGCGCAGCGAGGGGTGGGCCCCGGCGCAGCTGAACAGCAGCAGGTCCTGCTGGAAGATGCAGTGGCGCCGTTCCTCGCTGTAGGCCGGCACCAGGGTGTCAGCGCTGGACTCTACCGTCTGGCAGTCCACCCCAAACCTGAGGGAGGAGAGCAGGGGTTAGGTGGTACGTCAATGGTAGGGGTGTGAATCACAGTGTTCCTCACGATACGATACGCGATACATGGCCCGCGATACCCATAATATCACTATACAGCGATTCTGTAATAAACTATATACTGTTAAACAATCCTATTCATCACAATATATGTCTCACGATGAATACAAAACAGAGGCGGAGTGGCCGTCGGGACGATCGGGAGATTTCCCGGTCGGCGCCAGCGAGTTCAGGTGGACCGGCCCACAATTGTGTAGCGGCCTGCGAAGTCAGTTGGACCGGCCCACAGTTGTGAGCGGCTGCGAGGCGTCTGCAAGCCGGCCCTGAGCATAATTTATTCCCCGCCAAGACGCCGTGAAAATCCCCGAAATAAACAATATATGTCTCAAGAACATCCAACCAATATTTATACCACTTCCTTACTCTCTATGTCTCATTCATGGTTTTTTTTTTATATTATTTTTTTTTACTTCATTTAATTCTTCATTATTCAGGCGTTACAGAACTTTCATGGCCATGAATAAATAATACGAACTACAGTTTACTTTAATATGTTTGTTCTTGAATTGACGTAATGGAGCAAAGACTCCTGGGATTGGGAAATGCGTTTATCCAATAAACAGCTTGCAGGTCAAGTCCATTTTCGGAAATGTAGGGGGATAGCCCTAAAGACGCGTCAGACAGAGAAGGCGAGCAAGTTCGTGGTTGCTTGCTTTTGCTTGTTGTGGCACTCATGGAAGGCAAGAAGAGAAAAGAGAAAGGAGGGGCTGAAAAGGCCAGAATAAAGAAGAAGCGGATGCTGGAGGGGGATGCATCTAAGTGCTGAAATCAGGCATTAAAGAGTTGTGCAGGTGAATTAGCCAGAGCTCCACCATTGACGTTATTGCTAGGCGGGAGCTAGCACAAGCTGCTAGTCAAATGTGTATGTGCTGGCTGGTATATTTCAGACGAATTAATGACTTAACTGATCTTTCTCTTTTAATGGATGGAGAATACGTTAACAGATTTGGAACATGTAGTAGTAGTCGTCTAGTCGTGTCAACACGTTACACCGGTATTACCGAGCATAAATGGTATAAACTTTTAAACTAGGTCACTCCGTCAACTCTCCTCTCACACTAGGTGACAGCGTCTTATAACGTTCTATATTATATAATAGTGTAATATAATTTTATAGATAATATCACGGCCAAAAGCTCTGCGCCTCCGGATGGCTGTAGTGCGGGGAGCACTACGGCCATCCGGAGTGCTTTTGTTTACCGGCGTTGCTATGGTTACTGGTCTTGTAAGGAAGTGCGCCAATTCTCGGAGCGCCAATTCTCTTCCGCACAGAGCAGAACTGTGACCTATTTTACCCATTTTTAATTTCTTAATTATAATTATATCATTCATTTTTACCCCAAAAAAATTTGTATTACTGAAAAAATATATAAATAAACTGTGTTGCAGGGGGGTGGGGCCGGACCGGGGAGGATTCTCCCGGTGGCTATTAGTGCCCCACTCCGCCCCTGATACAAAATGACCGTGAAAAGGCAAAGTGCTGGAATTCGGTCGTTATTCATGGTCCATACTGAGTTTCTCAGTCACTCATCTTTGGTTAGTTAACTTTAGTTCAAGTTTCCTTCATTCATGTGTTGAGCGTCACCTCGAGGTAGCCTGGTCCTACCAGACTCTCATACTTCATTTAATTTGTACAGAGAGTCTGGTCCTACTCAATTGACAAACGTTTACTCACTTGAAGGCGGGTGTCTGTTGAAATTTAAAACTATTGGATCTGCCCAGTGCCCCTCTGGATCTGCCATAACCAATCGCTAACGTTTGGCCGGGAATCACATTGCGCGCAGGCTGTAAACAAACCAAACACGAGCTGACTTTAACGTCATTGATCTCAGCCACTCCCTCTGTTCGCTGATTGGACGCAGAAAATGTAGACAGAGAAAACCCACTAACATACCGCAGACTCAGACCTAGTACTGAAGGGAAATTCAAATTGAGCGGAAGTACTTAGGCGGGCGGAGCCAGGCTAACCTTGAGGAGCAGGGAAAAATAAATTCTAATTGGGTGTCAAGCAACTATGTTGCGAGACAACCTATTGTTTTCGTACGAATTCTTATTATTATTATTATTGGGTGTCAAGCAACTATGTTGCGAGACAACCTATTGTTTTTGTACAAATTCCTATTATTATTGGGTGTCAACCAACTATGTTGCGAGACAACCTATTGTTTTCGTACGAATTCCTATTATTATTGGGTGTCAAGCAACTATGTTGCGAGACAACCTATTGTTTTCGTACGAATTCCTATTATTGGGTGTCAAGCAACTATGTTGCGAGACAACCTATTGTTTTCGTACGAATTCCTATTATTGGGTGTCAAGCAACTATGTTGCGAGACAACCTATTGTTTTTGTACGAATTCCTATTATTGGGTGTCAAGCAATGGTGACAATTATTGGGTGTCAAGCAAGACTCAAACAGCTTCGTTTGGAGAAGGAGGAGGCTTTCAAGAGTGGGGACAAGGATAGGTTCAGACTGGCGAAATACTCTTTTGGCAAGGAGATAAAGGAGGCAAAACGACAGTACTCTTAAGAAGCTGGAACATCAATTTGCAGCCAATGACTCCTCGTCAGTCTGGAAAGGCCTTCAGGTGATCACAGGCTGCAAAACCAAATCCCCCCACTCTATGGAAGATCTTAGACTGGCAAATGACCTGAACGACTTCTACTGCAGATTTGACAGACAATGGACTGGTCCTAACCCTGTCCCCACCACAGCTATCACACCTACTCTTCCCAGCCTGGACATAGACACCACCCTCTCCAACAAAATGGTCCCAGACAGCCCTCTCCCCCCCATCAAACCTCTCTCCATTCAGGAGAGGGATGTCAACAGGCTGTTAAAAAGACAGAACCCCCGCAAAGCAGCTGGACCAGATGCTGTCTCTCCCTCGACAATAAGGTACTGTGCTGACCAGCTGTCTCCAGTGTTCACAAGCATCTTTAACACCTCACTGGCTGAATGTGTGGTACCTGCCTGCTTTAAAACATCCACCATCATCCCCGTTCCGAAAAAGCAGAGGATCTCAGGCCTTAATGACTACAGACCAGTCGCCCTGACCTCTGTGGTAATGAAGACCTTCGAGCGCCTCGTGCTGACCCACCTCAAGGCCATCACCAACCATCTCCTTGACCCACTGCAGTTTGCCTACAGAGCCAACAGGTCTGTTGATGACGCAATCAACATGGGACTCCACTACATCCTCCAACACCTTGATTCCCCGGGCACCTATGCTAGGATCCTGTTTGTTGATTTCAGCTCGGCATTTAACACCATCGCCCCAGCTCTCCTCCAAGACAAGCTAACACAGCTGAACGTGCCTGAGCCCACCTGCAGGTGGATCACTGACTTCCTGTCAGACAGGAAGCAGCGAGTGAGGCTGGGCAAGCTTGTCTCGGAGCCTCGGACCATCAGCACTGGAGCCCCCCAAGGCTGTGTGCTCTCTCCTTTACTTTTCTCCCTCTACACCAACAACTGCACCTCCAGCCACCCCTCTGTCAAACTCATAAAATTTGCGGATGACACCACCCTCATTGGATTAATCTCAAATGTGGATGAGGCCGCCTACAGAAATGAAGTCGACAGTCTGGCTTTCTGGTGCAGCCAGAACCACCTGGAGCTGAATGCTTTAAAAACTGTAGAGATGGTAGCAGATTTCAGGAGGAGCCCAGCCCCAACCATCCCCCTCATCATGTGTGACTCCCCAGTTAAAATGGTGGAGTCTTTCAGATTCCTGGGAACAGTCATGGCACAAGACCTAAGGTGGGCGGAGAACATCACCTCCAAAATCAAGAAGGCCCAGCAGAGGATGTTCTTCCTTCGACAGCTAAAGAGATTCAACATGCCGAAGAAAGTGATGGTGGAATTCTACACAGCCATCATTGAATCCATCCTCACCTCTTCTATAACCATCTGGTTCGCTGCCTCTACTGCAAAGGATAAAAGCCGACTGCAGCGGATCATTCGGTCAGCCGAGAAGGTAATCGGCTGCGACCTGCCATCTCTTCTAGACCTGTTTCAGTTAAGGACCAGCAAGAGAGCCGGGAAGATCATCGCTGATCCTTCTCATCCCGGTCACCACCTATTTCTGCGTCTCCCATCCGGCAGAAGGTTCCGGGCTATTAAGTAGAGCTGTAGCGATGCGTCGATGACGTCGACGTGTCGACGTCAAAAATTCGTCTACGTCAAATTTCTCCGTCGCCGATTTTCGACGGAGAAATGGACGAAAGTCACAATAAAGGAAAATGTCTGCGCACGAAATCATCAAAGGTATGGAAATACTTCAAGTTAAGTCCTAAACGGAAAGGTGTTGTGATTTGCACTCTTTGCCAAATGGAGTTGGCATATCACAAGAGCACGACAGCAATGTTGGAGCATCTCAAACGAGAAAGTATCTCGTGCGCATGAGAAAGTATCTCGTGCGCACGAGAAAGTATCTCATGAGCATGGGGAAACATCGTGCGCATATCACTGGCAGTGTGTGTGTGTGTGTGTGTGTGTGTGTGTGTGTGTGTGTGTGTGTGTGTGTGTCGTCAGCGAGTAGGTGGACGAGCGAGGAGAGCGAGCGATAGCGTGCGTGTCAGTCTAGTGAAGTCATGAACGAGTCCGGTTGTGTGTAAGAATAAAATACCCAGTCTGTCAAGAATCGGTGGCCGCTTCATTCCATCTTATTCCGACCTATAAGCAGACTCACTGTCGGTCAAAGTGAAGGGTCATGCCCCCGAGAGCGCATTGGACCTGGAGGGAACGTATCACCTGTGCTCCTCGGTCTGGGAGCCGACAGCAGGAAAGATGTAACTCGTAGTTGGAGGCGGAGCGCAAGAGAGTATGCGCACACATTTTTTTCATGTCCCTTTACGGGTTCCGTATTAAATAAAGTATATTATTAAGAATTTTTTGGTATTTATTTGAGATACATTATGGTTTTTATTAATCGAGCAACAGAAAAAAAAATAAAAAACGTCCAATTGGTCATTAGATTAGTCGACTAATCGATAAAATAATCGCCCGATTAATCGTTTGATAAATAATCGTTTACCCCCAGCCTTACTATTAAGACCAAAACCTCTCGCCACTTGAACAGTTTTTTCCCCACGGCAGTTGGGCTCACAAACAAGCCCCCTGCATCACAATGACTCTGGGTTTACGTACTCAAACTAACTTGCCCTTCTATGCCCAATTATTTATTATTATTTATTATTATCTTAAAAAACATTTGTCCTTTGTTCTTGTTTATGTTTTTTTGTTATGTTATGTCTCATGTCTTATGTACCAACCACACCAAGTCAATTTCCTGTATGTGTGAATATACTTGGCCATTAAAAGAATTCTGATTCTGATTCTATGTTGCGAGACAACCTATTGTTTTTGTACGAATTCCTATTATTGGGTGTCAAGCAACTATGTTGCGAGACAACCTATTGTTTTTGTACGAATTCCTATTATTGGGTGTCAAGCAACAAAGTTGCGAGACAACCTATTGTTTTTGTATGAATTCCTATTATTATTGGGTGTCAAGCAACTATGTTGCGAGACAACCTATTGTTTATGTACGAATTCCTATTATTGGGTGTCAAGCAACTATGTTGCGAGACAACCTATTGTTTTCGTACGAATTCTTATTATTATTGGGTGTCAAGCAACTATGTTGCGAGACAACCTATTGTTTTTGTACGAATTCCTATTATTGGGTGTCAAGCAACAAAGTTGCGAGACAACCTATTGTTTTTGTATGAATTCCGCCATCTTGGTTTATGTCAAAAACCTTCAAAATGCTACTTCTATCACAAATCTTGTCCAATCATCCCGAAACTTGGCACACATGATCTTCCGGCCATGCTTGGTAAAAAACATTGAATAGATTTTTCAAATTCAAAACCGTTTGGCCAATAAAGCCAATCAAATTTGGCGGCAAAGCCGCCAAACCGGATGTAAGCCCATATCTCAGCAGCCCTTTGACATATCATAACCAACCTTGGTACATAGACCTATGACCCCATAAAGGTGACACTTAATGAATTTGGTGATCTTTGACCTCTAGGGGGCGCTGTTATTAATGTCGATGTGTTTTGACTCCTCTCTCCTCACATGAGTACATTTAAAACTTATTTTCAATGTATTGTGATACTCTCAGACCTCCCCGTATAGCTAGTATATTATTTCTTGCAGAAATATCCGCGACAGCCAATGATATTCGACCGCGAAGCCCCCAAACCGGAAACACGCCAATATCTCAGCATCCCTTTGACATATCATAACCAAACTTGATACATAGACCCATAACATCATTATGGGGACACTCAATGCATTTGGTGACCATTGACCTCTAGGGGGCGCTATAATTAATAAAGACGTGTTTTAACTCTTTTCTCTTCACATGAGTACATTTCAAACTTATTCTCAATGTCTGATGATACTCTCAGACCTCCCCATTTCGCCTATGAATAATTTCTCATGGCAACATCAGAACTTGGCCACCATGTTGAAAGTTGTCAAAATCAGTTGTAAATTTCCACAGGCCACAGATTATGTCCAATCTTCATGGAACTTGGCATATATGATCTTCAGACCAAGTTGAACAAATGTATCAAACAGCTTTCTCAAATTCAAAACCGTTTGGCCGTGACAGCCAATCAAACTTGACGACGCTCATTAATGGGTAGACACTGCACTCGTGTGGCGATAAGCGGTACTTAATGTATAATGCAACAATGACTATATTTACCATTCCGCCCACTTCAATATAAACTGCAATTCCCACTGGATAAGATGCTTCACGAACCACCTCCAGAACGTATGCTTGTTTACATTGTGTCTCTTTTAGGGATATTGTTCCGAATACCCCAATGTATTTGTGACATTTGTTCTGTCAGGCAGACTGTATTGCACCCTTACCTCTAGGTGGGGTCATTTTCCCATTTGGTAAAATAATGCTCATCCCACCGGCTGTCGGTATTGCAGATTACCGAGACGGTCGTCATGTAGCCCCCTGACCGATTACGTCTGCCCGGCAGAATTAGCTTACCGAGTCCCATTATGCTTGACACCCACATTGCTGCTCGCAGCTATATTATATATATTAGAGCTGTCAGTTAAACGCGTTATTAACGGCGTTAACGCAAACCAATTTTAACGGCGTTAATTTTTTTGACGCGCGATCAACGCAAATTAGTATTTTTTACAAAATATATATATATATATATATTTTTTTTTTTTTTGGGGCTCAAAACAAAGAAGCAGTAGCCTGACTGCTATGTTCAAGGCATATCTTTGTATGTTCATCGTTTAATTGCATTATAGGCTTTTTTTTTGTACCGTCCTGTTTTGATCAGTATAGATCAGAAAAATGGATGGGACAAAGAATTCAAGGGATATTTAGCATAGAAAAATAAATTACAATTAATCGCGATTAATCGTGAGTTAACTATGGCATTAATGCGATTAATCATGATTAAATATTTTAATCGCTTGACAGCCCTAATATATATATATAAAGAACAAATTAAACATTACGCCTATCTCTCTTCGTCTTCTCGAGTCCACCGACTTTAGAGGCTATAATGGAAATGTTGAATGTTGAATGTTCTCTGTTTCCATCTGTTTCCAGTCTAATAGTACTGCAGTGACCGATCTTGCATGTCTGACTAATCATAAACCGGTGTTGTGGCGCCATCTTCTGACAAGGAGAGGGATAACGTCAGAGAATCTGAGGTATTGGATTATTTGGTCACAAAGATGCAGACCTACTGATGTGTGGAGTAGGTCACTTGATGTTAGTCTACTGATGTGTGGAGTGGCGGCCATATTGTTTTGAAGTGATAAGGCCTTTACATGAAAACACATACCTGCACCCCTTGCACATCTGTGCATCTATGCACAGGTATTTGTATGAAAATACACCTGTCACACACTAAATCACACACTAGCAAGCCACACAGCATATCACGGTAGGCCAATCTCTCCCTCGCTTCCCGAACACCTCCTCCACCTCCTCACTCCCTGAACACTTCCCCCTCTCCCCCACCTACATCGCTCCCTCACCTCCCCCACGTCCCTCTCTCTCCCCTCCTCATCAGTCCAGGTTCCCCTCCTCCCTCTCCTCATCGGGCCAGATCCCCCTCTCTCCTCCTTCTACCCTCCTCACCGGGCCAGGTCCCCCTCTCCCCTCCTCATCGGGCCAGGTCCCCCTCTCCCCTCCTCACCGGGCCAGGTCCCCCTCTCCCCTCCTCACCGGGCCAGGTCCCCCTCTCCCCTCCTCACCAGGCCAGGTCCCCCTCTCCCCTCCTCCCTCTCCCCTCCTCACCGGGCCAGGTCCCCCTCTCCCCTCCTCCCTCTCCCCTCCTCACCGGGCCAGGTCCTTGTCCTTGTTGAGATGCTGGAAGAAGGAGGGCTCACAGATGAGCTGCTCCTCCTGGCACACCTGCTTACAGGAGTGGCCGGGCTCGGCCAGCTTCACCTGCAGGGCGCTGAGCGGGGGCCACATCACCTGGCCGTGGCAGAAGTCCTGGGGGAGGGTGGAGGGAGCGGGGGTTGGAGAGAGGAGGAAAGGGAAGAAAGGCAAGGGCAGGGTGGAAAGCGGGGGAGAGGAGGGGGAGAGGGAACGTAAAGAATAATGAATGATGAATGAAAGAGTGTTGATAGTTGATGGTAGAGATACGGACATCAATATGATATTTGATGGAAATCCTAAAAATAGACGTACTCTGCATTATTTGTGTTGTACATATTGTGTTATTATGGGACATGTGTCCATTTTATATGAATGTTTCTTCATATGTTATTATTGTGTGTGCAGTTTGGTGTGCGTGTGTGGTGTGTGTGTGTACCTGGTTCTCGATGAAGGCGTTGACCCTCTGCAGCATGCCTTCACAGGTGAACTCGTAGGGCAGGTAGGGTTCAATCTGGAGACACATCCATACACTTAGAAAATGCTACACTAAATATCAATGCAACTCCTAATTATCATGACTAATCTGTTCTAGGGCTGGGCTATATACCGGTAGTAAGAGTTCTATCTGTATATTTTTGCAGGAGATATGTAGTTGAGACAATATCGCGTATATTATATATTATATTGATGTGGCATTGCGATCACAAAATTAATATAATCAGGTTTTTTTTTTATTCTTTTTTTATGTTTTATAGCAGAGGTCAGCAACCTTTTCAACATGCAGCGCCAGTTTGAGAATTTCTCATTAATGAGTGTCCTTAAGCAAAAGATTAAGCTGAATTATGACACAGCGACCAAAACCATTTCCAGAAGACCTGGAAATGTACTATTTCCATATAGTCCACAATCATGCATTAACGTTTTAATTTTTTTTTTGGTTGTTATATTTGCTACATGGTGTTTACAAAATGTAATTACATATGTCCCATCTTAAAACACAATTTTCAGAAACTCATTCAAAAACATATTTGCACTGTGAGAAATGTAAAAAACGAGAATATATGAGAATGTTGTAACCATCCACATCAATATCTTTAAGACATGTACAGCTTTGCAATACCATGTGAATGCGATGCATACAGGCCACTTGCAACAATATTTTAAATATTTTTTTCTCTATTAATCACAAAATAGGTTTAAAAACTATTAATTGATCCCATTTCAGAACACTGCTTTCTGTACCAAATTGAAACATATTTGCACTGGGAGGAAATGCCCAAAACAGAATAAAGGGCAAAAAAAAATTGGTAGTAATGAATATGCTGCCGCATTGTGCTGTGAATATTTTAAATAATAATAAATAAAAAGGGGGGGGGGGGGGGGTTCAAGTGTGCCAATGATTATGCTGCCCCGTGCCAGTGGTGGCAGGCGTGCCTAGGGTTGCCGACCCCTGTTTTATAGAAAGGGCAGAACAGCTGGATACATGTCTGTATATTATTTTAGATTGGAACATTTTCTTTTTGAACATTTTGTGTAAAATTTGGGCGAAATTTCTAAGTTCTCAGTTACAAAGTTTTTTTGGGAAAGACATGCTGAATAAATACATGCTCAAAAATAATCGTTGAAATAATTGTGATTTCAATATTGACCAAAACAATCGTGATTATGAATTTTTCCATAATCTAGCAGCCCTATTTTGCTGGGGACTGCCCATTTCTTCGACGCTCCATCGTTCCAACCTCGAACCGTGAACCGTGATTGTTCAAACCTCAAACCTTTGTTTTATGCAAAGCTGTGCTTTGTTGAGCAAAAAAACAAAACTAAACCTAAATAAATGGTTGATGGTGATTACTTGTGGTGTTGAGTTAAGCTACCCACTTTGCCTGTTTTGTTGAAAACATCATTCTAATATCGTATATCGGGGCAAAAAATGTAACAGAAAATATCGCAATATAAGTTTTGGTACATATGGCCCTGCCTTAGATGGTTCTCATTGAACATTAAAACCAGCGAGTCAAAGCCTGATCTCTTCTCATTTTACCACTGGTCACGTGAACACATTTAATGGGAATTTAAAGCAGTTTCAATACAAGCCAGCAGTATAAACTAAACAGAACACACTGCAACAATGAAGGCCATTGTGTTGTCCATCCACATGTGAGTGTGAGTGTGTGTGCGTGTGTGAGCATGACCAGACCGGCAGCAGTCCGCTGTGCCTCTCAGAGCATATGAGTGGTGGTTCGGTGAACGGACCCCATTGTTGCCATCACCACCCCCACCCCTCCCTCCTTCCCTCCCTCTCCCCTACGCAGCTCAGTTACTTTGCCCCACCATCACCTACACACATCAACACCATCACCCGCTATTCCTTTTGATCCCCACTCACTCACCTTCACCTTTAACTGCTGCCCAACCCAGCTACTGATTCAGCTCTTTCTCCTGCTCCCTTCTCCTCTCTCCTGCTCCCTTCTCCTCTCTCCTGCTCCCTTATCCTCTTTTTAAATGGTCCATGCTAATTGCCAAAGCACATCCACTCTTCCCTCTGCTGTCATGTTCCTCTCCTCTCATGCTCCCGTCTCTCTGCACACTCCTTCCCTGTCGTCATGGTTACCTTCTGGCTGAGGATGGTGCGGATGGCCTGCTCCACCTCGGCAGGTTTCTCGATGTCCACCGTCCAGACGTGGGGGAGCCCAATGTACAGCTCTGCATAGGGGTGCTGGGAGGTGAGCTTGGAGGAGGAGAGAGGAAGAGGAGAGCGGAAGAGAGGGAGGAAGAGAGAGGAGGTGGAGGAGGAAGATGAAGAGGAAATGGTAGAGGAGAAGGGGGCGAGGAGGAGGAGAAGGGGAAGGAGGAGTGAGAGGAGGAGCAGGAGAGAGGAGGAGGAGAAGTGAGAGGAGAATATGAGGGAGTTGGGAGGAGGAAAGAGGGGTAAATATAAGGATAGAGATTCAATTACTGGTTGTTTAAGAGACCACACACACCTATGACCAGCAGTTTAATCTAGCAAACATGTCTGAACAGCATAGCCAAAATCTTCCCCCCCACCTCCTTCTCTTAGTACCCCACCTTCTCACCTCTCTCATAGTGGGCTTTCCCTTGAAGAAGTCTGCGTTCTTGCTGCTCTTGGGAGGGGTGAACTTGGGGTTGAGGAACGCACAACCATTTGCTATGGCCTCCAGGGGGGCGGGGCCTTCGTAGGGGAAAGACAGGCCCACAAACAGCTGGACGGAGAGAGAGACAGAGACAGAGACACTTTATGCATGCACAGTGAATTGAAAGACAAAGTACAAAGACACAGTAGTGTAGCAGCGAGGACCATGGTCAAAGGTTTTGAGAACAAGATAGTGAGGTAATGCTGTTAAATGCAGAAGCGATGGCTCATGTCCCACAGGATCACCACAATATACTCTCCCGATGCAAAACACAACTGCAGTCAATAAGAAACACCCACACATGGGTGTGTTTAAGGAGTGAATAATTGAAAGTAACGTGTAAGCCCTGTGTGCTGTGGCAGGCGTCAGCTCGAACAGGAGTTGGTGTGCGTGTGACGTATAGGATAAAGAGTTTTTTTTTCTTTTTGCCTAGAGTGCCCCTTGACAGAAACCAGGGCGAAGGATGGTGAGAGAGAGCCAGAGAGTAGGAGTTACAAGGAGAGCAGCAGTGGTATGAGCTCTCCTTCAGTGAAGGTCTGGGGTTGGCGACAAAGGCTGGTCTGTTAGCAGCACACAGAGACAGAGAGAGAGAGAGAGAGAGACAGAGAGACAGAGAGACGCACCCTCAAGCACCCTGCGAGCGATGATTGGAAACCATGCAAAGAAACAAACATACACACATACACTGCAAAACACTTACACCTTTCATGCCGCTCAGGCTCTTCCCGTTAAACATGCACAAAATAAGCACATACTGTTTTATTATACACTAACACACACATCATTGAGGGAGCCAGTCAAATGCAATATACAATGTGAGGAGAGCGGTATATCCTCAACGTGCCTACAGGGGGCAGCAAAGCACCATTGAGGCCCTGTGTGTACACACCGCAGAATGAGAGGCAGTCAGTGAGAATGACCGAGGGAGAGAGACAGACAGAATGAAAGAGAGAGAGAGAAGGGGAGCGAGAGAGAGAGAGACAGAATGAAAGAGATAGAGAGAGAAGGGGAGCGAGAGAGAGACAGAATGATAGAAAGAGAAAAGGGGATTGAGACAGAGACAGTAGGAAAGAGAGAGAGAGAGAAGGGGAGTTAGAGAGAGAGACAGAATGAAAGAGCGAGAGAGAAAGGGAGCGAGAGAGAGATTCTGTGTTCCTCGCTAGTATTGTCTGCAGTCTTACCCCCCGAAACACATTGAATGCAGCCAATGATGGCCTGACACCGGACCAACTGTTGGATTGTGGAACACGTACTGTAATACGCACAACACAGGACTAACATGTGTGTGTGAATAGATAAACCAGTTAGAGTAACCATTTTAATACCTCGGTTTGCAGACTATAACTACCCTCCAGTAGTGCTGGTGTTTCCTGTTTTTCAGGTGTGCTGGAATGAGTTCTGCTTTAATCAGACATTCGAGTTTGACGGAGACTATCACTGTGAAGCTGGTCACTTCCCTATTGACACCTCACCACTGATCAGAACTCTTAAACCCATCACATCACTCAATCCTTTCCAAGCACATGAGATGAGAACACCAACTGCAAAAACAAATAGCGTCTTAGTACATCAAGCTTGAGCAGAAAAAACAAACCTGTTGTTGTGTCTGGTTAGTTGTGTAAATAAAAAGTCCCTTTCTCTATTCCGTAAACAACATCTCTGGTTCTCTCGAGTATGGTATTGGCATGATTGTTCCACTCCACTTCCCCTAAGCAGTTGGCTGGCGAAGAATACAGTCATGTGACCACAACATTTAACTATTACTAGAAGTGGACTTATGTTTTTGTGTGTGCTTTATGGTCACAGCAAGCTAATGAAAAGCTTTGAATAAAAGCAAATGCTAGGTGACGTTACGCAATCTAATAGGTGCTACTGGACCAAAGAAAACCCCACATTTGTTAGTATCTGCTATTCTACTCATCCACCAATCCCTCCCTATTTCTATCATTCCTTCCCTCCCTGTCTTTTCCTCCCCCGCATCACCCCCCACACATCCAAGCGGGAGTGTGTGCGTGTCTTGACAGAGAGAGGGCCCTTTAGGTTGTGGGGATGCGATCGCATACAAGGCCGTTGAATCAAATCAAAGAATCAAATCAAATAATAATAACAAAATAAGCTAGCTCTAAATACCTCTCATGAGATAAGCATTAAAACCTGTTGGTTGAGGATCGTCCTCTGGGTTAAATGGGTGTTGTCTTGGTTTCATCTTGGTTAACGCTGGGTCGGGGAACTATGGAATCCACCTTTATGATTCACACAAAACTAACTCTGCTGATGACTGAAGTTCACCTTCCTGCTGCTAATAATTCCTTAAAGTGGTCAAGTAAACGGGCGTTTTCTACCCCCTAGTAGCAACCAGAAAATATACCACCATAAATATCACCAATACTTTGATTGTATGCAAACCTTGAAGTCCCTTTGGATATATGCGTCTGCTGAATGTGTCGGCTAAATGCTTCTGCGAAATGCTTATGCTAAATGCGTCTGCTAAATGCTAAATGCATCTGCTAAATCCAAAAATTTGGGGCTAAATCCCAAAATTTGGGGTCTGACCTTGGACTCCCTGAGGAGGAACTGCAGGTCTCGGCCGCTCAGGATGCCGTGGTTCTTGACGTAGCTGGGCAGGTGGACGGTGCTGGTGCCGTGCACGGTGCCGTGAACCTCCATGTAGCTGTGGATGAGGTCCAGGTACTTCTTCTTGTCCTGAGGCAGACCGATGGGGAAAATACTTGGATTAGCATACTGTCTGGTTGTCCTGATGGACCCTATGGAGGCAGCTCCTTCAGCGGAGATTCAGTAGGTAAGGAATATTTGTGTCTCAATAATGTAGAGTAAACTGTCGATAATGTACCTCAATTATTCATAATGTTTTGACTTATTTTTACATCTACATTTATACTTAATGTTAATATTTTCGAAACGTTTTGCAGTTTAATTATTATTCTACAAAGATTTATCATCATCTTTCAATTACAATGGTTCCATGGTACGGCCCCAACAAAGTTCATATTATCTAGACCAGGGATGGGCAACTTTCATGATAAAGAGGGCCACATTTTTCATCATAACCATCGGAGGGCCACATGACTGCACACTTCAACTAAACGTGAGCTGAGAGAAGCTACACAATTTTTAATTTGGTAGATATGATTTCCTGTATTCTGGTGCATTTTGGGGATGGCCACTACCTATAAATCATCCAGAATCATAACCTATGTACGGTATGTTAATTGAACCAACATACATTCATTTCATGTTTTCCATGCTCAAACAGCCACATGAATGGTCAGTATTTTTATCAGTGCAAAGGGCTCACATACATCATCATGTGAGCCCTTTGTATCTAGGCAACAAACGGAGAGGACGCTGGCGCTGTCTGTTCGCCGCTTTTCCAAGCAATTTTTGGGCCAATTTTGGCCAATTTTACTTAAAAAGTGATTTTTTGTTGACATATTATCTCTACTTGGTTCCCTGCAAGCTACATCAGCGACGAAAAGCAAGCTTATGGACTGTCTTTAGTTGTTCCAGTGTTATTGTGTTATTGTGAAGAGCCGTGTAGCTCACTTGTTATTTTGGTTTCCCTAGTAACGGCTAAAAACGGCTAAAAACAAGTAGCCGATGTGACATTTTCCTGGTCACTGCTGGCGTTTTTTTTTCCGGCGATCCTGGTGAGGAATATGCCCTGGTCAACCTGCTAAGCTGTCTCTACTGTCTCGTGGATTTTCTGCACTGCCTCCCAGCTCTTCCCCAGATGCGTCGGGTCCGTACCTAGCTGCTAACAGGCAAACATCACTCAACATCAGGTTCAATGTTGACGTACTTCGCCCCACAGCTGCTGAAGTACAACAATCGCTCCATCCCACCCTGTATTTCCACCATTAAGCAGCTAGGACTATTGCGTAGACCTCGATATATCCACAGAGGCTCAGGGAGAAACTTTATTTATGGTCAGCCTGCCGGCTTCATCACATCCATTAGGTCCGCTGAGACGGCTGAGGGCAAAAGACGTAACATCGCGAGATCCCCGCACTCCCGGCTGGATAGATTTCATGGAGTGGATTCCAACCTGCGCGGAGTGGATTTTAAGGCTCTGCGACCTGTACAGAGAATAACTCCACAGTCACTGGTTAAATTTGAACTTTTCAACACTCAATCCTTGAATAATAAATCCAGCTTGATTGAAGAGCATATCAGGGAAAATATCAGGGAAAAAGGACTTGACTTCATGTGTCTAACAGAAACCCGGCACCAGCCAGAGGTTTACTCTGCCCTAAACGAAGCCTACAGTTACAGTTACAGTTACTTGGAGGCAGCCCGCAGAACTGGACGCGGTGGTGGCCTAGCTGTCATCCACAAACAGGACCTGGAGTTGTCCCCCATGGTGCTGCCTACAACTTCCTCCTTTGAATGTCTTGCATTCACATTCAAGCCCCCCCATCCCATGACTGTTCTACTCATATACAGGCCCCCTAAACCCAACTCTGCTTTCATCCCGGAAATGTCTGATCTCCTCACAACACTCTGTACTACCTCTGCCAATACCATCATTCTGGGTGATTTAAATATTCATGTAGACACCCCCTCATGCCAGCCCGCTGCTGATTTTCTTCAGCTGCTAGACTCCCTCAACCTACAACAACATGTTGATGCCCCCACACACTCCAGAGGACACACAATTGACCTGGTCATCTCAAACTCCGCCCCCATCAGCAACCTACTGGTCTATGATCTTGGCGTCTCGGATCACAGAGTTGTGTCAATGGAGCTCCCTTTTCCTTCCTCCCACACCAAACCAAAGCGGCAGATCCACTTCAGGAATGTGAAAAATATCAACATGGATGCCCTGGCCCTGGACCTTCAACATCTCTCCTCTGGCTCAACTGACTCCCTCTCTGTTGCTGACTCAGTGGACTTATACAACCAGTCCCTGAGCAGTCTCCTGGATCTCCACGCCCCCTTAACATCGAGGTCAGTCTCCTTCTCGCGCTCCGCACCCTGGTACACCAGTGAACTACGTACAATGAAGGCTGCTGGGCGTGTCCTTGAGCGGCGACTCAAGGCCTCTGGTCTGACCGTTCACAAACAGGCATACAGGGAACACAGGAGGGCATATGCTGAAGCCCTGAATAATGCACGGTCCAGGTTCTATTCCGCAATAATCAACAATAGCCCTGGTAACTCCAAACAGCTCTTTTCAACTGTCCATCACCTTCTCAAACCCCCTTTACCATCCCAATCTGATGTCACCACGGAGAGGTGCAACATGCACATCAACTTTTTTAAACAAAAAGTGAATAACATCCGCTCACACCTCTCCATCACTACTGCCCTGCCCCTTCAAACTGCTGACCCACCGATTGACTCTGTCCAGACCCTCTGCTCCTTCTCCAGCATCACAAAGGAAGAGGTGGAGGACGTCATCAGGAAAATGAAGCCATCCACCTGTGCACTAGACCCCTTCCCTACAGCTCTGCTGAAGGCCAACATCTCTGCTGTCTCTCCACTCATCACCAATATCATTAACCACTCCCTCCTGGCCGGCCATATCCCATCTGCATTAAAAACTGCTGTCATCAGACCAACATTAAAAAAACCTACCCTTGATCCAGAAGTCCTCTCCAACTACAGGCCCATCTCAAATCTCCCATTTCTGTCAAAAGTTCTGGAAAAAACAGTTGCAGCACAACTCCAGGATCACCTCATACAACATCACTTGTTTGAAAAATTCCAGTCTGGTTTCCGCTATGGCCACAGTACAGAAACAGCCTTGGTCAGGGTCACAAATGACCTCCTGATGGCAGCAGACACCGGCTCCCCATCTCTCCTCATCCTCCTGGACTTAACAGCTGCTTTTGATACGGTTGACCACAATATTCTCCTTCACCGCCTGCAATACACCATTGGACTATCAGGAAATGTAAAGAACTGGTTCACCTTGTACCTCACTGACAGAACTGAGCACGTTGCCCTGGGCAAAGCAAAATCACACACCAACAACGTCACCTGCGGTGTCCCCCAGGGCTCGGTGTTGGGCCCCACACTGTTCTCACTGTACATGCTCCCCCTGGGTAGTGTCATTAGCAGGCATGGCTTGTCTTACCACTGCTATGCTGATGATACACAGCTCTACATCAGGACAACCCCCACTTCTTCTGCCCCTCTGCCAACATCCACACTGACCACCTGCCTGGAGGAGATAGAGGCGTGGATGAAGCTCAACTTCCTACAACTTAACAGCCATAAAACGGAAGCCATCCTTGTTGGCACGCCACATCAGCTCCGCTCCCCCACCATCACCAATATCACCTTCTCTGGCAAAAACGTCCCCCTTTCCACATCCGTCACCAACCTCGGTGTTAAAATGGACCCACAACTTAATTTTGACACCCACATCAAACACCTCTGTAAGACAGCTTTATACCACCTCAGGAACATCGCCAAACTCCGCCAATCACTCACCCTGGCTGATGCAGAGAAGCTCGTCCATGCCTTTGTCTCCTCCAGGTTGGACTACTGCAATGCACTCCTCATTGGGATCCCTGGCAAGAGCATCCAGAGGCTCCAATACATTCAAAACAGTGCTGCCAGGGTCCTGATGAGGGTGCGCAAGCATGAGCACATCACCCCCATCCTGAAATCACTGCACTGGCTCCCTGTCTCACTCAGAATTGAGTACAAGGTCTCCCTCCTCACCCACCAGTGCCTTCACGGACTTGCCCCCCTCTACCTTCAGGAACTCCTCACCCCCCCGACAAACTCACGTACACTCCGTTCAGGATCCACTCACACCCTCCAAACCCGACATACGAAGCTGTGCACCATGGGTGATCGGGCCTTTTCTGCTGCTGCCCCTAGACTATGGAACGCCCTCCCTGACCACCTGAGGGCTCCACAGACTACAGCTCTTTTTAAACGGAATCTCAAAACCCATCTCTTTAAAAGAGCATTCAGCTAAACTTTCTTTGAGGTTCCCCCTTTTTTAATAGTTTTTTGGTATTTTTTTCTCTGAAGCACTTTGAGATTCTTGAATATAAAGTGCAGTATAAATAAAATTTATTATTATTATTATTATCATTCAATGAAGTCAAAAAACTGAAAAACAGTGGCCTAACATTAAGTGCAACAACTCAATGAACTCAAACCCAACAAGCAGTTGTAGTAGTTGCAGTGGCGACTTAAGTGGATATCTTTAACGACTGATATCGCTTCTAAGCAAACTAGACGCATGGGTTTGCCTTCGAATTCTATGAATTCTTCTCATCTTTCTGGACCGAGTTTTCTGTAATTCGATAAATTATTATTCTTCTTTTTTTTTAATTTTTATTATGTGCGGGCCTGACTGAGTGAGGATGCGGGCCGCACTGAGTGAGGATGCGGGCCGCATGCGGGCCGCCAGTTGCCCATCCCTGATCTAGACCTTCTTGACACCATGTCGAAGAAGGGACATCATTCACATATCCCCATGCATATGTTCATAACTGTGTTTCTACAGTTTCCAGTCTACAGTGTTGAAACCCTTACAGACATTTTGTTAGTTTACTACGAATGGCTGAGCTTTGTTCGGCAATTATGGAGTCACAGTGGCCCGCCTCCAGCAACATGATAGGCCAACACAGCCCGTCACCCAAATTTGAGCTCCTCTGCCATAAAACGTGAAAACTTCATCTTAAATCTGAATTGTGAGACTAGGATACATGTGAATCAAGAGAGGATGACAGTTCTGCTACCTGCTAAAGGACCGTGTCACAGGCAGGCTGAGGTCCCTAGGATGCATTTTAGCACTTTGTCCAGTTCATTTCCTGTTCCTCAGGACACTTTAGCCAGTTCAATTCCTGTCCTGCCTCAGGACACTTTAGCCAGTTCACTTCCTGTCCTGCCTCAGGACACTTTATGGACTGTTTTTAAAGGAATGAGTCCTGTTTCTATAAATCAGGCTGTGAACCGAGCACCATAGATTGGTCTCTATTGGGATCGCGTTGGGCTTGAATTAAAACTGTACCAATAAAATCAGTAACTACGCGGGCAGTCTCGAGTTCAATGAATTATACAGCCATGAATCACAGAATGAATATTAATAATCTTAAACTTCAAAGGCAAACGATTCCATCAGAAAACCTGAGACATATTAGTTATTATCAACTTCCCCTAAATCATTTAGATTGGAAGCACTTCAGACTAGGCAAAGATGATTGGTGTAATCTGCCTACGGACATGTTTCACACAGAACTGGGTCTGCAGCTTCATCTTCCCTCTGATCCAATGAGTTTATTCCGATCCATACTCTGGCTGATGTCATACACCTTACCAATAAGATATTCTTCGAATATTTCCAACTTGGCTAGAATTGAATCTGAGATGTATACGTTATTGTTTACTAGGTCTGAGTAAGTCAGAAAGCTGCTCTTCGCTTTTCTCGGAAATGTTAAAAACATTCCTTCTTTTATGGAGTTAAACTAAACGTAAATGTTTCAATATTTACAACAGTAACACCAGTTTTGAAGGTGTGAGTGCCTATGTCTAAAAAGCTACATAAAAACAGGGACAAGCTGGATAAGGAGGATGCTCACCACAGAGACTCATTTCTCCTGACCTTAATGTCGTTTTTGTTACCACTCCTGATGAAGACGGTGCATTAGCATAAAAGGTAAGGTCTGGGCCCGACCTCACCGTCTTGGTTTGGTGTCATGAAGTTTTTTTTAAAGAGAAAGTAAAGATCAAAGCAGGGCCTCCCACTTCCTCCATAATGATAGATGTAGAGGGGTGAGGAACATGGAAACCCTCTTAACTGACCAAAAGACGCCGCAATTGGACGTTCTGATAAACATACATGGGGAACAGGAAAGCGGCCTCTGTACCCATGAAATATGCCTAAACTGGCCTTTCATGGTGTGTTAGGCCTTTGAGACTGTACCTGTGATTAATGGTGTGTGTGTGTGTGTGTGTGTGTGTGTGTGTGTGTGTGTGTGTGTGTGTGTGTGTGTGTGTGTGTGTGTGTGTGTGTGTGTGTGTGTGTGTGTGTCAGGGTCCTCTTTCAGAGCGTGCACTCCTGTCAGGGACTCTAGCGGAGGGCAGTCCTAATTAGAAGGTGAAATCACTGGTCTAATCCTCGTGCTCTGGGACTTGGATTGAGAACCTGACAGGTTGACACATGCGCGTGCGTGTGTCTGCGCAAGTGCTTGCAAGGATTAGGCGAAAGAGATAGGCAAGTCCAAACTTTGAAAAACCAAAGTGCATTCGTTTCCTAAGAGACGTCGCCTCAATGCCATAAACTTACAACACATACAATTAGCTTCCGTTTACACAACCATGACCTTTCACCCACAGTTGTCAACACAACTTCCTGTCTGGCGTTGTGTTTCCTGAAATGGTTCATAAGCTGCTCTGCATGACGCATCACCTTCTCTATTGTGGCTCTACTTTCTCACGTATACGATGACTGATATTTCCAGCGGAATCACTCTGATGTACACGTCTTTGTATCATAGAACCAGGAAAAAGGGGGGGCAGGGTACGGGATAATGGTGGAAGGAGAGACGAGACAGAGTCACACACACAGAGAGAGAGAGAGACAGAGACAGAGAGAATCTGAAGATAGAAAAGTGCAAGAGAAAAGGGTGCAGGTGCAGGAGGGAGAGGGATGTGGGAGGGAGGAGGAAGGGAGATGAGTTAGGAGGAAGGAGAGGAGAGAGAGGAGGGGTGGAGGTGAGGGAGGAGGGAGGGAGGGTGGGAGGAAGGGAGGTGATTTAGGAGGACGAGAGGGAGGAGGGAGAGGAAAGGGAGGAGGGGTGGTGAGGGAAGAGGAGAGAATGGGAGGAGGGAAGGAGGGAGAGGAGAGGGAGGAGGTGAGGTGAGGGAGGAGGAGAGAGAGGGAGGAGGAGAGAGAGGGAGGAAGGGTGGGGATTGAGGAGGAAGGAGAGGGAGGAGGGGAGAAGGAGGAGGGGAGAAGGAGGAGGAAGGAGAGGAGAGGGAGGAGGTGAGTGAGGAGGAGGAGGAGGGAGGGTGGAAGAGAGAAGAGCGCGAGAGAGAAAAGGGGGAGTTTTATGTCCTTTGAATCCGAGGGAATGAGTTAACCTTGGTGCCTGGGAAAAACAACGTAACAATGGGACGGGGGAGGCGGACAGATAGTCGGGCGAGGAGGGGCTGAAGTGTAGAGGAGGAGGAGAGAGGGGCTGTCAGGGGTGAGGGATCTACAGGCCAATTTGGACACCAGAGGATAAGAATTTCTATCAGTGCCAGTCACGGTTGTCTACGCTTGTTTTTATGACCAGGATACGCCTTCTGACACACCCTTCATGGTCTGACCAAGCCTCTCTCTATGTTCACAGGATGAGAGAGGCTGGACACTAAAGGATATGGGTCTATCGCCCCCACTCCCAGCCTGCTAGGTTTCTCCTGGCTGGTTACTGTCCTAAAGGCTTGTTTCTGATACAAGAGAGCACTGTTTCATACGCGTGTCCCACGGTGGCCGTGGACATCAGTGGTCACAGATAACCACATCCTTGTTCGTGTGTGTGTGTGTGTGTGTGTGTGTGTGTGTGTGTGTGTGTGTGTGTGTGTGTGTGTGTGTGTGTGTGTGTGTGTGTAGCTTTCAACATCAAAGACGCCTCCAATCTAAATGAAAATGAATAGATGCAATATTATAAAATTTCGGGATGTGAAGCCATCCTGCCTGGCCACAAAAAAATATGACTTTAAGGACGGATCTCGACTAAACGACAGACTGAGATGGGGCGTGTGGACAGAGGCCCGGGAATGTGGTGAGCTGGTGATGTCAGAGTGCCCAGTCCAAGTAGCCTTCATGGTGCCCAGCTGATTGTCCTCCAGGGTGGAGCCAAAGGGCAGCATGGCAGCAACACAGGCCCCGGTGGAGAAGAGATTTTGACTCTCTGCTAATGACCGCTGAAGCTAATGAGGGGCCAGTTGCTAACAGTAGCTAGGAATTCACTCGGCCTCAGTCTTGACGCTCTCACCACCTTTTCTCCATTTAGAAAATTGTGACAAATATTTTAGACAGACTTAAGGGATTCAGTCTGATGGAGGGATGCCTAGCTTACGAGAGGCGAGTGTTATGTTGGAAAGATTGAAGAGCAGGGCTGGATTGGGAACCTCTCGCTCTCAGATGCCAATCCATAACCTGCTCTGACTGACTCCCTCACCGTCAACCGTGACCTTCTCTGTGTGCCAGTCCCTTTGGAGGACCCTCTCTCCCCAAGAACCACAGCTCTGATCCAGAGAGGTCTTGAGGCCGTTGGAACCGCGGAGACAGCCAGAGGTTTAGGTGTCCTTGTGTGTCCATGTGCTGCAGTATTAGACGAAGGGGATAATAACCCATACCCTGGTGTTCATCAATATCCAGTCCTTTGAAGACAGAGACACTAACAAACGACACAGAAGAGGGCGAAAGCACAAGGTTCACTTAAAGGCCCCCTGACATGTCACCAGGTGTGGGCTGATTAGCCGTTACGTGTCCACCTAGATGTGTGCTGGATAGATCAGTCTACCAGCCTACCAGGTGGACTGTAGCAAACGTTGCTCATCTATCCGTCACACATCTAGGTGGACACGCCCACCTGTGATGTCATAAGGGACAGATTTCCAAAATGGTTTGTAACAGCTAATCAACCCACACCTGGTGGCATGTCATGGGACCTTTAATGTCCATCAGCATGATCTGCTGTGCTGGTAGAGGTTGCTTGGGGGGTACAAATTATCCTTGTTGTGAAACCTTTACATGAAGTACAGCAATCTGCCGTAACTGGCCGACAAAAAAAGACCAAATGTGCATTTCCTTGCATCCTTTACGTTTGACCAGGAAGCCGTGGGAGGTTTTAGGAAGGAGGTTTTGTAGGGAAATAGTTTGAAGAACAGATCCAAAATCGCAGAAGTCCAACATTAGTAAACGTTTTCCAGGGGTCAAGTTCTAGATAAATAGCCGGTCATGTGATATTGGCGTGGGTCTTGGTGTCAAGGTGTAGAGGTCTAAACCACAAGCTGGCAGGAGAAACTGAGAAACCTTTTGGCTGGGAAGCTCTTATCAGTAGGAACCGGGAACCATTTCATTAAAACACAGGAGGTAATGAATAGGCCACACAGGAGCCTTATTAGAAGGCCCCAAATTTGACTGCCTGTGTCTAGGAAATGTAGTCCTATGATAAAAGCCTGACATCCCAGAACTACAAAGGCCTCAATGGGAATCAATCTAGAAGAACAACAGCCGTAGCCAAGACATTCTTGATTATTGGGTCATGACGTGGGCGTTTTTAAACGGTGGTCATAAACATACACGTGTGCATTCACAGCGAGTTAAGTGTTTGATTGAATTTGGTCGATGCTGGTTGACTTGCAAAAGAGAAAGTTGCATAAGACACCATCTATCTATTTCCCCTCTCGAGATGCTGGGCCTGGAGGCTCATTAAACCAAGGACTCCCTCCCTTCCTCTCTCCCTCCTACAGTAATCCCATAGTCTCTGCTGCAGTGTGGTGGTCGCACGGATCTGAATGTATTAAAGAACAAAGTTGGAGAGGGAAAAGGGAGACAAGCCAAAATATACCGAGCTTCACAAGCGCACCTTTTTGAGTTCGAGTTGAGTTTCTTCTCAAACTGTCGCCTTCTCGCAAAGCATCTTCAAAAAATAGTGATCATATAGTGGGGTTCAATCGTTGATATTGGGGTCCTCATACGTCATAACGTCAGAGTCTGAAGCAAGGTTCCACTCACCCCTACCAGGACCATAATGATATCCAAAACTTCTATCAAGGTCAGCTGTTAGTGGTTAAGTGATAAATGGCTAAACAGTAACTAACAACATTCAACGTGTTTGGCTGCTTTTTTCGCGGAAATAGGCAATTTATGCGTTGGAAGTGCGGCATATTTGAAAAAATGCGGCCCCCGCTTGAATATGTGGATTTAAGCTGATTATGCGTTGAATTATGCAATCGCATAATCACGTTTTTCTGGAGGGACTGACTAACAGGTAGAGCATAGCCATTTATCAAGTGTCTCAGAAGAAGGTGTGCACTGTTGTATTTGTGAATATGGTGTTAACATAGTCGAGAACATGCTCGTCGCCAAATGAAAGCAGTTGCAGTGTAAATATATTTTTTCCGAGTGGCTTGATGAACGTATGCTGTACAGCCATTGAACTGGAACAGACTGCGAAATGTAACAGAAGACAAGCTGCTCTGACACTGACAGTACCTGTCAACCTGTCTTTGTTTGGAACTGGTGGAAAAGAAGATACAGCATCCATTCATTCATTAATTCATCACAGTTGACTTTATACATATCAATGTTTTAGGAATCTGAAACACCTGCCAGAACGGTAGTCGACATTAAACCTAGCAGCTATAGTAGACACCTAAGAACAGCGTACCATGTCGACAATGACCAGCATAAACACGCAGGACATCGTAGTAATTATACTGTTGGTAGTAAAAAAACATCGCTAAATGCAGTCTTCATCTGATTGTTTTAATTGTCTGTGAGCAAAAAACTGATAGCATACAAGTCTACAACTAGGCTACTTGGTTATCTTACGCTAACGAGGGCTATTAGCAAAAGCTACAAATGTACCCTTTATAATTATGAATAAATGAGGAGGCGTAAAACTTAAATCCCTTGTCTAACAGAGTAATCGGGGCTCTGGACGTCCGTTTGGCAATACTGTGCACATCGGTAATGGTGATTTGGGGTAGCTCCTGTAAACACCGGCTGTAGAAGGTCGTCAAAATAAGCTCAGCTGTGTTTGGAACCCGGAAGAATGTTGTGCATAAGGTCTATTTGTAAGTACCTATAGAAGTCTTGGTTTGGTAAATCATATTCCTCTTTGAGCTGTTCAGATGATTTTAGGACTGCTCTATCAAACAGCTGGTCCAAAACCACAAAATCTCTTTCCTTCCATTTCAGGAAACCTTTATCCAACCAAGCTGGAGAGAACTCAGTTGTTTGCGATCATTAAAGCTCTGGAAATGGTCATGGGAAGTTGTAGCTTTTTCCTAACGATTGACCATATTTTTAAGGTGTTCTTGCTCCATACATTAGTAATTTTCTTGTCGTGGTTTAAGAATGGTATTGAATCTAAGGGCAAATTTGGGCACTCACTCTGCTCCATTCCCACCCACATAGTGTCAGTGTCTTCGGATATCCAAGCAATCATTGTTCTGAGTTGGGCTGCCCAATAATAATTCTTCAGGCTAGGCAAGTCTAGGCCTCCAATGTCTTTTGGGCAGAGAAGTCTTTTAAATTTAAGTCTGAGCCGTTTGCCTTGCCAAATAAACCTGGATAGCCATTTATCTAATATAGAAAAGGTGCAGGCAGGAATATAGATAGGTAGTGAATGGAAGAGAAATAGCAACCTTGGTAAAATGTTCATTCTTAGTTTATATTCTTCCTATCAGGGAGAGTGGTAGGATTTCCCCATCTTGTAAGGTCCCCTTTTAAGTGTCCCATCAATTTCCCATAGATGGCTTTAAACAATTGTGATAAGTCCAGTGGCGGTTCCTTAGAGGAGGCAACGCCTCCTCGTGATTTTCGTAAATAAATTATTAAAAAATATTAATTTTTCAAAATTATCTATGTGCAATCTGTGTTTATTACTGAATAATTACAAGAAAATGTTGAAAATGTTAAAAAAACAACAACTGCCAAGTGCCATTGCAAGCGCGGAGGCTGGCCGACGTTACTCTCAGCATGTTGTGTCCAGGGTTGGCCACTGAAGGGAGCGGAGGCAAAGAGGCCAAAACTCACTTTTGCCGCCTTTGAGAATAAAAAATAACCAATCACAATAGGGGATTATCACGCTTCCTGGTTCCGGTGGCGGGATTTGTCTTCGTTGTGCATGAACACTTCCGGCGCACTTCCACCATGGCTGAAACAAAGGCGAGATGTCACTGCTCTCTGTTCCACTTTGTACATCTAACAAACAACACCAACCCTACTTAAGTTTTCATGGATTCCCGACTGAAATGAGTCTAAGGAAGAAGTGGATTCAAGCGGTTCGCCGGGATGAAGGGCCAAACTTTAAAATAAAACAAGGTAGCATGTTTGTTTGTAGCCGGCACTTTAGTGAATCAGACTACAAACGCTACAGCTAGCAACCAACCGGGGTCACACCAAGCGACTGAAAATCGGGTCTGTACCCTCCCGTTTCCAGTGGAACAACTGGGGACTGCCAAGAAGGGGGTCTGTTTATAAAAGAGCATCAACTCGCTTAGGCCATGACGTTCACCCATCCCTTCCCCTGGAGCAACCGCTGCCCTGTGAATAAGAGCCGATGGAGGAGATCTCAGCTTCGGTGGTGATGACAGAACATGATTTCGGTTCTGCTCCTAAACCAGGTTTGTCAGTGTTTGTTAGTGTTCTGAAATATTGGCCTACTATTACCCCATACTGTTCTTAAACCACCTACCTGACAGGATGTACTACCTATGGTTTAATCACAGAATTGGCTATTAGTAGGTTATACCGAGGAGGTAGGTCAACTTTTCAGAACTCAGGCACAACATGTTTAGTCTTATTAATGTCTCAGCATTTGACCAAACCACAATGTGAAAAGCTTCATCACAAGTACAAATGTTGCATTTTATATCTTACTTAATTAATTGTAAAGGTGAATATTGAGCTATAAAAAGCAAAATTTAAAAGCAATATTGAGCTACAAAAAGCAATTTCTTTAGAGGTCCAAACTGCTTCCAATATGCAAGTCACAGCCAAAATCTGGGTTAGATGTTTTAATTTCATCTCATACAGGTGCACTGGATGCTGCTGCTGTAAACATACAGCAATTGGAAGAAACAGTCAAGGAGCTGATGAGAGCTGTCTCAGCTGAAAGTGGTTCAAGTGCATTTTCACAGATTCTGTGTCTCAGACGCGGACATCCTTTTTTACACCAGATTCACGTCAAGAGATGTTTTTTGTGACTTCTGGGAGGTTATTCAACCATCTGCCTCCATGTTGGTTTATTGGTCGAAAGCTCAGAAAAAGAAACAAACATTTGAACCCATTTCTCCCAGTCCAACGTGTAGACTGCAACTGGTTGAGTTTTTTCTCTTCTGCTGCCGGGTTGCTGCAGGCCTGCAAGAGAAGGTGCTGGCTGACATGTTTCAGGTCAGTGTGTCCACTGTCTACCATGTTGTTATACCGTGGGCCAACTACCGTTACCTGCTCCTTGGCTCCCTCCCCATCTGGATGAGTAAACTGCAAGTCAAGAACACCATGCCAAGATAATTTGTGCAGTACAGTCCAGATGTTCAGGTAATCATCGACTGCACCGAGGTGCAGTCGATGATTACCCGAACATCATCTTACAAGAACACAACAACCTTTAAGGCCTTGATTGGGATTGCCCCTTGTAGGGCTGTGACTTTTGTGTCAAGTCTCTTCACCGGCTCCATCTCCGACCCAGAGCTGACTGAACGAAGTGGACTGCTGGATTTACTGGAGCCAGGAGATGGCTGCATGGCAGACAAGGGTTTCACCATCGAGAAGCCACTAGCTGATCGTGGGACAACGCTGATTATACCACCCTTCAAGATGACAGGTAGGCATGAAAGGAATGAACATTTTAAATTAAAACTTTGACCCAAATGTGACCATTAAGATATGCAGACAAATGTTTAAGATGGACTGAAGCACTCACAATAATATTACTAATTAATTTATCTCTAACCACTGCGCAGTTCACTGAAGAGGATGCTCTGAAAACACAAGCAATCGCTCGACTTCGAATCCTCGTAGAAAGAGCAATAGGCAGAGTCAAGGAATACCGCATCTGGGAACACACTGTCCTTTCACCTTGTCTGCGACAGTCAATCAGCTGTGGACCGTCTGCTGTGTGATGACCAACTTCCAGGGACCACTTGATTTAAAAGGCTACATCCCTGTTGAATAGTGTTTCTACTCAAACATGTACCTATAAATATTAAATATAATATATAAATATTAAAACGAGAGGCACTGAACATTTGGATTGGTCCCTTCATTTTTTCCGGAGCTGTAATTTTGTACACTGAAAACATTGTATATATTGAATGACATGTAATGTAATTGAATGAGAAGTCTTTCATCTATAATCAATTTTAAAGTCCAGTCAGTCCATCCTGAAAGTATTCAAAATAATGTTAATATATAACGTAGTAAATTATGTACTCAGAAAAAGAGAATTAATTAAATCCTTTTATTCTTTCAGTTCCTTTATTCATTCAGTTCATTTCACATTCATTTCACTTTCTGCTGAAGATACACATTCATATATGTACCAAAGAAGTACAAGTCTACCTTATTTTTCATCTCTTATCATTTCATCCCTCCAGACTGAGCTGACGCCAAACCGACGTTAGCATAAGCCAACCTACCTAGCGTAAGCTAGCTAGCAGACACTCGCATTCGTAGTCGTTATATTTCTCGAAAAATAAACAATCCCTTGTCCAGTTTGGAGCGGGCTGTTATGGAGTGTTGTTCGGTAAGTCTGTGACCTTCAGAAAACGTGACTTTGGGTACATTTACCAGGGATGTCGTGAAAGTGAACTGCCGGTCCTCCATCATCAGTTCGCCAGAGTGATGAGTGGTTCACCGGATGTCACAGTGCACAATGAACACCGAATGCGGAAGTACTACGTATCAGCGTGATAATCCCCTATTCAGTTGCACTGTTGCGAGGTAAATCATCTATACCATGTTAAACATAGGAAGGGAGGCCAGCCTCATCTACTCCTTGCAACCAATCACAAATCAGTATTTTTTTAAATAATGTTCTTCTGAGCAAATTCGTTCTTTCTAGTCAGTTGCCGCGGCTAACAAAGATTACGACTACAACGATATCAAGGAGGAGAATATAATTCAATATCTACAAGAACACAATTTTCGAGGCTACAGTTTGAGCATAAAAGAGAATGGAAGACCAACGCCGAGACTGAACTTGATCCAGACCACAAAAGCAGGTGGCTCACGAAGCTTCAAGGAGGAGAACTATGCTCGGACGGAATGGCTAGCTGGCTCTGATCGGAAATTATTCTGCTGGCCATGCATTTTGTTTGATGAATCACCTACACCTAACCCATGGATTAGCATTGGATTTGATGACTTAAAGAAGAAATTGCAAAGAGCCATGGAGAGACATGCCAAGTCCAAGAGCCACATTAATTCCAACTTAAAGTTGAAACTGTTTGGACGTGTGCGGATTGATGAAGCCCTCAGCCAGGCAGCTAGCATCGCTACCCAGCGCCACAATGGACTTGTAAGAAGAAATCGGGAGATACTACGTAAAATGATTATTGCAGTGGTATATCTTGGGAAGCAAGAGCAGGCCTTCCGTGGGCACAATGAGTCAGCTGAATAGCCTTAATAAGGGGAATTACGTTGAATTGGTGGAGTCTTACTGTGAGGTAGATCCTGCTAGCTCAACATCTAGAATCAGCCACAGTTTTCAAAGGGACATCAAAAGCCATAAAGAACGACATCATTCATAGCATAGCAATGGTGATTAAGGCAGACATCGATCGCGAAATTAGTGCAGCTCCATTCATCGCCGTGCAAGCTGACGATACAACTGATGTGTCCTGCCAGTGTCAGATCTCTGTCATCCTTAGATATGTGAATGAGAAAGGGAATGCGTGCGAACGATTCTTAGGATTTGAGGATGTCAGTGCAGAAAGAGATGCCGCGGCTTTAACTGAAGTTGTAACGGGAACATTAAGAAAGTACAATCCGGAGGAGAAATTAATATATTCTACAATGTTGTATGCATATCGTTTACTCTGTCTTGGTTGTTCAGGGATGGCTGTCCCATTAAATGTTAGTTTACCGTTTTGGTTTTCTAACAAAATAAACGAGTCACGCATTCGTGTGCCCAACGTGAGGAATTGTCTCTTTCCATTTAATGCAATTTCCACAATATTTTATTTATATGATTGGAAGATACGTGTCGTTGACCCTGTAGGCTGCCATGCCATGCATTACATTTAAGCAGCAGGCTCGCACCATGAATGAACTTAACATTATGAAGTTGAACTTTTTCTGCACGTTTAATTAAAAGTTTGAAGCATTGTACTCTGCTGATACACTGTTAAGTGTCTAGTTTATTGGGTGTCAAGCAACTATGTTGCGAGACAACCTATTGTTTTTGTAGGAATTCTTCTTCTTATTATTACGCTGCCATGGGAGTCTATGGCAGCCCATAGAACCGCTTGGTGAAAAGTTGCAAGATTTTGCACACTGGTTCAGGACAGCCCCATTAGCCCATTGAGCCAATGTCAGGTCGCTAGCCCAACAGCTCTAGCGCCACCAACAGGTCAAAGTTGCACATGCATTCATGTTTATAACTTTCGACCCATTCATCAAATATTCACAAACCAGGTATAATTAGATCCCTTGAACCTAGCCAAGTTCAACGCACCCTATGACGTCATTTTGCACCATGATGGATTTTCCGCCATCTTGGTTTATGTCAAAAACCTTCAAAATGCTACTACTATCACAAATCTTGTCCAATCATCTCGAAACTTGGCAAACATGATCTTCCGGCCATGCTTGATGCAAAACATCTGATAGACTTTTCACATTCAAAACCGTTTGCCCGCTAAAGCCAATCAAATTTGACCGCCAAGTCGCCAAACCGGAAGTAAGCCCATATCTCAGCAGCCCTTTGACATATCATAACTCACCTTGGTACCATAGACCCAAGACCCCATCGTGGTGACACTGAATGAATTTGGTGACCATTGACCTCTAGGGGGCGCTGTTATTAAGGTCGATGTGTTTTGACTCCTCTCTCTTCACACGAGTATATTTCATGCAAATTTTCAATGTCTGGTGATACTATCAGACCTCCCTGTATAGCTAGTATATTATTTCTTGCAAAAATATCCGCGACAGCCAATGATATTCAACTGCGAAGCCGCCAAACCGGAAACACGCCAATATCTCAGCAGCCCTTTGACATATCATAACCAAACTTGATACATAGACCCATAACATCATCATGGGGACACTCAATGAATTTGGTGACCATTGACCTCTAGGGGGCGCTATAATTAATGAAGACGTGTTTTAACTCCTCTCTCTTCACATGAGTAGATTTCAAACTTATTTTCAATGTCTGAGGATACTGTCAGACCTCCCCATATAGCTTATAAATTATTTCTCATGGCAACATCAGAACTTGGCCACCATGTTGAAAGTTGTCAAAATCAGTTGTAAATTGCCACAGGCCACAAATGATGTCCAATCTACATGGAACTTGGCATATATGATCTTCAGACCAAGCTGAACAAATGTATCAAACAGCTTTCTCAAATTCAAAACCGTTTGGCCGTGACAGCCAATCAAACATGACGGCGCTCATTAATGGGTAGACACTGCACTCATGTGGCGACAAGCGGTACTTAATGTATAATGCAACAATGACTATATTTACCATTCCGCCCACCTACAATATAAACTGCAATTCCCACTGGATTAGATGCTTCACGAACCACCTCCAGAACGGATGCTTGTTTACATTGTGTCTTTTTTAGGGATATTGTTCCGAATACCCCTATGTATTTTTGACATTTGTTCTGTCAGGCAGACTGTATTGCGCCCTTACCTCTAGGTGGGATCCTTTTCCCATTTGGTAAACATTGACGCGTACTCGCATAATGCTCATCCCACCGGCTGTCGATATTGCCGATTTCCGAGACGGTCGTCATGTAGCCCCCTGGCCGATTACGTCCGTCCGGTAGAATTAGCTTACCGAGTCCCATTATGCTTGACACCCACATTGCTGCTCGCAGCTATATTTTTTGTTATTATTCTCTCTAACAACGCCTCCAAACGACGCGTCACGCGAGTATGTTTTTTCTAAAGTTGTGTAGAAAAGACATGCACGTGCGGGTGCACTGCGCGCGTTCATGAATGCACGTTCATGTTTGCCTCCCTGGTGAGCTCGGCCAGGAACCGCTAATGGATAAGTCTGTTATAATAATTCCCAAGTATCTAAATCCTTAAGACCATTCAAAATCAAGCCTTCCTGACAATTGATTTGGCCAATGTCCAACTTACATCATTGCCTCTGATTTTGATTGGTTGATTTGATAACAAGAAAGCTCTCCATATTTTGTGATGGTGTCTATCAGTGCAGGGACCGAGAGGACTGGGTCACTTCCATAAATCCGGATATCATCGGCGTAAAGAGATATCTTATGCTCCCCGTTTCCCATGTCTTTTGCCTTTTATTTCCTCATTCTTATAGACGCTGCAAAGGATTCAATATTTATAGCGAACAGCATGGGGCTAAGACAGTCCCCTTGTCTGACTCCTCTCTCTAAGTCAAAGAACCCAGAACAGTATCCATTTACTCTAACACGTGATCTTGGATTTCTGTAAATAATTCTGACCCAATCTATAAATGTTGAGTGAAATCCCATTGCAGATAGTGTTTTGCATAAAAATTCCCAATTCATGGTATCAAACGCTTTCTGTGCATCAAAGCTTATTAACATTGAGGTTTGTGTGTTTCTTTTAGCGCAAGTAATGATGTTTAGGGTTCTTTTTATATTGTTAGCACCCTGCCTATTGGGAATGAATCCAGTTTGGTCTGGGTTTATCAAAGTAGTAACATGTTTTTGAACTCCATGTGCTAAAATACTTGTCAGTAGTTTCTGGTCATTACATAACAAACTTACAGGCCTGTACCTTTCAGAGTGTTGGGTTCTTCCCTTCTTTATGTATCACAGATATAATGGCCTGAGACCATGTCTCCGGAGGGTTGTTCTCGGAGAGGGAGTATCTAAACACCATAGTTAGTATGGGTGCTAGGTCGTTTATGAAGCATTTATAGAATTCTCCAGGAAACCCAACGACTCCTGGAGACTTGTTGCTTTTAATCTATTTATTGCATCTCTTTTTTCTGTTTCCGTAATTGGTGTTATCATCTGTTTTGATGCTTTTTCTGGTAATGTGGGGAGGTTTAAACCAGTGAGGAAGGCATCAGTATTCTCTGCTGATGTTTGTAGTCTGGGTTCTTTGTGTACATTTTTGTAGAATGATGCAAAGGCATCAGCCATTTCTTTGGGTTGAGACACTGTTTTGTTCAGGGTAGGGTGACAAATTTTGGAGACAGTACGATTGGCTTGAGCTTTACGAAGTTGGAAGGCTAGAAGGCGGCTAGCTCTATTCCCAATCTCGTAATATCTGTCTGGGAAATCTTAAAGCCCCTTCTGCTTTATATGACAAAAGTTTGTCCAAGGCTTTTCTTGCCTTCTTAAGTTCTGTAGCAATGTTACTTGTTCTTGTGATTTTGTGTTGTGTCTCTAGGAGCTTTATTTTTTCTTCCAGGTTTAATTGTTCTTCGAGTCACCGTCTTTCTATTTTATTTTATTTTTTTCATTTATTTTCCAAAGTGCAAGTTTACATACATTTACAGACACCACATAACACGACAAAACCCAGATACGTGCGACAGACATGTAACCTATACCAAAACATAAAGAATTATACGGGGACAAGGACAGATTACGAGAGGGTTTGGGGAGGTGTTTGTGAGGGAGTGTGTGCGTGTGCGTGTGCGTGCGTGCGTGCATGCGTGTGCGGGAGGCCAGAGCAGCACAGAGGAGAGTTTCAGTCTGGTGAAATTAGTTAATATGTGTAGGTTATAGTTACAGAGAAAGGGAGAGAGTAATTAAATGAACTGAATAAACAAATATGCAAAAATGAAAGAGTCTTTCTATTTTTGATGATGTCTGTATGATTTTTCCTCTTATAACCGTTTTTGCCCCCTCCCACAAAATTGAAGGATTAACTTCGCCATCATCATATGAACTCAAAAAATTCTTTTAGAGTTTTACTTAAATATTCTACTGTTTCTGACTTATTCAGCAGTGATACATTTAGCCTCCAGTATCTGAAAGAAGAATGCAAACCCAAATTTACCTTCAGCACAATGGGAGCGAGTTATAGGTTCAATGAAACATTCCATTACTTTATACATGTATTGTTGGGGGAGACAGAAAAAGTCAATCTTTGAGAAGCTATTGTGTACGTTAGAGAAAAAACTGAAATCCTTCCCTTTTGGGTTTCTGGTTCTCCATGGGTCAAAGTTCGACAAAGTTTGGACATGAAGTTATTTAATGTTTGAGAGGGGCACTGAGATCCCCTCTCAATGGGTATCTTATCCATTTTCCCATCCTGCACTTCATTGAAGTCCCCTCCTATAATTAATATCCCTTTTGAATTGCCTGCAATAATGTTAACTATTTCTCTAAAGAACATTGGGTCAAACTCGTCTGGAGCATATATATTCAATATAGATACCTCAGTTCCCCCAGCGGTCCCAGTCAACTTGACATACCTTCCTGATTTATCCAGTACCACCTTCTGGGCACTAAAGGCCAAACTTCTGTTAATTAAAATAGGCGCCCCTCTTTTTTTCCCATTTGATGCACTATACACTAGGTTAACCCATTCCCTTCTTAATTTGATGTGCTCGCTCTTGTAGTAGAGCAATTGAGCCGTGCATTTTTTTTAACTGCAAGAGTATTTTCTTCCTTTTGATAGGATGGTTAATCAATGGACATTATAACTCACTATTGTGAGTCTCCCTAAGGGAGACGCCAGCCACCCTTCTGAGAAAACTCATCTCGGCCGCTTGTACCCGCGATCTCGTCCTTTCGGTCATCACCCAGCCCTCATGACCATAGGTGAGGATAGGAACGAAGGCGGTATTGCGTTTCGTAAAGCGAACGTAATACCGCCCCCGCTGCTCCGATTCTCCGGCCAATCTCACGCTCCATAGTACACTCACTCGCGAACAAGACCCCGAGGTACTTGAACTCCTTCACTTGGGCTAAGGACTCATTTCCTACCCGGAGTAAGCAATCCATCGGTTTCCTGCTAAGAGTCATGGCCTCAGATTTAGCGGTGCTGATCCTCATCCCAGCCGCTTCACACTCGGCCGCCAGCCGATCCAGTGAGTGCTGAAGGTCACAGGCCGATGATCCAATGAGGACCACATCATCTGCAAAAAGCAGTGACGAGATCCTCAGACCACCGAACTGCAACCCCTCCCCACCACGACTACGCCTCGATATCCTGTCCATGAATATCACAAACAGGATTGGTGACAAGGCGCAGCCCTGGCGGAGACCAGCACCCACTGAGAACGAAACTGACTGGCTGCCGAGGACGCGAACACAGCTCTCGCTTTGGGAGTACAGAGATTGGATGGCCCTGAGGATAGACCCCCTTACCCCATACTCCCGCAGCACCTCCCACAGTTTCTTCCGGGGGACCCGGTCATACGCCTTCTCCAGATCCACAAAAAACATGTAGACCGGATGGGCATACTCCCAGGCCCCCTCCAGGATCCTTGCGAGAGTGAAGAGCTGGTCCGTAGTTCCACGTCCGGGGCGAAAACCGCATTGTACCTCTTCAATCTGAGGTTCGACGATCGGCCGAACCCTCCTTTCCAGCACCTTGGAGTAGACTTTACCAGGGAGGCTGAGAAGTGTGATACCCCGGTAATTGGCACACACTCTCTGGTCCCCCTTTTTGAACAGGGGAACCAGTACGCTGTACCCGACTCCCACGCAATGTTGAATAGGCGTGTCAACCATGACAGCCCCTCAACACCCAGAGCCTTTAGCATTTCTGGCAGGCAATCCCTGGGGCTTTGCCACTGCGGAGATGTTTGACTACCTCAGTGACCTCCACCAGGGAAATTGACGACGAAACATCAGCAACCTCGAGCTCTGCCTCCAACATAGTGTTATTCGGATTCAGGAGTTCCTCAAAGTGTTCCTTCCAACGTCCGACGACCTCCTCAGTTGAGGTCAACAGAGTCCCATCCTTACTGTACACAGCTTGGATGGTTCCCCGTTTCCCCCTCCTGAGGTGCCGGACAGTCTTCCAGAAACACTTTGGTGCCGACCGAAAGTCCTTCTCCATGGCCTCCGAGTCAGGAGTCCTCCAGGATATCATATCCCGGAAGGCGTCCTTCTTCAATTCGACGGCTTCCCTGACCACCGGTGTCCACCACGGTGTCCGAGGGTTACCGCCCCTTGAGGAGCCTAAGACCCTTAGGCCACAGCTAGCCACCGCAGCTTCAGCAATGGAGGCTTTGAACACCGCCCACTCCGGCTCAATGCCCCCAACCTCCACAGGAATGCCAGAAAAACTCAGCCGGAGGTGTGAGTTGAAGATACCTAGGACGGGGGCATCCGCAAGACGTTCCCAGTTCACCCGCACTACTCGTTTGGGCTTACCAGGTCTATCCGGAAATTTCCCCCATTCCCTGATCCAACTCACAACCAGATGGTGGTCGGTTGACAATTCCGCCCCTCTCTTTACCCGAGTGTCCAAAACATGCGGCCTCAGATCAGATGAAACGATCACAAAATCGATCATTGATCTTCGGCCTAGGGTACTCTGGTACCAGGTACACTTATGAGCACCCTTATGTTCGAACATGGTGTTTAAAGTTAAACAATAATCTTTTATTGCTTAACTTTAAATTATAAAACTAGCCAAAACATATGTTCAATGCAAAGTAAACCATATCATGTTCCTATCATTGTATCATATCTCTACTCACAGTTCCGTGATATTTCGCTTGTTTCACAATGGCCTTTATCAGCATAGAGAATGGCCTGCAGATCCGCGTTGGTCATCAAATTCGTCAGTTACTCTGCATTAGTTTCGCCTGGAGCCTCTCCCGCTCGTTGAGCCCAACATGGACACCCAACTCTCCGAGTGTCTGAGGGTTTTCGTTCCGGAATCCAGGTAGATTTTCAGCTTGGCAGGGAAGATTTTGAGCTTTGATGTTCTTCTCTTTGAGCTGGTGTAGTCCTGGTCGAAGAATATCTTCCGTCCGTTGTATGGCACACCTCAGCGCTGTTTCCAAGCCTCCTGAATTACCGTTTCTATGATTCTGTAGTCCAGAAATCTGACGAACCCTGAATCTAATGGACCTCGGGGGGCTAGCAGGATCTTTCGGTTTCATGGTCAGTGATCGGTGAGCTCTCACTACATTTAGGTTCAACTCTTTTGGCAGCGTCAGTGAGGATCGGATTTCTTCACCTTCTCTCACCTCATATATGCGCACGTTGTTCCATCTCGCCCTGGACTCTATGTCATCAGATTTTGCTGACAGGCTAGCATCACAGAGTAATAAACAATTCATAGAAAAACAATAACATTATTTCACAACTATTCATGGGCTGTAAGCCTTACATTGTTTGAGGCAAATTTGGATGTTAATGGATGTTTCAGAATGTTGGTCATGGTGTTAAGCCAAATAAGACTGGGAGACTTAATATATAGATCAAGTCAATCCTCCTCGCTGTTTGTGTTGCAAAGATATCAGTGACCTGGTCGTACCAAACTGGATCTTTTAAAAGTGATTTCAGAATTACAACGTGTGTAGCTTCACGGTTTCGGCCCCCTTTCAGACGGCTTGGTAACCCAACGGAGGAGTGCCGAAAAATAGGTAGGCTCAGCGCGGCGCTCAGCGTGTTTATTTCGGGACCTTGCCCAAATTTTGGCGGCCGCCAATATAAGCGAACAAAGCCGCACCGAACCGCACCGCTCGGTCGAAACGCCAACATAAGCAAACAGCAGTTCTGTACCGCAACGAACAGTACCGCAACACTCGGTGGAATCGTGGCATACGACTGAGCGGATTTGTTGGTTCTCGTAGTTCTCCCCTAGACTTGAGGGGATAACCCCTCCCTCCAGGCTGCTCCACAGCCAGGGCTCCTTCTTATTGGTTCATAGGGCAGCCAGGGCTTCTGCTTATGGGTTCATAACGCAGCCAGGACTCCTTCTTATTGGTTCATAGCGCAGCCAGGGCTCCAGCACATTCGTGAATAGATTTTTGCACGATTCAGACCCCTTAGCTAGTCACACCCACTCAGAGGAGGAATTTCCTCCTCTCTCCCATTGAACCCCATGTTATTCACCGTCCACCAACACTGCCGGGGAAATGAATGGGAGTCAATGGAGGCTGAGCGAGAAACGTCCTCAAACAGTAATTTTCAATAGGCGATAGGGGGTGCTAATGTCCCTTTACCAATAGAAACGAACATTACATATACAAAGGCATTAAAGCATTGTCATATTTAAGAGCATTAATTCCTTACAGTAGTCTGGGCAATCGAAAATTTTTATTCTCAACAATGTTAAGGAGGATCTTCCTCCCTCTCCTCACTGGAGAAGCCTCCACTGGTTTGTATGTATGTGCCCGTGTACGCGTGTTTTTCATTATGTGTGTATGCCAGTGTGTCAGTATGTGTGTCTTCCAGTATGTGTATGCTAGTTTGTATGTGCCAGTGTGTGCGCCAGTTTGTGTGTGTACCTTCCAGAAGTTGTCCACCTTTCCATAGACCAGCGACTGGTTCTGCCGCTTGATGTCGTCGATGTGTCGTATATCGCTGGCGTTGAGGTGCTGCTCCACCACGAAGCCCAGGAAGCTGTTGTCTGGGGTGTGGGCTACACACACACACACACACACACGCACACAAATGCACACGCACACACACACCTTAATGTTGATAAAAATAACAAGAAAAACAAAAGACTAGAACTGCAAGCAGTTATGCAGGGGTCCAAGAAATGTGCATTTCGCCGGCACAACGCGAAGCATGTGTTCAAAACGCTACCGTGAACCTGTGGATATAAAGGTTTTGACTGCTGGAGGTTTGGTGTGGGAGTTATATCCCCAAACGTGTTTTCAGAACATTCCTTTGGCCAGTTAGGAGATGAACAATTCCCTCGTTTATGGCGGCCCCTAATGGCGAAATTTTGTAGAAGATATACAATTTCCTCGTTTATTGCGCCCCCTAATGGCTAAATTTTCCGAATTTTTGGACTCGATCCGATGTGTATTTTTTTATTTTTTTTAATTGAGCTAATAAACCAATATTCAAAACGCTACAGTTTCGTCATCGACGGTCGAGTCAAAATAGTTGACGATTTATTTTTGTGTGTGTCTGAAGATGTCGTGTGCAAAGTTTGGTGTCGATTGGTCAAAAAATGTGGGAGGAGTAGGGAAAAGGCAGTTTAGCGGTTTTCGCGATTTTGTGAAAAAAAATTATAGACGCAAATGGGCGTGGCGTCTATAAAGATGCAGCAGACTCCAGTGAATCTGTGTGTATAACGTTTTGGACTCTGGGAGGTTCGGTGTGGGAGTTATAGCCCCAAACGCGTATTCCTTGGTATAGCGCCACCTAGGGACCGGCGTGTCTGGATTTTGTTATCTGAGTAGCGGTGCCGGACCTGGATCTAGTCATGCCATTGGCGTGTCTGCACCATTTACGGTTTGGGCTGTGGTCCCACTTTCAAGGCGGATAGTATAATAAAAAACACTACAAAAACAATAGGGATCCAACCTGTTGGCTTGGACCCCTAATAATCCTTACAAAAACAATAGGGTTCCAACCTTGTTGGCTTGGACCCCTAAAAAGGAATAAAGAAAGAACACAAAGTAACAATCTGAAAGACTCGGCATGACACCACTGCCATTGCTGACTAATCTTTCCCATCAAAAAGCTGAATTAGTAGCTTGTATAAACCCACTCCCTCCCATTTCCGCATCCAATGATATATTGGATGAGTTGGTCAAAGTAGGCAACCCAAACTATCCTGAACGACTGAACATAAACAATTTGATGTTCTACCCAACACTAAATGGCTGCGTTTCAGAGCTGGGCAGTTTGCCCTGATCAGTGTTCTCCAACACCGCACTCAGGTTTGTCAGTAAGCGACCCCGGACAGATGTTCATAGGAGCTGTTTAAACACATGGAGAACACCTCAGGTAATGATGTGGAAAGATGTGTTCATCCCTGAATGGTAAACGACTGCCCTCCACCGCCCAGCATATCAACCTGAGAGGTGATTACGTTGACTGCCACCTCCACTAGGAGGGGAGGCAAGTAATCCCTACCAGGATTTGAAACACAAATGAAAATGTAACACGCTAAAACTAGGGATGTCCGATATTGGCTTTTTTGCCGATATCCGATATGCGATATTGTCCAACTCAAAATTTTCGATTCCGATATCAGCCGATACCGACGTCGATATTTGGGTTATTTTTCCTCAAACCTAATTTAGGTAACATTACATATCTCCTGTTGTGGAATTAACACAACATGCTTAATGTTATTGTGATGCCCCACTGGATGCATTCTTGAATGCAACAAGGCTTTCCAAATGTTAACATCTACTTAATTTAAGGGAAAAGTGCCATGTTTATTTTTATTTTTTTAATGGTCTCAGACAACAGTTTGGATTACACTCTCCCTGAGATAATCTTGACAATGCCCACAACAAATAGGGCAAACTTGACTTCACAAATGATAAAACATTGTACCTGAACAACTGTGTGTTGTGCAACATAGCAGTATGTTTCTTTAACTAAAACTCAATAACCTTAATTGAATAAATGCACAAATATGAGTCAATTACAATGTGCACTGTACTGCACAATTTTGAAAACATTTATTTGAGCTATAAAAAAATAAATATATATATATATATATATATCGGTTTTAAGGCAAAAAAAATCCGATACCGATATTGACCGATATTACATTTTTATGCTAATATCGGGCCGATAATATCGGTGGGCCGATAATATCGGACATCTCTAGCTAAAACACACAACAATCAGTACAGTCTGGTAGTGTTTAGGGTGTTTGGTTAGATTAAGATGATAGGTTCTGGGTTCCATCCTATCAAAATGTCCACACACACACACACAAAGACAGAGAGCAGGGTTAAGCAGGAGCCCCCACTGACACAGGGAGGACACTCTGCTGCACACTGAAGCGGTCTGCGGAGGCTCATTAACATTGGCATCAGCAGGTCTCCACCCCTCAGACCACCTCCCCCCACTGAAGGCCCCCCCTCGCCAGGACTTTTTGGTGTTTCTCTTTCCAAATGGCAAGGGAGGACGCCATTGGAGGTGTTCTGCACACACACACACACACACACAGGAGTGGATGCATTTGCTTAGCCAGCAGATGTTTGGATCCTGCTATGCCGGAGTCAATATTGAACCGGTCCTGGTGACGACCTTGCCAAAGAACACAGGGTTGTTGCCGGCAGTCGGTAGGGAGAGGCGACGACACATTAGGGAGAGGTAGGGAGAGGACCAGACAGTGCTGTCTGCACTATTGTGAGGACCAGAGCTGGTGATGTTAAATAATCCCAAAGTGTCAATACCTAGCAGGCCCAGTGCAGTGCCAAAGTGCGAAGCAGTACATCATTGGTGTTGGCACCCTCTACTTCAACGAGCCAAGTTCATGTCCCCCGCCCCTCAGAACGCCGCCTGACGCCCACGACTCCGACAGCAGAACAAGGGGTGAGACATAGAGAAAAGCCACGAGAAGGGGAACTCTCAAAGTCAAATAATAAGTCAGCCCGATCCGGGGTCCAGCAGGGCGGAGATCAAACAGGCGGCTGTCTCAGCTCATAGTGGACCCCGAGCCTCTATAAAGATAAAGACAAAAGTCTGCCTAGCCATCCAACGGCTTCTCTCGGGGGCACAGATCCACCAAGCTCAAGGACTTCAGACCGACTGCGTCGGTGGGGGGCTGACTGGCCTGACTGTTTTTGATGAGCCTGTCAAAGAGTCCCGGCGCTGCCCTCCAGACCCTGAGGATGGCTGGGGTGTGCTGTTAGCATACCAAGTGCCTTTAATCACATGGGCCGCACGCTAGTGGTTAGTTTCAGGTGAATTATTCATCTGGAGACACGGCCTTCAATCAAGAAGCCGACACTGAACACCGGGAAGGCTGTACTGTACACCGTGGCGCTTGCTGAGGCCGATCAATATTAATACCCTGTACGGGGTCCTTGCTATTGAATAACACAACAGAAGCCAAAGCTGGACGAACAACAGCTTGATAATGTGTCTGGCCTGTGTGCTTGACTGTTAAGTAAGGCAGCAAGTAGATTTGGGACGAAATAAAACAATAACAGCACCCATCGAAGCCATTTGAAGAAGGCAATGGGTGTTACAATGGATTTACCACAGTCGGTATTAACTGGGCACACAGCAAATACACAATTGTTATGTGATGGTCGTAGAAGTTGTGTTGTTAAATCCAATGACAACCCTTTGAGAAGATCACAAACTAGGATTACTTTCAATTATTTGAATTTTTTTTCTGTGACCGCTTGACTTGACGAACCAACATGTAGCCCTAATGACACGTTTTGTTTGTTTGAGACGAGGGCTTTATGAGGCTACAGTAATACCAAAAAAACGAAAACAGAACTACCGTGCTTAAAAATAACGTGAATGGGCAATTGGGGAACTAATTTTTTTATATAAAAACTTTAAAATGGTTAAGAAATTATCAAAACAATATTTTTGTTTAAAGTTATACCCCTCCTAGATTCACAGAACGAGCCAACTTAGGTGGGTTTGGTCAACCTTGGTTTATGTTGGGTAGACCCGGTCCTAAACGTATAGAAAGCCATTACCAGACCAAGGAAAACAATGAGAGTGTACACATTTAACCACACAAAGGCACACAAACACACTCGCTAATGTGTTTCCCCTTTTTCTGTTCCTGTGGCTTGTTCTTTGACAAAGCATTTTGTGGCTTACCTTTCCCGTTTAAAGCACTTAATTGCACTCTCGACAATACTCCAAGCCCTAGCCAGTGGAAGCGGTTTGAAAAAAGGCGAAGTGCTGAAAGATATTTCTTTCTACACACATAATCTTTCATGATTAATAAATTACTTACTGTAATTAGGGCTGAGATGCATAGCACGTTGGAACACAAGGTAATGTCTCCGCTACACGCGAGGCTAACAGAATTAGATAAAATAGCCTGTTTTGGCCTCATCTTGTCCACTTGGCTGGGGACCAGGTACTCCATGTTCCCCGTGAACTCAGATGTATGGCGCCGCAAAAAGACAAATGGACCAATCCTAAAGGAGGATAAATGACCCTGACCACACTCACAAGGTAAGGTAAAATTCTGTCCCCCAAGGTAGGCCTGATGGATCACCATGTTGTATGATTTCAGCCATCCAAGTACCAGAAGATGAGGGATTGTTTTAAGGGGATTTGACTGCCATTGTGACTATGGGGTCAAACAAGCAAATGCATATGTCAAATAATAATAAATGCACAACAGAAGACGGAAACAATGCTGTAGATACGATTTAAGAAATTGATTTGAGTGTCATTTGTTTCAAATGTCATCCATCATCCATAATAGTGAGTGAAATGCTGTGAAGGGATATCTGTGCTGCCTCTGTATGAGACTTGTAGACGTTAGTCTGCTCCCAGCTCATTTATGATAGATTGATTTGTTTGTTTCAACATTGCAAATCTGCTTTTTCCTTCTCTTTTACAACAAATCATACCTGCAGCAGCTTTAATCTCATTCTTTGGCTCGCGTTGACACCACTTGCCTCTCAAGCACAACACAACCAACATGTCTAAATGGGTTATCCGACCACAGTGGTATGGCGACACATTAGTGCCATAATTCACTAACGTGATAAAAGATGCATTCGGGCGTATTATATTATTCCACACGTGTAGATATTAACTGCGAGCGCGCAAATGATCTCTGTGTGCGCAAAACAGCCTCTCGCGCGCGCAAATTACCACAGCGCGCGCAAAACAGCCTCTCGCGCGTGCAAATTACCTCAGCTCGCGCAAAACCTCTCGCGAAAGATGTTTTTACGCTCTCGCTCAAATTTAATTTTGGCACTATGGGGGAGGGAACCATGGCAGGGCGGGCTTTCCTATGATTGGCCGTTTCTGATGCGCGATATTTGATTGACAGCCCTCCTCAGCCCTCCTCTCATTCAATTCGGAATTGTACAGTAAATGGCTGAAACGATAGTTACGTATTGTAACTCCAGATTCTATGAGTATAGGCGCAGCCTATACTCATAGAATCGGCCATAGAAGTGTCGGCCTCATTGTCCTTTAAATAGCTGAAGAAAAGCTGTTTATTGGGAGCAGAATGTCCGCCGGCGCCCGACTATATCTGCGAAATGCGGACGTCGTTGAGGCACGCCGCACGCGGACGTAATTGAGGCCCACGCTGTTGGTGGTCGGGGATTACAAAATGTTCAGTGCTACGGCTCACGCCTAGGGATAACCCAATAGCGATAGCCTTAAAAGGCTGCGCCTTTACTCATAGAATCTAGAGTTACAATAAGTAACTATCGTTTCAGCCATTTACTGTACAATTCAGAATTGAATCAGAGGAGGGCTGAGGAGGGCTGTCAATCAAATATCGCGCATCAGAAACGGCCAATCATAGGAAAGCCCTGCCTTGGTTCCCTCCCCATAGTGCCAAAATTAAATTTGAGCGAGAGCGTAAAAACATCTTTCGCGAGAGGTTTTGCGCGCGCTGAGGTAATTTGCGCGCGCGAGAGGCTGTTTTGCGCGCGCTGAGGTAATTTGCGCGTGCGAGAGGCTGTTTTGCTCGCGCAGAGATCATTTGCGCGCTCGCAGTTAATATCTACGCGTGTGGAATTATATAATACGCCCGAATGCATCTTTTATCACATTAGTGAATTATGGCACTAATGTGTCGCCATACAGTGGAGGCATAAAAGTATGAGTGCCACAACAGGGGAGCCCCGATCGGCAACACGTACTAATAATTAAGGCTGAAGGGACTGGAAGAGAAGGACCAGCTCACGACACACTGAGACGAAGGAAACCCAGAGTCACCAGACACAAAAGACCACAGGTCACACAGCGGAAGGCAAAGCCCCGGTGTGTTCAGCCCTCTGCCAACATGGGCCCTGCACTTGTTTTCACCGCGATATAATCTAACCCCGCTGCTCTTCAAATGGACTTCCAGGGTCTCTTCTGGGAAAGAAGTAGCCTTATTCAGCACACAAAGAGCCCTTTCAGGTGTGTGGGTGTGGGGGGGTGTGGCCGAGGCTCCGGGTCGCTCTGGCCCCGGATCGTTTCTTTAAAGAAAGAAGTGCGGACCGGCAAGAGGGATAGCGTTTCACTGCTTTGTCCGGCCGGGGGGGAAAGGTCAGTACCCGGGGGGAAAGGCTCGCTGCCATCCTGCAGGAACACGAACCCACCTTACACCACAACCACCCTCCGCCAGCTCCTCATCACAACTACACAATCACAAGCCTTTATTCACCAGGCATCAAGCTCACTGTGTGGAGGGAGGGAGAGAAGGACAGTTGAGTGTGACCAGGAGTGTGACGGATAGAGTATTTTCTTGTTGCTCTTGTCCCACGTTTAAGACAAAGTGAAATTGCTTTCACCTTTTCCCGATCTATTATTAAGCAGCATTCTCCGAAGCGAGGGTTAAAGCGAATCAGTTTTTACCAGGTGGATTGCATTGTGTGTCTTTTGTCCATTCATTGAGCAGGTCATTGAGTAGGTCCCTTTAACCATAGACATGCTATTAAGGAGCAGCGAGAGCGTGAGTGGGCATCGAGCTCAAGGATACCTCAGGTCAAGCTTTGGACATTGGGAATCTAACCAAGAACCTTCTAGAATACTTCCGGAATATGACGTTATTTCCATAGAAAACAGGTAATGAGCACAGAATGAATAATTTAATGTAATTTCTGTTTGAAGTATGCTGTAAGGACTTGTATGTTTGTTTCCCAGCCTTGCAGAATATACCTTAATCAATAACAACAGACCAGAGGAGAGATGATGTGAGCGCTCTTCTTCAACATTCAATAATGAACTGCAGTGACTTCTGTGAAACAGGAACTGGCATGGATATTGGTTTAGAGGGCAACACTGCTGAGCTGCTTGTGTGCCTGAGCTTTCACATTCCCACTGGCCAGCATTGACTTCCAACTCTGACGCAGCACCTAGCAAAACATATTACGGATCATTCAGCACAGTTTTGGAAGGGTCCCACTGACTGGGGGTAGACTGTGTATTCTTTTGTATTCATGGATTAGGCTACTGGTATTATAGTATGAATACAGTGAGCCTGTATCTGGTTTAGATCACTGTTGAACTCTAAATGCATCTTAGAGCAGTAATGCCTCAAACCCCTACCTCCTAATTGGTTTCAAAGTATCTCTTGACATTTATGTTTGGGTTCGTTTCCCAGCCTTTGGGTTCTCGGTTCGGTTCCCATCAACCTGTTGGCATCTTTGAGAAATTATTCCTAAATCCCCTCGCTGCTCATTGATTAATACTATATTTTCAAAACGACTCAAAATAAACATGGGACCAGACCCAAGTTGATGGGACTGGACCCGAGCCTTAAGACTTACGGAACATGGTGTTGAACTGCTGCGGGTTCAGATTCCACTTTCCCCAGGGAGTCTTGTGGCCCTTGGACTGGGCGTAGTGGGCGTGGTTAAACTCTGGCTCCGTGCCGAAGGAATCCAGCACCCGTAACATGCACCTGTCACACACACACACACACACACACACACACACACACACCAGAGTGAACATGACATCATTGGAATTTGTTCATAGTGTTCTTAAGTCGTTTGCAGATTAGCTCTCCACACATGAATAGACTGTTGTTTACCCTTAAGCAATTCGTTTTAAATTGATATCGTAGGTGTTACGGCATCACAGGGTATACGGGTTAAACATTCTACCCACAATTCAAACCAACCATCTAATCTACTCTATTATCTCTTCGTAATCACATTCTGTCAGATGGCAGTGAGAATTATGCACGTGTGTGTGAGTGTGGGAGAGGGGTGCCGGGTGTTGTAAAGGGAATTAGGGAAAATGTTCTGCTGAGTAGTCATTTAGTTAAGAAAAGATAATAGTTTATTGACTCAGGCGGGAACTCGGCAGTGAATATAGATGGATATGGTCAATACAGAGCAGGGGATGAGGGGGGGGGGGGGGGGGGAGACATCTTGCTGGACAATTCCGAACAAGAGTAGGGTAAGGATATGGGGGGTGGGAGCAGTTGATGAGAAGTTTGTCAGAGACGAGCAGTTTGTCGAAATAATCAATGGAAAAAGGAAACAAAGTTGACTTCAGTGAGGCAGACTTGGCGGGCGGTAGGTGAATCATCCCTTCAGCCAAGAAGGTGGAGGGGGGCGTTGTGCAAAGTGGCTCCCTGTCTTGTTCGAACAGGTAGAGGCCAAGAACCACCTGCTGCCAAAGTAACAGCCAACCCCCAGACCCAAAAAAAATGTTTTTTGCGATCCAACGATACATCCTAAGTTACTGTTTCTGTAACAAATTCCTGTTTCATGGCGAGTAAAGTCGCTGAGGCCGACTTCAGGAGGACCTGATATGAAGCCATCATCACACAACGGCTCAGTTTCTATCGCTGAACTGCTATCCCCGGTGCACAGCTCAGACATCAACACTTCAGAGAGTGGAGAACAAACCGGATCACAGAGCAGTGTGTTCAACACGACAGGAGGAATTAAAGGGGACATATTATGAAAACAGCACTTTTCCTGGGATTTGGGGTGTCGTTGTGGGTAAATGGTGCCAGTTCAGCTCCCGGAGTACACCGCCGGAGCTGCCGGACTGCGGCCGGATGACTTCAACGGCAGCCGGACTGTAGTCCGGCAGCTTCGGCACAGGAAGCTCGGAGGCAGTCCGGCAGCTCAGCTCCCGGAGTACAATCTCTTTCTTCTCCATGTCGCGGTTCATGGACTTCAGAGAGTCAATGCCAAAGTTCCATCCCCCCAATTCTTCTCAACCATGGGCGAGATATCCCCCACAACGAGTCTTTACTTGTGGAAGTACCAGAGACGTCAGACAGTCTTTATTATTCTTAATATCATCCGAGGCGCACATAGCATATTATATAAGTACCCATACATAATATTATTATGTTAAATTATATTATATAGATATAGAGCTCCAGGAGTCAGCAAACAGCAACAATCCCTGCTCCTCCATGCTGTGGTTCAGTCTGACAGCTCATTGGTCAATGGGCAGCAGCTCATTTGCATCAACGCTACAGACACCAGAAACAGCGCATTCTGAAGGGACTGAAACAGAGGGGAATAGCGATATTTATTTTCCTAAAAGCTATTTCCAGCAAACAGCTTCAAAAACATGTTTTCTGGAAGTCAAATGCTATGTTTACTTGTTGGGAAAAACATCATAATATGTCTCCTTTAAAGAGAGGTTGACGGCGACACGCAAAGCAGGAGAAAGGTTGCAATAAAGAGGACGTCAGCAGAAGAACCAGGGCTCCAGACTGCGACCAAAATTTGAGATATGCGAGTCGTGCATGTGCGACCAGTACATTTGCCCCCTTCTTTTTACACGTTAAACGTGGAAGGGGCGCGTCAATGAATCCAGAATCTTTAGTAGGCCAATGAGTGTAAGAAGGATATGAAATGTCAGTGGCTAATGTGTCGAGGGGGAGGGTCCTAGAGATTATCGACCGCGCGTAAACGTCTGTGCGAAGGAGAAAGATTTCACAACCTGCTACGTGCGTTTACAATGAGCAAGCAAACTATTGACTCGTTCTTCCGACCTTCGGCTAGTGTGCCAGTTCAAGTCAGTCCTGCACGGGTCTTATTTTACAAACCCCGCACCCGCCCGTACCCGCAATACTTAGCCCGACCAGACCCGCTATAAATTGATACCGACACCCGACCCGCACCCGATGGAGAATTAGAAACATTAGATGGATATTACACTATCTGGTGTTTGGCTTGATGCTATAGATTTTTGTGCAAAAAAAGCACATCATCCACTGTTGACGGTTTTAGTTGACTCCTCGGCTCCTGATTAACATATTCAGCACAAGTGAATTCTCGCTCGCAATCGCAAAACCCACGCCCGACCCGCGCTTTTCAGGCGTCCGACCCGACTCGTTTGACCATCGTTTCACCAGTGCAGGAATCTGCTTCAGGTTCCATAAAGGGCTTTTCACACGGGAGGCGTTTGTCAGGCCTGATAATGCATTCTCAATGGAGAGGCGAGCGCCAGAGAAGAGGCTCAGCGTCCTGACAAGCGGGCGCACTCCCGTGAAACTGTCCCTTCAGTACTACTTGTCGAACGCATGCATGCGCAAACCTGGAAACCGTTGGGATGGATGAGAATCACAATAAAATGTGACACTGAATTTGAAACGGCACATTGTAATTTCTATTATCAAAATAGTTATTAGTAATACTGGGAAAATTTGTAGAAATGTGAATATTTGGTTGGCATGTTGATTAACGGTGTGTGCCCCTCAAATTTCTGGTTGCGCCCCTGAAATTTTCAGTTAGGGGCCACAGTGCTCCTAGTAAAATAAGTTAGTCTGGAGCCCTGCCAAGACAAAACGAGAACCAGAGAGAAACCAACACGAGGGACCAGAAGAGACAAAGGCAGAAGGGAGAAGGATTTGAGTAGGCACACTGAGAACGGAGGGGGGGAAGACGGCCCGACCATAAAGATCAATACAGCGAGTATCGCTAGAAGCACTGACGGTGACTTCCTCATATGCCTGGCTGTTTCTTCAGCTCCTCTGGGCGCCCATGTTCCCGCCCCGCTGGACAACAGTGCGTCACGAACTGCGGTTCCTGCTACGTGAGGGCTTTTGATCATTTTGAGGTGCAGAAAGCAGTGTGATAAATCGACCCTAGTGAGTACTTCACACAGAGGACTTATTTTTCCTCTTCCCTCACTCCGGAAAACCAATAGCTGACAAAAGGCCATTTATTCCTGCACATTGTGCTGCGTCGTATAGCACGCACCAGGCTGGCCTGGACATAAATCCACTGCTGTTGTGATTCCTGAGGACATTTATTTCCCGTCTGCCTTTTTGAGAGTACAGAGAAAAATGGGACCCAGAGGACGACGTCAAGCAGGGCCTGACAGCGTGAGATTCAGACTCAGAGCTGTCAGGGGGAAGATTCCCCATCAGGGACAGAGGCAGCGAACCAAAGAGACACACGCGTTGAAGAGGAGGGCCGTGGGGAGGCTGAGACAGGGGCGAAGGAGAGGCGGAACAGAGAGCGAAGGGAGGAGAAATAAAAGAGTGCCCAGGCCATCAGTTGACCGGGGACATTGAGGTTCGCCCCAACAACCTTTCAGCTGAACAAATATTTCATAATGATTATCTCGGTGCAATAGTTCTACATGAGTGACTTCTTTTTTTCTCAGCTTTTGGAGTTTAGTATTCTCGCCACACCTGTTGCACATTGAGTAATGAGTGTGAACAGGTTAAACCAGCCATCAGTACACACACACACTCAGATCTCCTGCATGGAAACATACATACAATAAACCGGATTGAACTTCACCACCCTGCGACCTGTTTGGAGGAGCCCAGTTAAAGTCACCTAGGTGGAGCGGGGCAGCCACATAGGTGGCGTATATCTCAGACCTTTTTACAATGGGTAATCGACTAACTGCTACAACTTTAGATCAAGTTCATTCATACGCTGCCAAATCTCTGCCCTACACAACCTCTGCTCTATCACTTGGACTCTCGGTCCAGATGAACTGAGTGTAGACAGGGGTTGGGTTCCTGTTTTCTATCCACGTTTTACGAAGCCATTGTTAAGCTTCACGCCTATACACACCTTGGTATGTCAGGGTCATGTCTACAGAGTCCTGTGTGTCCCCAATACGTCGGTCAGGGTTCCTGCAGGGTTTATTTCCCGCTTCAATGCACGTGGCAAAGTCATTAAAAGGAGAACATCGAATCAAAAGAATAAAGCCTTCAATGGCCGAATCATCAAACCACAAATTAAGAAATAGAGGAAGAGGCTTGAGCCTTCAAGAGGAATCACCATCAAAGAGAAGAAATAGAAGGCTACATTAAACACAAAGATAAAAACGGTGCAGTGTTTTCCTTCAGGGGCCACGCGGAGGAAGACGGCCGTCGGCACAAAGCCACGGGCCGACAGGAGGAGCCGTTAGCAGCCTCAGCACATCGTCACTCTACCGCTGGTACTGTTAGCTTGAGTAAAAACAACAACCACAACAACACATCCGCCTGCACAGGTTAGAGCGTGGAAACGTCCATCTGCAGTCGGCTGGAGGCCTGCGGCAAGACAGGAGACGGCGATGTCGCTGGCAGTGGAGGAAGAAAGGGTAAACGCCTGGGCCTATGGAGCGCCAGGTTCACCTCTTTATTCATAGCGCCACACAAACAATGTCCTCCCCGTGACGGCTCTGTGCTTTGGTCTGAAGCGTCAAGAGTGTGATTGGTCATACCTCAGAGTTAGTTTTATATGCTAGGGAAGCTACTCTGAGGCAAAGAGTTGGGAGGTAATAAAGGATGACAACAGAGGGCCAGACCCAAGACAGACCGGGTGACCCAGGTCATAGCCAGGGTCAGATGGCCAGACCCAAGACAGACCGAGTGACCCAGGTCATAGGCAGGGTCAGAGGGTCAGACCCAAGACAGACGAGTGACCATGGTCACAGGGTCAGAGGCCCTGCCATGGACTCCAACTCTGAGGAATAAGCAGGGTCAAGGTTATGGTTATGGTCGCCTTCTTTGGTCGATCGCTGAGGATGTGTTACTCTCTGGATGTTGTTTGGACGAAGCGTTGAAGCGAGCAGAAGTACAATCTAGAATATTCTCTCAGGTAGACACTCCAAAGGGAAGCGGGAGATCACTATTTTTTTCTGACATGGCTTTGGTGAGCCGTGCTATTATTAAACTCATGTCAAGACACCAAATTGGCAGAACAACCAATATATGAAACATCAAACACTTGAAGTTTACTTCTGGTGGAAGGTGAAATTGATGTTTCAAAAGCACTATACAACAGGGACCATAGATCACGTCTCCCAGCTCCTTCTTCCCCTACTACTGAACTTCACAGCTCAAACACAGAAAAGAAAGAACCTTATTGATCATTTACACAAAGCTGCCCCTTCCAGACTGGAAACTAGGTCACAAAAGTGTGCGCGTGTGTGTGGGCACGTGTGTGCATATGTAGTATTGCAAGATCAAAGGGCATTGACCAACATGATATCAAACCACCGTTTTCTTCATCTTAAGTTTGTTTTGTTAGTGAAACAGCAAATATCTTATTAATGCATACAATAGCACTCATTGGGTGACTACTTTATCTTGGTTTAATGTATCATGGAAAAATGACTTTGTGACATGCGTTTTTTCACATTTGATATATCATACGTGCTATACAAAATTATTATTATTACTAGTATAATGTGATTTAATAAAGCGAAAATACAAATACATGACACAAGATGTATCGATAGATATATATACATTTTTTTAATTTTTTATTGCCTTTTGTCATCATACACCATATATCTAATATAAACCAGTATAATATGATCACTCACTGGTCGTGATGATAAATTATGTATCCGATATAAACCAGTATAATATGTTGATGATGATAGATCTAATATAAACCAGTATAATATGATGATGATTCATCTAATATAAACCAGTATACTCACTGGTAGTGCACCCAGGAGGGCCCCAGGGTCTTTTTGAACTGTGTGAGCCCCACGATGTCGATGTAGATGAGCTCCACAACCTTGTCCCCCTGGGTGGGGCAGCTGGACTTGTTCCCCATCACACGGCGCATGATCCTGGGGGTGTGGCGCAGGCGGGTAGGGGGTAGGGGCGGAAGAACCATAAACATTTACATTTACATTTAGAAGACGCTTTTATCCAAAGCAACCTACAATAAGTACATTTGTCAGAAGAAAGAGAAACAACAATATCGCTGTCGGTACAGTAAGGATGTTCATAGAACCAAGTGCCAAGCAACAACAATTGCTAGGTAAACCCATTCCCCGTATACAACAAAGATAGCTAGGACTACAAAATGGCAAGTACTATAACTAAGTACGACACACAATAAGTGCGTCCATTAAGTGCCAGGACGTAAAACATACATTAAGTGCATACGTTTAAGAGCCAGGACGTACAACATAAAATAAGGGTGTACATAAAGTGCCAGGACGTACAACATACAATAAGTGCGTAGGAGGGGTGGGAGGGGTGGTGAACTCTGAACAGGTCAGTCTTTAGTCTTTTGCGGAATCTGGTGAGCGACCCTGCGTTCCTGACAATGGCAGGATTTTGAGTCTTTAGGAGGAAGACACGTCTAGTGGAGTGGTGGTTCGGGAGATATGGTTCTGTCCCACATATTGTTTCCTTGTTTTCTAGTTCTTGTATGGCCTTGGTATAGTATTTGGGTTAAGGTAGAAGTAGTTTGGGCTTACAATGGTGACGCTACAAACATAAGAATTTGAATACATTTTGGGGTTTTACGAGACGGTATTAGATATGCATGACCAAGTAAAAGTCTGATCTACAATAATCTGGGAATAGATTTAGTCATTTAGACGGCAATTTTATCCAAAGCGT